>NW_027493557.1:0-358637 GCF_021521415.1 Bidens hawaiensis
GGTTACCCAAAGAGGACCCCTCTGTCCCTTTCTGAGGGGTAAGTTCACGGTGCTGCTCGTTTTGTAGGTGGAAGAATTCATACTCCGGAGAACCATCGGTGAAATAGCATACTCATACCCGAGGAAAGTTAATCGTCTACCAGTGAGCCGATCCACGTTTCTTCATTATACATACTGTGTTTTTCTTTTTCAAACTTTTTAGCATGTGTGTTATTACTTGTCATTCAACATTAGATAATAGTTGATAATGAAGCTTTGACCAACAACTTCTAAGCCATAAGATATTTTTACTTCCCATTCCAATTTTATTAAGGTGGTAAGGTGATTATTGTTTAACCACTCTGTATATTGTGTAACATTTATAGCCATTAAAAAAATGCTGGTTTTTACTTTTCACAGTAATAGTCAAAAGGGTTAATTATAAAGTAGTCCTTTAGGTTTAATTGAATTTTACTTTTAGTACATTTTCTTCTTATGGTATCGAATTCAATCTCTGTTGTGCTCATTATTTAATGTTAATAAAAGTTATGTGTATTTAGCCTTTTTAGTTTCTGTAAGCACTCCAGATTAGAAATTATGGTATCGAATTTAAACTTTGTTGTGCTTATTCTTTACATATTTGCATCCCTACCCATATTTTGTGATTATTTTTCAATTGATTTACAACAACAATCAATCAATCTCAGAAGCTAGTTTTCATTATATCTTACAACAGAACAAAAACATATATCATCATCCACCAACTCTTCGTGGTCTGACAATTGACACTCTGCTTGACATAACAAGTTTAAGGCGAAGAAGAACATTATATTGTCTATCTTTGATTGATGCTTCAATAACAATCATACACTCATTTCGCGCGTATACATTTTTTTAACTATAGAAGAGTATTTAGTATGTTTATCGTTTTAACACATCATTAAATTGATAAGAATGTACTATATATTTTTTATTTAGTGGTCGTTGGAGATTCATATTACTTAAAACAAACGATTACAATATAGTGGCAAGTAACCAGGCAACAAGCTGTATCACAACCCCTCCTATTTTGGACGGCAAAACCGATTTTAATAAAAATTAAGCTTTTAGTCTTAGAGCCCGATAAATCGTTGAGCCCTGTTAAGAAGCTCCAAAGCATCCGGTGCTAGAAATCTAAATGTATCAAAAGCAAAAAGGATAATGACGTGATGTATTGATTAGTTTGTTGTGAATAGTAATGTGCCAATAGTCGACTAAAGGTGCACAGAATACCTGTACCCAACCCGTGGGTACGACCTGGTATTGAGTTTCTCACCAGATTTGTACCCGGAACCGGACCCGACGCAGGTTCTATCTTTACCCACCGAACAATAATAACAATAATAATAACAATAAACCTAATTTAAAACCCTAACTCAACTACCTTCTTCATCGCATTATTCTCCAATAGCAGCTTGCCGTCATCAAAATCCAGCACGTAAGAACTGAACTAATAATAACATTATTATCAATTGGTATTCTGCTTACATTAAGCTAGTGTTGTGTTTCAGGATCAAGATGAGTGGAGCTAAGGGTGGTGGAAAGAAGAAGCAGCAATCGACGTTCGTGATCGACTGCTGTTGAGGACAAGATCATGGAGATTGCTTGTTTCTTCAGGAGAGAATCAAAGTCGGCGGGTAATCTCGGCGACTCCGTCACCATTTCCCGTGAGAAGACGCCGACAGCAACTTCTCCAAAAGGTAATAATTAATATCATTATTATATGTAATTATATTCTATTGCTGATGATTATCTGTCTAGTTAAGTTATAGATTGTAACTTAAGTTAGTGATGTAACATTGTTTTCGACTAATAGATTTAGCTCTGGTATATTACATTATGTCACTAGCAAGTTTTTAGTTCAATTGTGGTATATATAACATCAAAGTTGTTACTTGTTAGTATTTGACATTTGAGTTTTTTTTAAAGCTTGAACTTGGTTCATGTGTTATTTTGTTAATTCATTTATTAACATTTTGTAATTATTTTTATATATTTAGAGAAACATTAAGCGAGTCTAAGTTTGAGTAGAGCTTGTGTGCACTGTGCAATATCATTAACGAGTCAAAGTTTTGGCTCGAGCTTGATTGCTTGGTGTGAATTTAATACGTACAAGTCTAAAAGAGCTAAAGTTTGAAAATACTCAAGGCTTGTTGAGTCTTAACATGTCTAAACAACTTTCCCATTCAAAGATCGAGTTTGGGCTCGATAGGGTTCGGCTTGGTTTGAGCTTTTTTTCAATCCTGTTTTGAGCTGCTTTTTCATTTAGTTTTGAGCAGATTGCGAACAGCTTGTCTGCACCTCTAAACATAGACAAAAACTTGGTGTTTATATAAAGTTGGAATTAGAAACTGTTACTCAATGGTTTGAAAATTGTGCTTTACAACTTGTGTTCTATCAATTTTATTTACTTTTTAAATGGGCAGTTGAGTGATATGTTAATCGTGTATATGATAGAAATTGAGCCACCACTGACCAAAGTGCATAAAAGTAGAATTCGAATGAAAAGGTGCAGGCTTCGTGTATTTAACTCTGTTGATCATTAGTGTTTCATTATCCAATTTGTAAAAACACACTTGAAACATTTTAGGTGATGGTTTGTGTTTTTTTTTCAGCTATCTGAAGTACTTAACAAAGAAGTACTTGAAGAAACACAATGTGAGGGATTGGCTTCGGGTGATTGCTTCCAACAAAGAATGCAATGTGAACGAGCTACGTTACTTCAACATTGCTGAGGACGAGGGTGAAGAGGAAGACTGAGCGGAAAGTCAACATTGTTTTATGTTTGTTTGTTTGTTTTTACCTGGATTGGCTTTTAAAGTATGTTATCAGATTTCTTTTTATATGAAGTGTATTGTGGTAGAATTTTGAGTTCACTTCCATGGCAAATGCATCTTTTCACTAATTTTGTGCTGCTTTGAATTTCTTGATCATAAAGTATTATTCTTTGGGAAATTTATTTACCAGTATAATCGTGTAGGAATATGAGTTTTCGTAAGTAATTGATGCGAGTCTTGGAAACAACTCAACAATAATGGTAGAATAGATGGTAGTTTAGAATTTTACCCCTCCAAAACAATCATTTAATCAAATTTCCTTTCAACTTTTTCAAATTTTGATCAGAAGCTACACCAATACTGCATTGGCACTCGAGTTTGTGATATAAAAGAGATAATTTAACTGTTTAAAATGATTAATGATATGCATTAACAAGTTAATATTTCACAATCACCAACCATAAGGTCTTACATTAGTGGTAAGTCTAGCTTGGATCGTAAGCTCCTCCAATATCCTCCAATGTTTCTCGTGTAAATGGGTGTGAATGTCTTACGAGAGCTTATGCACGGCTCGTTTCAATCTCTTTTTCTAAGACTTGAGCTTGACTCGTTTCAAGCTCTTTCTTTAAAATTTGAGCTTGGCTCATGCTTTAGTTTTTCAAGTTTGGGCTTGATCGCTTATTATATATTAATTAATTTATATATGTTTTTAATAATTTTTTTTATATATTTTGAATAAAATCTATAACAAGCCTAAGCCCGGCTCGACTTCGTACAGTACCATAAACGTGCTAAAGCTCGGCTCGAGCTCGGTTGTACACTATAAAATTAATTCATAAAAGTTCAAAAGATGACAAACTTACAAAATACTCAAGGCTTGTTTAGGTTGAACGAGCCCAAATGAGCTTTCCATACAAGGCTCGAGGTCGATAACCAAACGAGCTTTATTTTAATTATTCAGGCTTGAAAAAGTTTGGCTTGTTTCAAGCTTTTTATCAATCCGAGCTCAAGTAAGGGGGTGTTTGGCCTAGCTTTTTAGCTTTTTTTTTTTTTAATAAAACAAGCTTCATTTGGCGTTTGGTTTAGCTTTTTTAGCTTAGGCTTATAAGCTTATATAAGCTAATTTGTAGAAGCTTATTTAATGATGGTTTTTTTAGCTTATTTGAAAAAGCTTATTTGTTTAAGGGGGTAAATTACTCATTTGCCTATGGTGATGGATTAATAATATTGAAGTAACTTATTACTATAACAAATTAAAAATGATGTATTTAACAACTTATTAAGATGTATAATCAACTTATAGAATATAAGCTAATCAAAACACTTAAAAAAAACTTATCAAATAATATAAAATAAGCTATAAGCTTCAAAAAAATATAATCATAAATACATAAATATAAAATAGGTCAACCACCCCCTAACTCTGATACCCACACTACACGACATGATAACCAATGTTGCATCTCTCCGAAATATTAGATTTAATATATTTTTATATTTTAATATTATATACCTTTTAATCTTATCCATCCATAATCCTTATAACCTAATTAAGACGCATTCACTTACAAAACATTCACTTTCTTTCACACGCATCAAGACTCTTACCCTACCTTCCACTCTCCCTTCACCGTCACCACCTCCGTCCGCCGCCGCACTGTCTGTCATCGTCACCACTCACCACCTCCGGTTGTATCCACCTTCTCTTCCGTCTGCTCCAAATCACCACGGTTCCACCTTGATAAGCCGATAAGTATGTTAGATTGTATGATTTATATGTTAGATTGGAAAACTCTCAGAATTGATCTTTTCTGGTTAAGTCTGCATTTTAAGCTTAGCAATTTTGTACTCGGTTAACTGGCAGATAGCAGTTTCTAAACAATAACGATAAACAAATCCTCAGGCCTAAACATGATTGAACTTATAGATAAACTTCAGAACTATGAACAATTAATCACATTATTAGTAGACCAGTTTATTACTTGTTCTGAAACATCTTCAAACTCAGAATTTAATTAGCATAATGAATCATCCATTGTGTTGTTAGATCCAACACAGCCTCAAGCTTCATATGTAATTCTCAACAGAATTACATATGCATTCGCCTCAACCGCCACCCAAGGATGATATGATTGGTTATGTTATGGCCTTGGAGGCTGCTTTACTCCCGTGTCTTCCCGCAAGAGAGCTTCAAGCTATCGATCGATCTCCCCACCCGTCACATCAAAGTGAGCAACTTTGGTATTATAACTTGTTATCAGATGATCAAATTAGCTGCAAAATAGTCATTTAAAAAAATAGTATAATTACTTGCTTGAAGCGTTATTGAGTATAGCTGTTAGCTGCGATATATTGATGTGTTATACTTAATTAATTATATGAACATTTGTCTTTGTCAGTTGATGTGGAGAGGCATGCTAGAGATTTCATGGAGGCTGCTAAAAAACTCCAACTTTACTTTATCAGTTTGCAGCGTGAGGATCAGTTAACCAAAGAAGAAATCTTGCAAAAGGTAATTAACATTCGGATGATAATCATGATTTCTGCTTTTACTTTTAATAAAGTGGACTTTAAATGGTTAGTCTATTTTGGTAGTTATACTCGGTGACCTCCTAAGCTGGTAGTTTTTGTTGGAATAATCTTGGTTTGTTCATACGTGAGTCAAGTGAAACGGGTCAGACTATTGGAAGTTAATCATAATTAGTCCATATGCTTAATTTATTTTAGTTACTTTTTTAATGACAGTTTATTTTAGTATGACAAACAAGTTTAAGGTTAATTAGTTTCGTAATCTGAGTCATAGTATGTTTAGGAAGTTGTTTGATATAAAAAGATGGATAGGATCCATGTAAGTTTCGTGCAAGTTTATTCATAATAGAAAATAATCATGAATAAACTTGGTTTATTCATAATAGAAAATAAGTTGGTTGTGGCTCAATGGTAGAGCACTCACTTTACAAGTGAGAGGTAGGGGGATCAAACCTCACTACCACCAACTTATATGGGAGATATGAGGGATGACCCTGGCTTGCCAGGGTTCAAGTCCTGATCTCACCCGGTTTTACCGGCTCCTTGTTGTCGTGCCGTTTGGCGGGCGTGGGGGTCGGGTTTTATCCGGTGAATCCTTCAACAGGTGGACCGCTAGGGGCTTTGTCTGTCCGGACTAGTGGCCGGCTCGGGCTACCTTTAGCCAATGGGGGCCGCGTACGGGGTACCCGGCGTTACTTAGTTGGCCGTTCAAAAAAAAAAGAAAATAATCATTATCGTGGTTTGATCAGTTTACTTTATTTATATTGGTTAAACCGTTAAAGTTTGTTTATTTAGTCATCTTGTTAGGAGATGTTAGTAAAGGGTTTTATTTGGATTTATTTATTTGTTTTATGTTTATCTAACGGGTCAAGATGATCATAGATTAGTTTGGGTTATCTTTTAGTTAGGAAGTTGAGTATAATTAGGATTAGATTTTGGGTCTATTTGATGGGTCGTGGTTTTGACAGCATGTAAGTTTTTAGTTTCTATTAATTAAAAAAAGTCGACCTTGTTTGATCAAAGTAACACGCATTCATCTTTATGTTCTTGTTCTTCAATTTGCTGGTGTACTTTGTCGATTTTGATTATCTGATTATCACTACATTACCAAATGAAACCGTGATTGAGTATCAAAATGCAACAAGCAATTTGATTATTCAAAGACGACAAACTTATGGCTTTTGGCTTATATGTGCTAAATAAGCTGTTATTGAGAAAGCTTTTTAAGGTTTCTATGAGTTTGTAATTCTGAAAATTAATGTTTGCAGGGCATTGCGATGATGGAAGAAGAACTGAAGACGAAGACGGATCTCATCAAGAAACAGGAAAGATTGATCCAGGGGTGGAGAAAAGAGTTAAAAGACCAATTACGGAAACATAATGATGAGCTGGAGAGAGTTTAAAACCTTTAAATGTACGATCAAACAACATTCTATTGTTCAGTTTATAGTTTCTGTAGTTTAGTTTTCACTTGCAAACACTTTTTTTTCATGAAGAATTTCCAAATGTTTGTTTGGTTTTACCTTGCAAGTAGGCCGTGGGTGTCCACACAATCGCTGTTGCGGATGCTCTAATCAATTAATTAGTTTCTATTTAAAGTGTTGATTTAGTTTGTCTTTCAATTTGTATCAATTTATAAAAGTTTATTTAGGCTATGTTTCTTTGTGACAAATAAAATGCTGGATGTGAAACAATATCACACTTCCAAAATATTTATTTTTAAGTTATAATAGCAATATATTTGAAAATGATCAGAATAATATTCACCTTTTACCAATCATCTAGTAAATGACAGATTGACATAAACTATGTTGGTGTTAGTTAGAGTTTGAAGGTAGGTTGTGTTGGTAAAACAGTAAAGGTATTGTATTGTTGGTAAATATATATAAATAAAACAAGTTCTAGCATATGTTATTCTATGTAGAAAATCACCAGAAACAAAATGAGATGTAGAGAAAGAAACAAAAAGAGTTGTGATTCTAGCATATATCAAACTTTGATATCTAACATAACCATGCATCACAACCAAAAATAATACACAAATAACATAACCTTTCACTCCAATACAAAACACATTAAAAGAAAGGTAATGTTAAGTAAAATGTGTGTTACAAATCACATTTAGCAAATGTTCATCACAGTAAAGTCCACTTTCATATATCAATCAGGATTCAAACAACATATTGGTAAGTGACATAACGATCAGCAGTCTCACTCGGCCGAATAATTTTCACGACCTGTCCACGTTTTAGCCCATAATATCTAGCAACTGGGTCACTCACTTGAATTCGAGGTAGCTGAAAACAAAACATTATAAACACAATCACTTAGAAATCAAGTCCAAAAATATAAAGAAAAAAATTATAAACAGACATGTGTTTCTTTAACTGTGTATCTCTCGAGTAACGTTTTCTTCTCTTCGTTTGTAAGAACCTGATGCTCGGGAGCAAGATTAATATTTATTCCCTGACGCCACCCTGGTGCCCGTTCGAATTTTGCCAGTATTGACAAAGGGTTATGTTCACCGAGCCGAAGAAAAAACTGAGTGTGGGTCGAACCACTGAATCGGATCAGAAATTCGGTTTTGGAGACATCCATACAATATTTTATACACATACGAAAGAATCGGATCAATAATTATGCCATGACGCCACCCCGCGGCCTGTTCGAAATTTTGCATGTATTGCCAAAGGGGTATGTTCACCGAGCCGAAGAAAAAACCGAGTATGGGTCGAACCACTGAATCGGATCAGAAATTCTGTCTTGGAGACTTCCAATCAATATTTTATACACATACGAAATAATCGGATCAATATTTATTCCTTGATGCCACCCCGGGGCGCGTTCGAAATTTTGTCAGTATTGCCAAAGGGGTATATTCACCAATCCGGAGAAAAACTGAGTATGGGTCGAATCACTGAATCGGATCGAAAATTCGGTATTGAAGACTTCCATACAATATTTTATAAATATGCAAAAGAATAAACATAGGAAAGAATAAGGTGTTTGGGTAAGCTTCTCTCAAATTAGAGTGTTTCACATATGGCTTTAATTTTTTTAGAAAGCAAATAAGTAAAATAAACAGAGTAAGTGAATTGAGATGGGCGTAGGATCCACCTAGACCACAAACACAAACACAAACGAATACAAATCCGATTATTGTATTGAGTTGGTTTCTGATAACGATGATGCTGTTGGGTCGCAGAACCTCACTCCTTTCTTCTTCTTCTTCTTCTTCTTCTTCTTGTTCTTCGGTGTATGTTCCAAGTCGTAAGAAGAAGAAGAAGAAGAAGAATGCTTTGATCCTTCGGTGTATGCTGGACTTCACCTCCGGAAATGTAAATGTAATTGCTGCTGCTGCTGCTGCTGGGTCCCACGGGGCAGTCACCTCGGCGATTACTCAAGTCGCTGTCACCGCCGTTGAAATTGCATCCGGAGCCTGTCTATCCACCAGGGTTGACTGTTTATGGCCTAAACTAGTTGATCAACAACCACCACCTGCTTCTTTAATACTCGATGGGGTCGATGTTACTGGATACCCTATCTTTAATGACCCACAGGTTGGTTAGTTTGCTTTTATTCATTAATAATAATCATCTTGTTTGTTTGTTTGTTTCTAAAATCTTCTGCCAAGGCTTGCAGGTGCTCAAGGCAATTGCATTTGCCAGGGAAGCTCATCGCGGTCAGCTTCGCAAGACAGGAGACCCCTATTTAACCCACTGTATCAACACAGCTAAAATCTTAGCTGCCTTGGTTCCTTCGTCTGGGAAAAAGGCGATTGATACAGTCGTCTCGGGCCTACTACATGATGTTGTTGATGATACATCGCAAACCCTGCATACCATACACACAGAGTTTGGTCAAGATATAGCAAAACTCGTTGCCGGTGTCTCCAGGCTCAGTTATATCAATCAGGTTTATATTTATTTATTTATTTATTGCTGCTGTTTACTTTTCATACTACTACTGGTACTCACATGTCAAGTGGTTACAGTTGCTACGAAGACACCGCAGGATACATGTCAAGAATCAGGGCTATGAAGAGGTAGGTTCAATTACTACTAACTCATTGCAGGCAAATAATTTGAGAGTGATGCTCCTGGGCATGGTGGATGATCCACGCGTCGTGCTCATCAAGCTTGCGGATCGTCTACACAACATGAGAACCATGTATGACGACTTGTTAGTTGTTACTTACTCTCTGTTTCTGTTTCATTATTCAATGATTTATTATCCTGCCTGCAGTTACGCTCTACCCTCGCCCAAGGCCAAAGCTGTAGCACAGGAGACTTTGATTATCTGGTGTTCTCTTGCTTCCAGATTGGGCCTTTGGGCTTTAAAAGCGGAACTTGAAGACCTCTGCTTTGCTGTTCTTCAGGTCAGTAATAATCTTGTTTTACCTGTCACTCTCACTCTTGTCTATTCATACCAAGTGTAACTGTGTGCAGCCTCATATCTTCCGCCAGATGAGATCTGACCTGGCCTCCATGTGGACACCCAAGAGACGGCCATCTTCCAAAAGCAGTGAGCCAAACTTAGCAACTTCTGAGCCTGATGATGTCGAAGTCAGCATGAAGGTAATTAAATAACAAGACCATGAGATCTGGAATGTTATTAATATGACATTGGTGCAGGATCTTTTGCAAGCCGTTGTTCCATTTGACCTTCTGCTTGATCGAAGAAAACGAATTAAATATACTCAAGATCTTGGGTCATGCACAGAGGCCCAAACAAAAGCAAAAGTTGTGAGGGATGCTGGAATTGCACTAGCATCTCTAGTTGTTTGTGAGGAAGAACTGGAGCGCGAGTTGTTTATTTCAACCTCGTAAGATCATGTGAGATAGATCTTCAGCCTTCACTCACATTATCCCAGCCTTGACTTTCTTACATTTGCAGCTACGTTCCTGGAATGGAAGTCACCTTATCTAGCCGCCTTAAAAGTTTATACAGCATCTACAGTAAGGTACTACATATATCATGTTCTTTTTCTTTGGCTTATTACTCATACCAGGTACCATCAAGTATGTGGAATATAATCATAATCAAGGCTTCACTTTATGTAATATGTTCAACAAACATACATGAGATAACAACCTAGTTTTTCTTCGCACAGATGAATCGTAAAGATGTCAGTATTGATAAAGTATATGATGCACGTGCACTAAGAGTAATCGTTGGTGATAAAAGTGGAACTTTGCATGGACAAGCTGTTCAGTGTTGTTACAGTCTTCTAAATATCGTACACAGGTTAATACCAATTAGCATGCCTAAATATATATCTGCTAGTCTGGTTCACCTTTCCTTGGATTTCTGCAGGCTTTGGACACCAATTGATGGGGAGTTTGATGATTACATTGTCAATCCAAAACCAAGTGGATATCAGGTTAAATTTTCTTTTTCACTATATTAGTTTTGTGCCTCACTTTTTTTAAATGTCTTACCCTCCTATCTTTGTAGTATTATAGATCAAAGCATAGTTTCTTTTCTGACTGTAATATTTTCTTAATTTAGTTATTCATCTTTTGATTTACCATGATAAACATATATTTGAGCTTGTTTATGTTATGGCGTTGATGTTTCTGCACTAGTAATATAACTATCATATCTAGAATGTAGCCAAATTTGATATTATACTCACTATAAGAGCCCCTTTGTAATATACATTTTTTCTTCCTCGGAGGGAATTTGCTACTAAATCCTAGCTGCCACTAAAAGACGCTTCTCACCAACAACGATTATACATGACCTGCGCTTTTAAACCCTGGTTGTTGGAAACCCTAGCTGCCACTAACAAGCTGCTGGAATTCGTAGTGCTCTCATTAACTACCACCAAACCCTAGCAGAAACAATCTGCTCCCCTAAACCTTAGGCTTAATACAATCACTCACAATAGTTACTAGGAGCCCTAACAACGGGTCATCGCTGATAACCTAGCTACAACTCGCCATATAGGTACCACCAACGAGTTCGCACTCAAGCGGCAAACCAAAACCAACCTCTTAGTCGGCACAAACCAACCAAAAACAAGATTGTTCCAGCTAAAATCACCACAGCCGCCACCAACTGACGTATCTTGCAAGAAAATATTTAAAAAATAAAATTTAAAAATCTCTTTACTTTCCAAGCTACGTTCCCCGTCTTAGCTTGTGGGGGAATATTAGACTGACTATATATATATCATAGCTAGAAGATATCCAAGAGTGATGCTATATATACTATGTATATAGAGCCCCAATTATACACAACACAAAATATACAATTACTCTTCCTGGTTTAAGTACGTATTTGTCAAATTCTGACTCTTGATCTCATAATGTCAGTCTCTGCACACCGCAGTGCATGGTCCAGAAAACTCACCCATGGAAATCCAAATAAGAACACAGGTATACATGATCAACATTAAGTGAATGGACCAATAGTAGTTGATGTAAATGAATGCTTTTTGTCATTTCAGAGCATGCATGAGTATGCTGAGCATGGAGTTGCTGCACATTGGCTTTATAAAGAAGCTGGTAATAGCAAGAGCAGCGTAATAGGTTCAGAAATAGCATCATCCTCATATCTCTCGAATGATGTGGAAGATAAAAGTTCACATGTGTTTAAAAAATACAGTTCCCTGAAAGTAGGACATCCAGTCCTCAGAATTGAAGGAAGTCATTTGCTTGCTGCAGTTATTGTTAGGTATCTTATTTTGTTTTAGCATCTATGTTTTACATGAGTGATGAATATTGGGAATTCAGAGTGGATGAGGATGCAAGACATCTGCTTGTGGCTGCTAGCTTTGCGCTCCCTGCTTCGGAAGCGGTTGCTAACAGAAGGTCTTCTTCTCAAAGAAAACGATGGGAAGCTTATGCAAGATTGTACAAAAAGGTATCAGATGAATGGTGGTGTGAACCAGGGCATGGGGATTGGTGTACCTGCTTGGAGAAGTATACACTCTGTCGAGATGGTATATACCATAAGGTAGGTGGTATATGCCGTTTGTGTCTTGCTTTCCCCTTTTTACTAACACCGTTACTTGGTTTGCAGCAAGATCAATTTCAGCGCCTGCTGCCAACATTCATTCAGATAATTGAATTATCAGAATCAGAGGAAACTGAATATTGGAATGTTGTGTCTGCTGTTTCTGAGGGAAAGCAGCTTGATTCTGATTTGAACTCAACTTCAAGCTCAAGTTCTAGCTCTGGTTGGTCTAACTTTACCCCCATGGAAGCTGGTATCAACAACAAGGTAATGTTATGTTATGTTGACTATATTATCTCTAGTCGCAAACGACAAGCGTGTTAAAAAGGTCGATAATGATATTATATTTAGGTGCTCCTGTTGAGGACAATGCTCCAATGGGAGGAACAATTGCGATCCGAGGCAGGTTTCCAACAATCAAAGCTTGCTGATGTGAATGAATTTGGGGAGATAGCAGTTGTGTTCTGGCCAGATGGTGAGATAGTGAGGTTAAGAAGCGGGAGCACTGCTGCAGATGCTGCTACCAGGGTTGGACTCGAAGGCAAACTGGTTTCTGTAAATGGCCAGATTGTGTTGCCTAACACGCAGCTTAATGATGGCGATGTTATTCAAGTCAGAGTTAGGTAAATTATGTCTTGTGCTTGGAATATAATGATTTTTTGTATATATGTGGGATCGTTGATTTTGTCCATGTACATAATGATGAATCGTCTTTGCTGCCCATGGAAGCAAGTTTAATTTCAGTTATCCCCTTCCTTGTGTAAAAACTCCATTTCAAGTTTCATTCCATGGTATATATGATATGATGTTTACAACTTCCTAGACTCATTTGATTTGAGCAAGAAACCTCACATTCATGTTGATTTTTAGGTAAACGGTTAATGGTGTTTATAAATGTGAAAGTGACCCATTGTTGAGGTCTGTTGGTTAATTATGTGGTTTTAGAATGCTTTAAATAGGACGAAATGGATTGTTGAAAATACAAAAATTTGATTTTGAACTCAACTTGGTTTTTTCCTTCTCAAATATGTGCATCTGTTAAAAGTCAAAACACCAAAGCAAGCAGCAGTTGCATATTTGTTATGCATCTCAAGAGGAGAAGAAAAGTGGGTTAATAAATAATTATGTTCATCAACCAGAAAATCCTATGCGATCACCAATAACAGATTAACGATAGAGACTGCAAATAAGTTGAAGTTGGAGGTAGTTTCAGTGACATGAATGAAATGAAATGAAATGAAATGAAATACAATGTACAAATGACAGTCATCTACTGTAGAGTCTACACTGCATATTGTGTTTACAGATTTCCTTTCTTTCCGAAACATGTAATTTAGACAAACATTGAATGCTGGAAACCAGAACAAACAAGCAAGCTTAAGTTTATAATCAATTATTTATGGCATACAATTTACAAGTAGCTACTGCCTCCCTCCCTCCTCTTCCTAATAAGTCTTATTGATGGCGCGCAACCAACTCCTCATGTAACCTACTGAACACTAACTTGACAGGGATGCAAGCAACTGCTGTGGGCAGTGACTCCGGCTTCATCACCCCTTCATTCTCATAACACACCAAATCCATCATCTGCTGCTGCGGAGTCCCACTCCCACCTATAGAAGAGAGAGTTCTTATTTTCTGATTGCAAGATGAAGTCCTTTGATGCAGCTTTTTCTTTGATTTACGATTCCCTTTGCCGTCTTCATCTACTAGATACTCATACTGATCTTCCTCCAAAGTTGATGAATGGGGTGGTCGGGGAACACGACACTTGGCGGTCCTCCTGGCGGTCCTCCAGGGCTGAAGTGTTGCACCCGCACCTAATGATTCATCATCACCGGCAGAGAGTAGGATGAAATCAGATGAGGCGTCTTCCAGGGTCTCAACCGGGATAGGGTGGCCTACAATTGCCTTGTCATTCAGCTTGCTCATGAGGGAAATCATGGGCACATGTTCTCTCTGATAACCTGATTGAACCCCTACATCAACATCAATCAACATGGACTTGATCCTCCCAGTACCAAATTGAATTTGACGGGGGCTGCTGCTGACATATACAGAAGGATCATCCCAGTATCCTCCTTTCAAACAATGCTCTGGCTCAGGGTCCGGGTCCTCCCAATTGATCTCCTCTTTCGCCCATGCTCCTGAAGTCATCAGACCCTTGCGGCTATTTCTTTTCCCTTTCAGTTGCCATTTGGAGACGGTCTGCAGGTGCAGGGAATCCCCACTGTCTTCAGGAAGTTCCGAGTCATCATCACTCATGCTCTCATGCTCTACAGATCTTCCAAATGATTTTGGTATAAACTCAATGTCTTCTTCACCTTCATCAAACCACAAATACAGATTCAAAATGTCAAAACACAACAAGCAACAAGACATCCTAATACAGAATTCATTCCAATTTCCCTTGCCACCATGCTAGACATCCAAGTCTTTGTGTGTTGTGTTTTTTTTTTATATTACGATTTAACTAAAAAAAACTGGACCACATTAACTCTCGCCTACGTTACAGGGTGCACCTTGGTTCAGGCACAGGCAAGAGGAGGCGAGGCGCTTCAGTCACAAAAATGGGCTGAACCGTCGTTAGCTTTCTTGCAATCTTGCCTGGACCATCTCACATCAGAAAAAAAATCTTTTTGATAAGAAAATAATATTAGGTTTTTTAGTGCACTTGTAAAATAGTATTAAAATTGTTAAATTCTATGCATATTTTATATAATTGTCTCTTTCTATTATTGTGCTGTTCTTTTCTAAGAGTGGGCGCTTTTTTACACCTGCGGGCACCTTCCGCCTTTAACTACCTAGCTAAAATAGTACATACTACATGTACAGTTGCTTTTTTGCTTGATCAAAAGTCTGTTATTTGTAGCTTTCATTGACTTATTCTGGAACATAATGTCCAGTAACTTAATCAGAATGGAAGCCAAAAAATATCCTCGACCTTGCAAATGTAATTGGTAAAGGTGAAGACATTATCTAGGAAGCAGCAGGCATGTAAAGAAAAAGAACCTGAAAGTGCAGCCGAGGCATCATATGTGTCTGACATCAGAGATTCAGTGCCAGAAGAGTCGGTTTCAGTGTCTTCATTAGAACCAGTGGTGTTGTTCTCTTCACTCAACCCAACAGGGCTTTTGGTTTCCACCTGGTCAGGGATAGTTTGTGTATAGTCATAGTTGTCACCTGAAGCCATGCCACCTGGATCATTGTCAACCATTGTTGCAGTGTCTCTCTGATCATCTCCTGAATGAAGAAAGGCATCACCACCCTGTAACAGCTGCTGCTGCAGAAGGAGCGGTAATTTAGCACTGCTCTTGAGTACCTGAACAAGAGGGCGGCGCCTATCACGCTTCTTATTATTCAATGTTTCTTCGTTCCCCTCTTGTAGTAACCTTTTCCTTTTCTCCAGCAAACTGACTCCATGATAATCATCATCATGATCATCATCAGCAGATGCAGCAGCATGCTTATGGAAACCATTTGAATCAGCAGCAACCAAGGATGAAAGTTTGTACTTGGGACCACCCATGCCAAGTTCTTGCAAACCTCTCACTCTAGGACGTACTTGCAAAGTTTTGTTATCGAGTTGAGCAGGCACAGCACCGTTTGTGTTGTTGTTTTCGTCATCCATAGTGTCTGGTAACTTGCCGTATTTCTTTTGGAGCAGTTGTTTCTCGAGGTCGAGAGCATGCAGGATAGCATCTTCCCTGCGTGCATACTTCTCTCTTTTCTTTGGAGGCATTCCCTGTGACGCTTCAGCTCTCTCGATGCAGTCATCAAACTCACCGCAGCGAAAGGGTTTGACTCGCTTGGACTTCTCCAGGTTGTACCAATCTCTGGTCAGAATAATAATAACAATAATAATAATAAGTTAATTAATGAAAGCATATTAATAATAATATTAAGGAGGTAAATGATAGACTTACACACTGGCATCTTCCCTGCCTAGAAGCTTGACAGGTGTTCCAGATCGAGGAGACATGAGATGAGAAGCAGAGAGCTCTTCGGACCCTAGAATCTTACCCGGCCACCACGACCCGTTCCGCCTCCGAACCCAAACGATGGTACCGACACCACAATCAACCATGCCGCCACCGCCGCCTCCTTCTGCGTCAGAGCTCTCCATCTAATAATATTATTATTCTAAACCTAAACCCGACTGACTGACAGACTCTATCTAATCTAATCTACCAAGTTCAACCTCCAAACAATAAGAATGTAGGTTTTAGGGTTAGGGCTTCCATTCAAAATAGGGAGAATTTGGGATCGGCAAGAATGAGGGTTCAATTATTAGGATGATAAATTAGGGTTAGGGCTTGCATGCGTCAGGGAGGCTCGCCGGTGTTTGTTGACTCACTCGACTCGCTGGTCTGGTCTGGTTTGGTGATTTTTCACTCGACTCACTCACTCGACCAGCGGACATTCTTGTGTTCGGATGGGCGGGGGAAGCGTGCTTGTGTGGACCTTACTGGGGTGTCCCCTCTTGTCGGGCTTAGGGACACCGGGTTTGTTGCTAGGCATGTCGTGCTAAAGGCAGAAGCAGGAAAAATTGTTAAGCACGAGAAGACGTGTGGAGAATCAACACGCCTTCATTCCTTTTGCTTTTGACACATTTGGGTCTCTTGCCCCCGATGCTGTTGCGTTTCTAAAAAGAGTTCAGCGGGTCGTGCACAGTAACTCATCGACGCCGAAGAACGATAACTTTGTTTTCAGTAGGATCGGTTTTGTCATTCAAAAGGGGTGGCAACGCAGCTTGTTGCCCGCTTACATGCCTTTTTATTGTAATTGAAACTATTTTTAATATAATTTACTTTATGTCAAAAAAAAATTTAATTTAATTTAATACAGAGAAACAAAGAAAGAAAGAGAGGCGCTCGCTCTACTGCTTACTATCTGTCTGTCAATACACAATAATAATCCTAATCTTCCTTCACGCCCAGACCATCAATATCACACGACACGTTTTCACTAGAGGTGAAATAAAAAAACAAACCCGAAATAAAAACCCGAAACCGGTTTTCTTAATAATTAGGTTTTTAATACCCGAACTCGTACCCGATCCTACCCGTAGGGTACGCATAGGGTATGCATTTCGATAGTAAACCCGAACTGAACCTGATTTGTACCCGGTATTACCTGAAAACCCAAACCAGTTCCATACCCGAAACCGGGTTTTTCCAATACCCGAAACCGGGTATTTCAAATACCCGATGTATACCCGAAAAATACCTTAAAAATACCCGAAAAATATCTTTAAAAGCAACCTTTTAAAAAATTCAATCTATACCCGAAAAAACCCGAAAATAGGGTATTCAAATACCCGGTTTAGAATACCGGTTTCATACCCGACCCGACCCGACCCCAATGCATACGGTTATGATATTTAGAGACAATACCCGAACCCGAACCCCACCCCCACTTGGTATTACCAATACCCGATAATACCTGAACCCAGTTCCATACCCGAACCCGGGTATTGAAAAAACCCAAATTGTGCACCTCTAGTTTTTACCATCCATCTTATTATACTTTCACAATAATAATAAATCCTACAATCACTTTATAAATAAATAAAAATTATATTATATTGCTTTGTAAAACTAAAAAAATAATAAGTTTATCTCTGTTATGATTTAACAAGAATTAACACAAGATTAGTGCTAAAACTTGAGAACTTCAGAAAATTTAGCAAAGAGAAATTAGTGAAATGTGTCAGTTATGAATGTATATGTATGAGGTGCATTTTCTCCTTTACGTTGAGCTAGTATTTATACTACAAAAGATAATTTTTTTCTCTAGACAAGATTAACTATTTGATGAACATATAGTATGGTACATTATCAATAAGTTTGACAAAGAGCTCATCCACTTGCTTAGGAAATCTAGATAGGTAAATCTTGATCCTAAAATAGATATTCATAACAATCTCGTACTTTGATTTTTGTACTTTGATTTTTTGTATTTGGTGTGCGTGATCATTTTTCTTTCTAGTGATTTTCATGAAGTGCTATGTTATGTGCCAAACTATTAGTCTCATCCACTTAGCCATGACTCGTTCAACATGCACTTGGATTACTCTGATTGAGATATTAGTCATTTCGTTTAATTGTTAGTTTTTTTTAAATAGGGGGTAATTAGTGGCCTTAGTGGTATCCGTAAGTTGTTTTCTCTTTGCCTACAAAATGGCTTTTTATGTTTCCATTGAGATTATAAACGAAAAATATGAATTAGCCTGGTCATCTCTTTTAGATTCTCTATTTTCTAAGAAAATATGAATTAGTCTGGTACATATCATGCTGCTACTATGAAGGACACTATTTTAATCATAGTAGTCTAACTATACTCCACTTCGCACACTAAAAGCCTTTTCACATCTTCTCTCACCGCTTTGTGGTTCTTTTCGTCTAGCATCGTTTGGGTAAGGTACTATATTTACCCAACACCACCCAGTCAAAGTGATATACAAAGTTTTTCTTCATATCACCAACTATTCCTAAGTATAGTTTGGTATCAAAAATCTTCTCTTGGAAATTACCACGTTAAAATTTAGAACTTCAACAAAAAGCTTTAATATTATGGCCAAGTGGCTGCATTCTGGTCAAAAACATAACAAAAATGAATTTACCTCTTCACTATTTCGTCATCGATTGAATATATGCAGGAAAAAGGACAACAAAACCAGCAGAAAACAAATTGGGTTTGATTTTTGCCCAGCCCGTGATCCAAGCCAACGAGAGGATCGTGACCGGATTGGTTTTCAGTTTTGGATTCAGGTTGGTTCTAGTTCTGGTCTTCGTATCAAGATGAGAATTTAGGAGGGCGCCTTTCAAGTTAATTAAATAAATATGTATCCGAGATGATTAATGTTCTAACACAATCAATCCATTTGAATGAATTGAACCAACCGCACAACAATACATATCCTTTTGTCTACATTCTTCAAAATGCATAAGTTAAAATATACAAATTTATAATTTCCTGAAAGTTCATACGTGTTGGAATTCAAAACGGGTACTATCCAAGGTCTTAAGCTTCTCCATCTCTGCTCCGGTCGCAATTCCAGGATCCACGTAACACAACTAAAATCACAAGATTAATATTTATGTCAGCAAGCAAACCAACTCAATGAACGCATGCAAAGCAACCTAACCTAACCTGGTACTCCGTCTTCTTCAGAGTGTGAACCCCTCTTTTTATAAACCTTTGCCATCCAACTTTCTTGCTCAGACAACTTTCTAAAACATGTGTTTTCTGGCAACATTTAAAATCAATATTAATAACTATAATAACCAGTAACAAGCATCAATGTATGTATTGTACTCACATGAGCAGGATCTAAAATTAGAAGAGTGTATTGTCGCGTCCCGTTTGGAAGACTTTTCAATTGAATTCCAACTATAGTTCTTGAATGTCCATTATGCTGGAAATACAAGGGCCTGCTCGAAACCATGTTTCAGTAAAACTGTAAAACAACAACTGCTGCTGGTGCTGGCTAATTAATTACAAGGGAGGGATTAGACTTACGATTTTTCGGTGACAACAACACCTGATTTGCTGGTGTTGTCAGAAAAGTAAGACCACACCCAGTTGGCAAGAAGCTGATGACCGCTGCTAGTACTAGAAGAGGCTCCTGGTTGAGGTTTATCTGAAATACAGAAATCCACAATGCGAGCACGAAGCCCAAACGAACGGAAAAGCGCAGCACACTCGGTGGTACCAATCCACGCTCGTTTCCCATATATGCTTTGATCAAAATCTAATGAGCCAGCTGCATCAAATCCCTTCCCCCATGCGACTTCAAGCCATCGCTGGAGGGAAGGGATATCGGGCACGGACCCGGATCCACCAAAGAGAAGCCCCCTTACTTGTTCTGGCCTTTGAAGAAGCAAATGAGAGGCGAGCATTTGGATGTTACGCCAACCGCAGCCCCAGCCGACATCTTGAGCGTTTAAGCTTTGGAAATGATCAACATAACCGGACAATATGGTGGTGGTGGTGGTGGAATTCTTAGACTCGGACTCCAAACAATTCTTGAGCAAGTTCATTAAACCAACAACCCGGGAACTTGTTCCTACCTGGCAGCCAGCCATATCAATCAATTAAGATATGATGATGATTATTATTACAAAGGTAGGTTTTAGTAACTTCAAATCAATTCAATCAAAGACATAAATAATGATAAGGGCGTAATAGGTTGACAAACCGAAATATGGAAGGCCAAGTCCTGATCTTCAAAGTGGTTGTTGGCGTGCCTGTGTGTGTGTTGCATCAATCAATGAATGAAGAAACAGAAGAGAAATGGAGTGATTTGATGGTAATACGGACCTTTGCAGTTCCGTTGAAAGAAGCTGTAGCGAGCAAAAAGGGCAACAAGACCAACTCATCGTTCCAATTCCAATTCCAATTCCAATTCCAACATTTGCATAATTGGAGATTGAACCCAGGTTCATTCCAAACAGACACGATAAGACACAATGACATGTGGTACTAAACATAAACACGACACGATAACTAATAATGACATTTTTCTGAAACACAAACACGAACCTGTTTAATAACAAGTTTACCTGTTAAGGGACCTGTTTAAACATACAATGAATATTACATGTGTAATGAAACAAAAATTTTTCAAGCAAGCATAAAAGTTTTAATTAATACATAATCAATAACATATTTGAAACAAAAAACCACACTCCTTAACATATATGAAATAAAAAACCACAAATCTGTGTCGTCTCGATTTAACAGATCCGTGTCATAAATTGACAGCCCTAAGTCTATATGCTAAATATATCAAAACCATTACTGCATATACAAAAAAGAAATAGCACACTTTGTGCCACCAAAGTTTTCGGTCTATTTCACTTAACAACACAATTACCCGGTCCACACCAAAGTTAATGTTGAAAGACAAACCATTCTAACATACGCAAATACATAAATAACACACTTAATAACAAACTTAAAATAAAAAACAACATTTGCATCATTGGAGATTCGAACCCTTGTTCCAAACCAGTACAAACACTAACCCATTCCAACAATATCATCCAATCAACACCAATTTATATGCCAAATATCAAAACCATTACTACATATACAAAAACATAAATAGCACTCTTTGTGACATCAAAGTTCTCAATTATACTAATTAGGTAATCTCTTTAACCTTGTACTTGAAATAGCATACCATGTCACTAGACAAATTAGTCATGGGTTAATTAATTAATAGTAATGAAACATGATAACGTTGCAAATGTATCTTGTTGTGTGACTATAGGTTGAAGGCCTTAAAAGAGTGTTTTGTTTGATGTTTTTGGTTAGAAAAAATATATATGTGTAGAAAAAGATGGTTGTATTTATAGGTCTCAAGATGCCTAGCATCTTTGTTTGAGCAAAAGCTAACAAGTTGTATAATCCGTTGTTAATCCTTCAGCATAGCTCAACATTGTTTTAATCTTGTATTTTCTTGATGAAAATCCAATATCCGTAGCCCATTTCAGCTTAAAGTTTTTACAGATTTACTAACACTTTTTCTTCATTTTCTTGTTATGAAGTACATTGTTTCTTGTTGATTTTAGGTACATCAACCAAAAAATTGTTAGCAATGTAGTCAAGAATTGAAAGCAAAAAGATATTGTTCATTGGTTTTTTAAACATCAATCGTCGTTCATCATCCCCGTAACTTGAATAGCGTTACTTGATCGCCCATAAATTTATCTAATTTCAATAACTTGATGATTCAAGAGAGACGAGAGAAGTAAAGGATTCAAACATATGAAGATAGCGATCATATCTGAGAGGGTGTACAATTTACCAGTCTCAATAAAATGGAAATAGTAAAAATATGTATGACTGGTTTATATATAACCGAGGATGCTACGAATTTAGCCATTAGAGCAAATAAGCTCAATATATGAAAGATCAAGGATGCTATATAGAAAATTGTAGAGAGTAACAAATACACCGTAATAAAAAAATATCATGTTCACACACTCTAATTATAATTATATAGATTATAAGAAAGCATCAGTTTCAATCGTATGATAGATTCAAGAAAAATGGTCACTGGGTTCATATTAATATTGACCTATAATCCCAGATACTATAAATGTCAGGATGTATGCAGTTTAAGACTTTAGGCAAATGAGTGTGTATGTTCTTAGTATAATCTAGTAAACTTGACACAATTGAAATATAAGAAAACTGACGTTTTAATCGCCAACTATGAATGAGAACTAATTAAAAGAATCAATAAAATAAGTTGAATCAATCACATATTGATGGATGTTTATCAAACTCAGAGAAGCAATGAAACAGAAAGAACGGACGGAGAGGTTTTCTGTGAATTCAAATCTGCATACGAATCGTGATTAAAGGAACGAACTACTGCTAGTGGAAGTGAAACCGCTAACCGCTAGGCGCTATTAAACTCCATAAATAAATACTAAAGAACATAACATCAAAGAAGCCAACAAGAACACTCACTACTTACTACTACAACATCAAAGAAGTCACGCCACGGGTGAAATATGATTTTATTTTGTCTTTAAAGCAACAACTAATTCTTCATCGGTTTACAAATAAAATACATAAACATACCACTCAAAAGAAACTACTTCAGCAAGCAAGACACTCTAAGTCCATCTACCTCCTTTCCCTTTGTTCAGCTCAGCTTCCCTGCACACAAGAAACATTAAGTCTCAACGGGTGTTTGGTGACTGAAACCAGACAGACAGAGCAACCTACCTTTTGATATGATCGAGAATAACAAGTCTCGGTCCAGGAGGGATCTTTACATCTCTCAGAGCACTATAACATCATGAACACATTCATTCATTCATCAGTCAAGTCAGTGACTAACTAGCAATATCATTATGATGATGTTTTATTAGTACTTGCCTGTCAGTAAGCAAAGGCAAAGTGGTGTCGGTTAACAAGCCACTTTTGAAGTTCTTCTCGTAATTGGCAAGGCCGAGATTAGACAGCATGCCTCTCGTTTTAGAGTAGAGGACATCTTCCACAGGTTTCTTGGAGAACTTCTCTCCTAGCTTGAAAAGACCACCCTGCATGAGGGCAAAGAGAACGCCGGAGGTGACCATGTTGGCAGGTAGATTAGGTCCTCCCATGCCGCTAACCAATGTGAAGACCGCACCGGACCCAAAAGCGGCTACCATGCTGCAGTGCCAATTACATCATCAAGTCATTCAACTAGTATAATTATATAATTATAACTAAGTACTACCTTGTTTGCACATCCTCTTTGCCTCTTAATCTTTTCATGACACAGGAAATGCCAGCATTGACACCGGTCATAACAGCAAAATTACGGGCCTGAATAAGAGGTCCACCTGCAAGAGCCTGCACATAATATTATTATTACTATTAGGAAAGATACAACAGATTAATAATAATCAAGCAAATCATATGAAACCTGGGTTTGGTTAAGGGAGGTCATGGCCTGTGGATTAGAAGAAGGAGTAGTGGGTAAAGAGGCGGCAGACAAGTCACTGGTAAAAGTGCCCATCATCCCCCCAATTGCGGCTCCCTGGATGGAGCTGGTGGCGGTGACGACGGCGGCCTCAACAGGTAAGGATTGTTTTGCGAGCCAGTCCTTGAATCCATTCTCCAACTCTATGTACTTGGCTTGTAGCTGTTTCACCGGATTACCACGAACCACCAAAACCCCTTGCTTTCCTTCTCCCATCGTCTCTCGTAGTATTGTTTTCTTTTTCTTTTTCTTTTTCTTTTTCTTTTGTTTGGGTAGAAGAAGAAAGAAAAGAAAAGAAAATAGGGATGAGATAAATAATACAGCTGGGGTTTTAGCCCTGGGCCGGCTGTTGTATATTTGTATTTCCTTCTCTCTTTTCTTTTTTAGCACATAAGTCCTTCATATATAACCATCTCTCCAACTTCAACGCCATATCTTTGCAAGCAACCGAAAGAATTCAACTGAAACAAAAACCAATTATGTTTTTGTAAAAATCGTTCGGCTTGGTTTTGAATGTACTAAAAACCGAAAAAAAATCAAACCGGACTGAATTTCTAGTTTTTATTTTTTTTTTTTGTAAGTGATTTATAAGAATTTAAGTATGTAACTCAAATATTAATTTGAAGTCACTTAATTAATAATCAACAAAATTATTTATAACCTCAATTCATTATTTTGGTCTAATTTTTCTTTCGGCATAAAACTTCAAAACTCAAAAAACCGAAACCGAAAAACGGAATCCAAAAAAGTCAAAACTTAATGGTTTTAAAAATCCAAAAACCAGGTTTCAGTTTTCGATTTGATTTTAGCTCAAAACCGCAAACACCAAACTTCCCAAACTAATCAAATAAAAAATAAATAATGGGCCCACCACCATTACTTCCCGAACCCGAATAAATTTTCACCATTTAATAAAAAAACGTAGAAGTTTAGTTTCAGTCAAAAGAAACATATTGTATATGAAATAAAAGTCCGTATTAAATGAAAAAGAAAAGAGTAGAGTGTTGTTTGTTTCTAGGGTTTACAATGAGCAGCTCTTCCAACTCTAGAGAATACTCTCCTGACTGGCTTCGCAATGTCCAGGTTTTAATTTCAATTATCATACCACATACCATACCAACAATTGATGATTTATTTCAATAGCAAACTGCTGATAGAATGATTATTATTATTGTGTGTATATGTTTGAAATGATAATAGGCACCGGCAGCAGCATCAGTTTTGGCATTAACCTCTTCGAGTTCTGAATCTGACCAACTTCCCATAAGCTCTGTAATCAGGAACCAGTATCCTCAAGTGGTGAGTTACTAGTAACTATTATTAATTCATTTGCTTTCAAGATACCTCCTGTTAACCTAACCTTATATTGTGAATATTATTATTACTCCTTTGAAGAAATTTTACCTTGTAACATGATCAGCAGCAGGAACCTAAACGTTCAGTTTGGGACTTGACATCCGACTCTGACCATGACTTATCTGAAGGTCAACATCCAAAGCCAGAAGATGATGCTGATGAAGAGACTACTTCACTTTCAAAATTGGAGTCTTCTAGGAAGAAGCTAAAGCTGGAACAACAAGATACTGAAATAATAACAAAAGTCGCAGAACAAGGTACATTCCGTCTTGCTCTGTGTTGCGGTTGAGTTGGATTCTTAACCTACTTGTTTGTTTTCAGAGAATGATGGTACAAAGGGTCTAGAAAGAGAAGCAGCTGCGGATGAGAAGCAAACCGCAGGCGGACCTTATGTAATTACAGTTGCAACTTATCCAATCATTTATTTTCCTTATCACTTACTTGATTGATGATTACAGTAAGCATATACATGCATACTTGACACTGCAGATTTCATCTTCAAGGTTGCCTTTGCTGCTTGCTGATAAAGTCCAACGTTCAAAGGTAAGTCTCATCTCGTTATTACATTACATTAAACTTCTCTAGTTATTTTAGAAACTCATATCAACATTTGCTGTGTCTTGCCACTGTGGATTTTACAGGTGCTTGTGGAGTGTGAAGGTGAATCTATTGATCTAAGCGGTGACTTGGGTTCTGTTGGGAGGGTGGTTATTTCAGATTCCCCATCTGGCAATCAAGATATGCTTTTGGATTTGAAAGGTATGCATTATTTTTTTTTTCTTGCAGTAGTATCTGGTTTCCATTCCAAGGGGAAAGTTCTTTGGTTTTAATAAATACAGAATACTGTTTCATCTGTTCCAGGAACTATCTACAAAACGACAATAATGCCGTCAAGAACTTTTTGCGTTGTAAGTACCTGTGTGATTTTGGAAATATTTATGACCGCTGCGTATTCATAGTTGTTCTTCTTCAGGTTAGCTTTGGCCAGTCAGAAGCAAAGGTATTTCTTTCATCTCCTTTTCATGATAATCGGTAGGTAGGTGTTCATGCTTGAATTAACCAATTATATGTGTGCAAACAGATAGAGGCAATAATGAATGACTTCATTCAGCTGAAGCCACAATCAAATGTTTATGAAGCTGAAACCATGGTTGAAGGTCAGGGTTTGCTTTTGATCTTCTTTCTGGCCTGCATTTTTCGTTTCCTTAATGTTTGGTTGCATGTGCAGGAACTCTGGAAGGCTTCTCATTTGAATCTGAAGATGAAGGTGATAAGCATGTGACTCGTCAAGCGGAAGAAAATGACCCGCAAAACAATGGAAAACCTGTATGCCTCATTTCACTTTTGCTTTTACTTCTACTTTTGAAGGGCTATATGGTATTTAAAACGTGGATGTTTTCAGGAAGCAACAAAAAGGAAGGGGAAAACAGCTGTGAAAAAGCCAGCGGCAAAGAAGGTTATTAAAAAGAAAGCCCCTGCCGCAAAGAAAACCAAGTCAAATAAATAAGGCAGTTAGCTTAACTGATTTTTTTTAAAAGGAGAAGTTGGTTAGGACTTACGAGGAGAGTGTTTAGTGTATGATTTGAAAATATAGTATTCTTCTATACACACAACACATTGTGGACTCATTTAGGCCTTGTTATATATTGTGTAATTTGAATCTCTTTGACGAGGACTTGAACCAAGGCATTCATAGTTGTTCAAGAGTAGCACTCCTTAACTGAAACAACTTCATATAAGATGGATCATGATTCTTGATTCTCTCTGCAAATGAGAGATCGGGAAATTGTGTAACATGCAAAATTTAGTCAAAGTCTTCTTATGACGCGTATGCAAAATTGTCTATATGCTTACTGATCTATAAAAAGTTATAAATGCTTGAGACACTCATCAGTTATGCTAAAGAGAATGTATTTACTTTTTATGAACGTCAACCAAGTCTTGTAAGTAATTGCTCCAGGTTGTTCAATCATTTTATAACCAGAGTATTTCTGAATGATCAAAAGTTGCATTTGGAAACAACTAAGCAATTAAGCAATGTATAACATAGTCTATGTGACAACAGAAAAATAGTTTGATAAAGCATAGACAATAACCACCTAGCTACTAAATAAATGAAAAATAAACCACCAAACCACCCTAGATCGAAATAGAAAATAGCAAACAAAATGAGTCAAAACCAGGGTAATATGAGCGACGACTGGTGGTTGCAACTTTCACAGTGATTTGGTTGGTGCGAACTGATGTGTGAGTTGAGTTTGGCGGACAATTCTTGTATGGGTTTGAGTAAAAACAGTTGCAACCCAATTATAACTTCAAGGTATTTATAAATTAGATTGTTATTTTAAAATATCAGCCAATACATCCAGATTTCCTCCTGCTATCCTCTCTCGGGGTGAAGTGCATCAGAACTCTTGTGTGCTGTGCGAAATATAATTGATGCGAATGTGAAGAAGTCCAGGCAAGCACTCGCGTTGCCAAGCTAAGATTCTGTGAGTTTGAAACACAGAAACAGCGGAGGTGTTTCTGTCAGCTCACATTATTTGGCTTAAACACCTCGGATTCTTTGTCTTATTCGGCCTTCTCTGAGGACCCATTAACCAATGCATGTATAGATCAATATACATGTGTGTAATAACTACATTCATTACATAATCTAGTATAATTGCAAACATAAATGACCACTTTCAATAAGAGTTGATCAACTTGTTCATCTATTAATAGTAAGACCCAAACAAAATGTCTTTCAATCCAATTGCCTAACTATACGCAAAAACAAAGTAACCGAGTACAATTAGCTCACTTGAATGTTAATTTCAATCCTTTCTTTTGCCTTGAAGGGAAAAAACTGGGCTAGAGTGGGTCTCACTAGTATCTGCTAGGGATGGAGCTGGGGATGAGGGCGTGGAGTCGGGGAGGGAAGTATTTCCGGGATCCTGACCGATCAAGCTTTTGTATATGTTGAGAGCTTGAGCCATCATGCTTGCAGGGTTTGAAGCACTCATAGGAAGTAGCAATGTTGTGCTCTACAAACAAGCATATTCATAAGGACAAAATTTTAAAATATAGAACTTAGATTTCAACCACTCACCTCCTTTGCCACATTTCCAAAAGCATTGATGTATTGTTCTGCAACACGCAAACTTGCAGCCTGCAAAACCCACCTTTCAGTTTTCTTTCTAGTCATGAAAATAAAGATGATCAGGAGCTTACCTCAACTCCTCCATTTTCTTTCAGTGCTTGAGAAACCAACGCGATTCCTTTGTTTGTTGCTTGAGCTCTAGCCAAAATAGCCTCTGCTTCTCCTGGATCAAAACAAATAGCTGGCACATTAGAAACTATTCTCGGTTCTCAAAGCGTTGTTTTGTGTCATTTCTCTCATAACCTTCACATCGTTTTTGGTGATATTTAGGGAAGGATCAAATGTCTTATGAAATCAGTGACAGATCAAGAAAGTACTAAAAGGTACAGAATGATCTGCCTTTTGCAGCTCTCTGTTACATTTCTATCAATGTAACAAAGCACTGATAAGATGCAGAAAATCATATTCTACATCCAGCATAATATGTTAAGCTATCCCGGTTTACATAACAACTTACCCTGAGCTTCCAACATCATCGAGCTCTTCTTTCCATCAGCAATGTTGATGTGTGCTTGTCTTTCTCCTGAAGATTACAACAGAAAAACTTTTACAAGAATGGCAAACACCAAACTACCGAAATGGATTGAGAAAAAACATCAGCTTCTCTCCATTAATGACAAGGCATGCAATAAACAGACTGTTTAGGTAAAAATGAAACACTTGTAGACATTAATTTAAGTGTAATATTATGTAACTGCCTACCCCACTCATTTTCCCACCCCCACTAAATCAACAAAGCATTGTGCACAAGTGTATTATCGTCATAATAAAGGTTCTGAAAAGAATGCACCGACCCCTATATATTTGTGGTTGTGTGTGTGTACAAGCATATACATATTTTAGTGAAACAAACTAACTATGATAATATCCTGCACTCTGTGGTACAAACATATGAGAGTTTAGTATAAAATATTACCTTCCGACTCAAGAATCTGAGCTCTCTTTTTACGCTCTGCTTCAGCCTGCATCTCCATAGCAGCTTTTACACCACGGGGAGGAGATATATCCCCTATACAGATTACACAATTCCAATTAGCAGAAGCATTATTATCCTAAAGAATCAACCCAAGAGAGTAAAACAATATAAAGTTACTTATTTCATAACGAAGACATTGGAGTCCCCAGTCTCTTGCAGCTTCATTGATTGCTATCTGCACATGACTAATTGTGAGGAGTGGATATTATGAAAAGGCAAGCAGGTAAGCAAGCAAGTAAAGTAAGTAACGAACCACTATCTTTTCATTAAGTGTGTCCCTCTCTTCAAAGGTTTTATCAAGAGTGATCTTGCCAAGCTCGCTGCGCATGGTGGTCTGTGCAAGCTGAATGACGGCATAGAGAGGATTCTCGACTCCGTAAGAGGCGAGCTTAGGGTCGACGATCTTGACATAGAGGACTCCGTCAATCAAGATGCTGACATTGTCCTTGGTGATGGCAGACTGGTCTGGGACGGGAATGGCCTCCTCTTTGAGGGAGTGGACATAGGCAATCTTGTCTACGAAAGGAATGAGGAGGTGAATCCCAGGCTCCAAGGTCTTGGCGTACTTGCCAAACCTTTCAATCACGAAAGCCTTCTTCTCGGGGACTATACGGACGCCCCAGTTAACAGGTGGTGGGGTCTCATAGCTACTTAATTACAAAAATCATCATAATAATCAATCAATCAGGAACAGCAAGCAGGCAGGCAGGCAGAATAATAATAATAAAGAGTAGTAGATAGTTAGTTACCTGTTGCTGGGATCACGGGAGGCACGGAAATGGCGGACAGCAACAGAGGGTAAGCTGCTGCTGGTTCGATTGGATTTGAGAAGAGAAGGTGTTGATGTTGAGATTAGTCTAACCGTTGTCGATTGATTAGTGAGTGATAATGATCTGAGTGCGTTAATCGCGGCATGTGATCTCAGCAACCGACTCATTATCTATCGTCAAAAAGAAACAAATCGCAATGGAAAGAGGAAAACGAAACCCTAGTTAAACCCAGATGTCTCTCTTGCTCACCAAGCCAACCGGATGGATATTATTCTTGTCTTTCAATTTTTCAATAACAAAATATAACTTTTATCATAAAACAAATATAACTAAACTATACAAATTAAATATCTAAACTAAAAAAGAAACTTATACTGTGTTGTGTTTGGTATGAAGTAATGATAGGTAGAATGAAATGAATCATTCCAATTGAATGAAATAAAACATGTTTTGTTATTATTCATCAATGGAATAAATCATTCCTAAGGAATGCAATTCCTTCCATATATAACATTTTTCATTCCTTAGAAAATGGTATTTTTTCTTTCATTCCTTCTAGGAAGGAAATGAAAAATGATAAATAATAATAATAATAATAACAATTATTATTATTGTTGTTGTTATTTTATCGTCATCATTATTATTTTATTATCGTATAAATAATATTAAATTATAATTGTTATTATATTTTTGTTACTATATCGCATTATCTTATTATCGTTTTATTAATTGACAAAAAAAATATTATGATTGAATAGTTTACTATTTAATAAAATATTAATAATAAAATGATGATTCATTTCATTCCTATGTGGTAACCAAACAAGACAATGAAATAGTAATGATTCATTTCATTCATTTGTTCATTCCATTCCATTTCCTCGTTCATTTCATTACCACATACCAAACAAATGGTCTTTTAATACGAATACATGTTGTATTCTTACACAATTTCTTTATAATCATGAAAAAATATGCATATGGTAATTTTATAAGCTGTAAGTTTAGTTTTTAATGGAACAGTGAATTCTAATAAAAGATTATAAGATTTTTCATTATGAATGACATTATAAAAATGAATATCATAATTAGCATGAATAAAACAAACTTTTGTATTGCAATTTTGAAAAGTCGAATTAAAAACTTCATGGATTCATGGATGTTGAATGAATATATGAGAGAATAAATTTGATATTCATTCATAAACTCATTTTGTCTTTATCATCTTAAGCCTAAAATATCATTTATTGAATTTTATCACATTTATCTCCTACACTCAATAGTGCATATAAATTGATTTAATAAAAAAATGTAGATCTAATTTCATTAAAGATATAAATATTTTGATTATATTGATATCAATGCCTACATATTTTAATTCATATAATTTAGGTAATTTGTTATTTGATTGAAAGATTAATTGGTATGTTTTGATTCCACTAACATAAATATCTTTTCATTAAAAATAAAAAAATAGTTTGAGTAGTAAATTTAGACTAAAAATAAAACTCCAAGTAACATGTGTCTTCAGTTATTTTATTTTATTATAATGTGTAGATTACACAAAAAATGACATTTACTTGTTATTCAAAATTTACAACGTTATATATATATATACACACACATACATGTAAGGCCTCGTTACCGGTAGCCCTACTTTAACGTTGGATTTACTCATAAACGCAGTTCTAAATATCAGAGTTAACAAAAACTTTCGCGGAACAATAAAACTTCAACCATAATATTTTACATAACCATCAAATCATGTCTTATAAAACATTCGTATTCAATTAAAACAAAACATAGTCTTTAAAACATCACAACATTTCTTCGAGATGCCAGTATCTTCGATTGCCATGCCATGTATCTTCAGTCACGCGAGCTGCCTCAACCTATTTGCCTGCGTGCATACTAAAAATCAGCTATGCTGAGTGAGTTCTAGTTAATCACATAACTTACTTTTCATACACATATACGTGCCCGAAGGTACGCATTACATCATATCAAGATCAGCATTCGTCCATACACATTCATATCTAACCATACATTATAAAGGGCGTTTCACCCTACATACCTCGGATATTTTTAGGGTCCGGTACCCTCCATCCTCGGATATTATTAGGGTCCGGTCACCCTTCATCCTCGGTAATTATTAGGGTCCGGTCACCCTTCATCCTCGGATATTATTAGGGCCCGGTACCCTTCATCCTCGGATATTATTAGGGTCCGGTACCCCTTTCTTCCATAGCTTCACACTATACCTGTCCTTAAATATTTTTCCTGACAATACGTGCAATCTCCGAAGAGCGTTCACGTACCATTAGCTTATCATACGTACATTATGCATACATCATAAATATTCATACATGCATCTTATCTTACATCATACATAGCAATCACGTCTTTAGCTACCACCTGACGGTACATGCAATATCCGAAGATCGTTCACGCACCGTCAAGCAATCATCATACATACATCATACAAGGCATACACTTACCACTTAAGGTAAGTGTATTAACTATCACATCGAGTATGCACACAACCCCGAAAACATAACAAGGAAGTGGGGCTAGAAACTCACCTCAATGGGGTTGCGTTCACCGTTTACGGTTATTCCCTTCTTGAGCTGTGCACGACTAACTCGGGTCGGTTCTCAGTTTTCTTCTTGATATCGGTTTAGAGAGAGAGAGAATCTTAAGTGTGTGTTTTGGATGGTGTAAGGGATATGTGTAAATGAATTAAATGGAGGATTAAGGGTATATATATTTTTGATCATGGGCTTAAGCCCATGGTCTTTCCTTCATTCCTCCATAACCCATATCCATTTACCCAACACAAGTCCATCTCGTATTCTATTCAACTAAACCGATAACGACCCGCTATAAAATAAACGAACGTTATTTTATTAATATAACCGAAAGTAGGATGTTACAAGTCTTCCCTCCGTAAAGAGGTTTCGTCCCCGAAACCTAACTATTACATAAACAGATTTGGATAATGTCACATCCTGACCAAAGGCGGCGGAACATGCCGGGGTGCAACGATTGCTCATAAGCGCATGACACTATTTAAAGCGACAATGTTTAAAAAACTCATTTCATTTCACAACATCGAAAATGTCACATAACCAAATATTCATAACTCAAATACAACAAAATATAACAAAATATAGCAAATCAAATATTGTTCATTTTTGCTAATATCCTAACGGTATTTGTGACGTTTTCTTCACCGAACTCCATAATCAACCTAGATGCAAACCTGTAACATTTCATAAAATAAAGTTTATCAACACAAAGGTTGGTGAGCAATTCATAAGTTTGAACAATAGATATATAGTATGAAAAGCCACAAAACTAGTATACAAAACCATAAATAATAGCTATAAACTTGGATAAATAGTTATCGCTAACAAGTTAGCGACACCCAACTATAAGGGGTTGCCAAATAGTTTAGGATTTTATAGTTATCGTTAATTGCATTACGTTAACGACACCTTGCCATAAGGGTTGCCAAATGGTCTAGGATTTATAGTTCCACCATCCAAAAGCGATAAACACATAGTCAAATAAGCATAGAACACCAAATCGAGCAATTATTCAAGTAAGGTATACAACAACGTTTGTGGTTTAAGACCCAAGTATAAAACATTTAGTTTAGATAAGTTGAAATGTCACCCCCAAAATGAGAGATAGAAAACAGGGTATGAAGTTACTCACGTTCAAGTAATAAACTTGAAAGATTGATTATTTGGAGATTTTCCGGAACGACGAGTTTAACGTATGAAGTCTAAATAAAAGAAAGTCTTGGATTTAGAAAGGTTGTCTTGAAGGTCTTTAAATAAAATAATTGTTGCAAAAACTAATCAATTAAAGTTCAAGGTTTAAAATGTAACTATTTAAAAATTTATAATAATAACCCTTTTAAAAAATGTAAGTTTGCTCAAAACCGGGTTAAAGTATCTAATCTTAATATTTATTTAACCAATGTTAAGTAATAAGGTGGGAAAAATGCTAAAATGCAAGTTCCATTAGGCTAAAGATACTAAAACGGGTTTTTAACGAGTGTTCGGGTTGTTGGTTCGGGTCTTAACAAATGGTCAAACCCAAAGTCAACTTTCCAAAATATTAATTGTTATGAGATAACTCATTAAAACATACTAACACTTAACCAAGTATGTAGATCTATTGTTTAGAACTAACAACGCACGTTAAACGAGTGTTCGGTTTTGTCGGTCCAAACTATGTTATGAGATCAAGTTGGATCCAACTATTCCAAGTACTTAAGAAAATAATTAAAATCAGTTTGTAAACTATTTTTTGAAAGAAATATACAAGTCTTAATAGCTAAAAACACACTTGTGTGTCTTAAGCGAGTAAAAGTCGGTATAGTTCGGTTTGGTTCGGTCTCCATCTCACAAATAGTTCATAGATGGTTTCTACATGCCCAAATATCATAGAACTTGTATATTGGTTTATGAATGAAGCAAACTTAAATTTTACAACAAAAAAGTTAACTACAAGTCTTTTAAGCAAAAGTTTCGGTTTAGTTCGGTTTCCATCTCCCAACGAGTTCATAGATGGATTCCATATGCTTAATATCAAAGAACTTGTAAAAATGATTTTTGAAACTCAAATCTAGCAATAAACATGTTTAAACAACTATTTTAACAAAACTAGTAAACAAAAGTTCGGTTTCCGGTTTGGACTAGTTTCGGTTAAACCGAGGTTAGTCTTATACAAACCCACACCATGGAACTTGTAAATAAGATGAACAAACTAAAGTGTTAGAAGTTAGTCATAAGTGATATGTATAATAAGTTATGTGTGTGTAAATATATATCAACAACACGAAGTCCTCCATGAAGCCTTGCCTTATGACATTCGAAACTTAACCAACCAAAGTCGGTGAAGTAACAAATAAAGGAAACAAGGGGTGTGTATTATATATATGTTGTACCACCATATTCAAGAGCTAGTAATGTTAGATGAACAAGTTAGAATGAAATACTATAGTTAGTTTGACTTGAGAAGTCAAAACTTCAAGAATACATAAGAAATAACAACCTTGAATCTATAGAGTTTTGAGAGAGTTTTTGGAGATGTAGCAAGAGTAAAATGAAGAAGATGGGTGTGTATATATAGGGAAGGAGTGAAGGGTTGGGTATAAAGATTCTTTTATGGTTTGCATAAAAATGGGTATGTTTAAATGGTCAAACAATGCATAATATAAAAAAAACAATATTTTATATATTTTAAATGACAAGATCCAATATTTTATATATTTGAAATGTTCAGGTTACAAACGGGTCGGGTTTACATAACAAAAGTGACCCGAAATTGACGAATGTCACAGTATTCCCTACTTTAGGAAATTTCGTCCTGAAATTAAGATGAAGACGACGATGCAAATAAATGTGGATACTTCTCTTTCATTGCGTCTTCTCGCTCCCAAGTAAACTCCGCGCCTCGCCTTGATTCCCAACGAACTTTTACTAACCGAATACGACTACGCTTGGTTTTCTTCTCGTTGCGATCCATAATCTCAACGGGTTGTTCAACCAAAATCATAGACTCATCAACATGAACTTCATCGAGGGGTATATGAAGATTACCCTCGGCTAGGCACTTTTTGAGATTCGAAACATGAAATGTCGGATGAACACCGGCAAGTTCTTGCGGTAGTTCAAGTCGATACGCTACTTTCCCAACACGCTCAAGAATTTTAAAAGGACCAACGAAACGAGGAGCTAGTTTACCATTCTTTCAAAAATGGACTACCCCCTTCCAAGGAGATACTTTTAGAAGGACAAGATCGTCAACATTAAATTAGATCGGTTTTCGCCGTTTGTCGGCGTAACTCTTTTGACGATTTCTAGCGGTTAGGAGATTTTTACGGATTTGATCAATGACGTCGGTGGCTTCTTGGACCATTTCGGGTCCCGTGATTTGAGCTTCACCGATTTCGTTCCAAAAAATCGGGGAACGACATTTACGACCGTAAAGAGCTTGAAAAGGAGCCACATCAATGCTAGAGTGGTAGCTATTGTTGTAGGAGAACTCGATGAACGGAAGATGGGAATCCCAATTCCCACCGAGATCAAGAACACATGCTCGTAGCATATCCTCGAGTGTTTGGATTGTACGTTCGGATTGACCGTCCGTATGAGGATGATAAGCGGTGCTAAGATCGAGACGTGTTCCCAAAGCTTCTTGAAGTGAACGCCAAAAATGAGAGGTAAAACAGGCATCACGGTCGGAGATGATAGACAATGGCAAACCGTGTCGGCACACGATTTCCCGAACATAGATTTGAGCAAGCTGCTCGACAGAATACTTCTCGCGGATCGGAATTAAATGAGCAGATTTGGTTAATCGATCGATGATCACCCAAATGCTATCGTTGCCTTTTTGGGGTTTGGGTAATTTGGTGATAAAGTCCATAGCAATGTCTTCCCATTTCCAAACGGGAATCGGTGGTTGCTCGAGTAAACCAAAGGGTCTTTGATGTTCGGCTTTGACTTTCGAGCAAGTAAGACAGTTAGATACAAACAACGCTACGTCCTTTTTCATACCTGGCCACCAAAAGGTAGCACGAAGATCGAAGTACATCTTATCCGCACCGGGATGAACGGAATAGTGCGAATTATAAACTTCGTCGAGAATACAAGTACGAAGGTCATCGCGATCGAGAACCCACAAACGATTGAGAAAATACAAAAGACCACCAGGTTTGGTTTCGAGTTGAAGTTCGGCTCCACATGACATTTCGTCATACATGTTACCTTCTTCAACGGAGATGCGTTGAGCTTGAAAGATACGAATTTGAAGATCGGTTCGAACAATGACGCTTAGAAGCAGAACGGATTTAACATTAACCTTTCGACTTAGGGCGTCGGCGACAACATTCGCTTTACCGGGGTGGTAGCGAATCTCGCAGTCGTAATCATTAAGTAATTCGGCCCATCGTCGTTGTCTCATGTTGAGATCTTTTTGGTCAAAAATGTGTTGAAGGCTTTTATGATCGGTAAGAACCACACATTTTGTTCCATAAAGGTAATGTCTCCATATTTTGAGAGCGAAAACGACGGCACCAAGTTCGAGATCGTGAGTCGTATAGTTCTTCTCGTTGACCTTAAGTTGCCTTGATGCGTATGCGATGACTTGATGTAGGTCCCCCCGGGGACGTCGCCGATCGATACGAGATCCGCACGAGGTCTAGGAGTGCGGAATCCTCCTAGACTCGTTTATTGGTGTACAAGATGAAGAACACAAACACGTACACGAACAAATACACGAACAAATACAAGAACGGGATAAACAAATCTGCAGATTCTTTATATATAATAATCAAAACGAATTACATACCAAACTCGTAAACAAATGACGGCCGACCCGAGGTGAGCTCTACCTCGGGTCGTCCCACACGACTCTCACTCTCGGTCTCTCTTTAGACAAATAAACTGTAACACACAATACTCTAATTTCTGGATACAAAACCTAAACAAGACACACATATATATAGACAAAACATCTTCTTGGGCTTGGGCTTGGGCCAGTAGGCGAAGTTGTGATAACTTCGCCTAAGGCAGAAGTTGTTACAACTTCGCCGTTGGCGAAGTTGTTCTAACTTCGCCTAAGGCGAAGTTGTGCTAACTTCGCCTGTGGCGTTCCGCTGGTCTTAATTGCATAGCGACGGTCACAAAATGCACCAACAGTCTCCCCTTTGACCGTTGCTCTCAATTCTAACAAACACAAAAGATCATCTGTTACAAAACATGCACCAATAGACTCCCTCTTAACTAATGATCTTCTGTTTGTTCTTCAACCAGCCGTGTCTGAAACTGTCCTGTAGCTTCACAAATCTACCAATCACCCAGCGTCTTCCATATCAGATCTCCCCTTCAGTGTAAGCTTCTCCGACTATAACGATTGAGGTCTTTGAAATGCATGCATCCTCGTGCCAATAGATCATCTCAACCAATCACGTGAGTCCATCTGACTTCACCAACATGTGAAGTTGGGCTTCCTCCACAACTTCACCAACTCGTCGGCATACGATAAGGTTTAATCTTCAACTACTCAACATCAAGTGATCAATTTCATTACAAAACCACCTTGACAGAATCTAACACATGACCATTAATTAATCCGAAGCATCTTCAATCACCAGGGATAACGATCAAGAACATAAACACTTTAGTTCCCGATTAAATCCAACTTGTTCCAGAATTTTCACTCTAATAAATAAGCATCATGTTTCAGGATCCAGTTCTCGAACATCTTGAAAATAACATAAATAATATGCTCTGACCGCAATCCAGTAATGACGAAAACCTTCAGTTCAATTTGACTTTCTTCAGTTGGTCAACCTCAAACAACAACAATTTCATTGCCCACAAACACCCAAATATGTGTCAATATCCAGTTTCAATCAATATCCCATTCACAAACACAACTCCATATCCAGAGTTGACACGTATTTGTTCACACGTAAGACCAAGAGATAACAAGATCACTCGTTGACGGAACAACATCTTCGGTCTCACAATAATCGTGTACACCTGGCCATACAGACGAAAACACCAAAATACTTTTTTTTTTCTCGTTAACTTCGCCTAAAGTTAACATCGCCAGTCCATAACTTCGCCTGGCTATAACTTCGCCTGTCCATAACATCGCCTGACTGATAAGCGAACTTGTGAGGTAGGCGAAGTTGTGGATAACTTCGCTTAACCTTATATCTTCGCTGAAACCCTACGAACAGTGACGGCAACTTCACCTGATGAACAATAACTTCGCCTGCGGCGCTGTTCGGCCAGAAACGCACAGAAACGTGCCAGAAACACCAAAACGCAGATCTCGAACCATAGCATAAGAGCCTAAGGCTCTGATACCACTTGTAGGTCCCCCCGGGGACGTCGCCGATCGATACGAGATCCGCACGAGGTCTAGGAGTGCGGAATCCTCCTAGACTCGTTTATTGGTGTACAAGATGAAGAACACAAACACGTACACGAACAAATACACGAACAAATACAAGAACGGGATAAACAAATCTGCAGATTCTTTATATATAATAATCAAAACGAATTACATACCAAACTCGTAAACAAATGACGGCCGACCCGAGGTGAGCTCTACCTCGGTTCGTCCCACACGACTTTCACTCTCGGTCTCTCTTTAGACAAATAAACTGTAACACACAATACTCTAATTTATGGATACAAAACCTAAACAAGACACACATATATATAGACAAAACATCTTATCGGGCTTGGGCTTGGGCCAGTAGGCGAAGTTGTTCATAACTTCGCCTATGGCGAAGTTGTGATAACTTCGCCTAAGGCATAAGTTGTTACAACTTCGCCGTTGGCGAAGTTGTTACAACTTCGCCGTTGGCGAAGTTGTTCTAACTTCGCCTAAGGCGAAGTTGTGCTAACTTCGCCTGTGGCGTTCCGCTGGTCTGAATTGCATAGCGACGGTCACAAAATGCACCAACACTTGACCTCGTTGCATGAGAACACAACCAAGTCCTTGATGGGATGCATCACAAAATACAACAAAATCGTTGTTACCATCGGGAAGAGTTAGAATAGGAGCATTGCAAAGCATGTCCTTGAGAGTACAAAAGGCTTCCTCTTGCTTCGAACCCCAATCGAAGGGTTGTCCCTTATGGGTGAGAGAGGTAAGAGGCAAAGAGGTCTTGGAAAAATTCCGAATGAAACGCCGATAATATCCGGCCAAACTGAGGAAGGATCGAATTTCCGTGGGAGTCGTTGGAGTTTTCCAATCCTTAACAGCCTCAATTTTAGCAGGATCAACATGAATACCTTTGTCGTTTACAATATGTCCCAAAAATTGAACTTCCTCGAGTCAAAATTCACATTTGGAGAATTTGGCATAGAGTTGTTCGTTTCTAAGGAGCTCGAGAATGGAACGCAAATTATGTTCATGTTCGGCTTTGGATTTAGAGAAGATAAGGATGTCATCAATAAAGACAATAACGAATTTATCAAGGAATGGTTTACGAACGCGGTTCATGAGGTCCATAAACACCGCGGGTGCATTTGTTAACCCGAAGGGCATAACCAAAAATTCGAAATGTCCATATCGAGTACGGAAAGCGGTTTTTGGAATGTCTTCTTCGCGAACACGCAATTGATGATAACCCGATCGAAGATCAATATTGGAGAAACAAGTTGTGCCTTGAAGTTGGTCGAATAAGTCGTCGATACGTGGCAATGGATAACGATTTTTAATAGTAAGTTTGTTGAGTTCTCGATAATCGATGCACATACGAAACGAACCATCCTTTTTTTTCACGAATAGAACAGGAGCGCCCCAAGGAGAAGAGCTTGGACGAATGAAGCCTTTATCGGAAAGTTCTTCGAGTTGGTTTGATAGTTCTTGCATTTCCGACGGGGCTAGACGATAAGGAGCCTTGGCCACGGGCATCGCGCCGGGCACAAGATCGATTTGGAATTCAATCGGACGAACGGGAGGAAGACCGGTAACATCATCGGAAAGACATCAAGGAAATCACGAATCATAGGAATATCTTTGATCTTCCTTTCCTTTTTGTCTTTTGTCACCGAAAGAGCTAAAAACGGAACGTACTTTTGGCGTAAGTACTTTTGCGATTGAGCACACGACATGAGATTTAGCCTTCGAGACGTTGTGTTTCCAAAGACCTTAAGAACCTTGCCATTGACAAACGGAATGCGAATAAATTTATCAAAACAAACGACTTCGGCACGGTGCAAAGACAACCAATCCATGCCTACTATGACATCGAAGCTACCCATTTGCATCAGGATGAGATCTATGGAGAATTTATGCTTAGAAAGAATAAGAGAGCAATCACGGACGATGGAATTAATGGTAATAGAATTGCCATTGGCGACTTCAATAGAGAACGGTCGGGAAAGCTTAGTTCGAGGCATCGCAAGTTTCGACTCAAATTTCAAAAAAATAAAACTTCTATCGGCACCGGTATCAAATAAAATAGAAGCCAAATGATAGTTCACCAAAAACATACCGTTCACAACATCGTTTGCCACTTGAGCTTGATTTGCATTCATCATAAACGCCCGCCCTTGATTACCATGGTTAACTTGATGTGCTTGTTGTGGAGGTGGAGGTGGTGCTTGGATTGTTTGGATGGGTTGGATGAGTGGTGCATTGAGTTGGGGAATTTGGGGTTGGTAAGTTTGAACTTGGTAAGCTTGTGTTTGGTAGTATGGTATGGTTACGGTTTGATATTGGTTGGCAAAAGCTAAACGTGGGAAATTTTGGTGGAAATGGTTAGGATCACCACAATTAAAGCAAGCTCGGGGTTGTTGGGGTTGGTTTGATGGGTATGGTGCATAGCGGTTTTGGGCATTTTGGGGAAAGTTTCTCGGTTGGGTTGGTGGGTTAGGTTGGTTGGGTTGGTTTCGTTGGGTGGATCGGCATGTGTTGGGGAAGTGACCAAATCGGTTACAAATTGTACAATGGCGACACGGCGAGTTCGTTGGGTGGTGAAGTTGGCAAGTGTTACATAGTGGGGAGTTACCAATATAAGGTTTTCGGTTTTGGGGAAGAGTTTGGGCTTGTTGTGGTGGTTGAGGTTGGGTGACGGCAAAGTTTCGGTAATTAGTCTTGGGTTTCTTCTTGTTGTTGTTGTGTCGGGAGGAGTTGGAGTAGTTTATAGATTGTGGTGCGGGTTCAATCTTGGCTTGGGGAGCGGGCTCGGTTTAGGCTTTCTTGATTGTTTTCTTGAGGTTTAGGGTACCCTCCTTCACGTGATTTTCCGATAGCCAACCGGCTAACGTGATGGCTTACTCAAGGTTTGCGGGTTTGCTACTCATGACTGAGTCCCGGATTTTCATCGGTAAACCCCCAATATATTTGTCAATTTCACGTTCGGTTGGGGTGACCAAGTGAGGTACAAGAACGCTTAGCTCGTGGAAACGGAGCGAGTAAGCGGCGTTATCACCACCTTCTTGTTTTAGGTCCCAAAATTCTACCTCAAGCTTTTGGAGCTCGAGTTTAGGACATAATTTCTTCTTCATCAGCGCCTTGAGCTCGACCCATGGAAGAGCCATGGCCACATCCGTACCTTGGAGTTGCATGACACTACCCCACCATGTTAGGGCGGTTCCCCTAAACATGCTTGAAGCGAAGTTTGTCTTTTTCGCTTCGGAGCATTCGCTGTGTAAAAACACATTCTCCACAGATTCGAACCATTGCAACAACGTAGTCGCACAGTTGGTTCCATAGAATTCGGATGGGTTGGCACTAGTAAATTGTTTAAGCAGGTAGGATGCGGGTTTTGGCTCAATAGGTGCAACAACGAGTGCGGGTTGGTTTGCTCACATTTGGGTTATTAGTTCGGGAATCACATCGGCCATTTGCTTGGCGATGATGGCGGCCATACGTCGAGTGGAGTTCTTACGCGGTTGGCATCTTAGCGGAGGCATGCTAAAAAATTATAAAGAAAATGGGATAAGTTTTTGGGTAAAAAGGAAATGAATATAAAGGTGTATAAAATAAAATAAGATTTCGATTTTTGATTTGTGAATTCTAGAGTTAGTATGGAGAAGATGTTAGTGTTAGATAAAATATAAAATTTTGTTTATAAATAACAAAACCGAAAACAATAGTAAATGGTTTTTTTTTTTTGAGAATTTAAAGCTTAAAAATTTGAGATTTTGAGATTTATAGAGTTGGAAAAATCGTGCATGAACCACCATGACTTGATATTCCAACACTAAAAAGTTTTATAAAACAACATATTGGAGTCTAAACATGTGTACGAACCACCAAAACTTTTTCATGTTTTTGACTCAAATAACGATAATAACACAATAAATCGAGATACAACGTCATGTCAAAACACTAGTCCACGAAATCACCGTAGTTCTATTGTTTTAACACCGAAAATTAGGATGGCGACCGGAACGCTTGCATTCGACTACTTAAAGTATTGACATTTATATTTATGGCCTAGAAAACGAGCATTATAACTCAACCATCCCATGTAAGTAAATCACCTTCGATTCTTGGAATCTTTTTGTCAAATGGTCATTTTATAATTTCTCGTTTCCTATAATGGCTACAAACCCGAAATAAACGCAACCTTTAAGGGATTTGAAACAACGGGATCCAAGTTAATCTTGTAATCCATAAAACACAATGAAAATCTACTTTTTGCGTTTTAAGGTAAGGATACCTTGGAAATACTATGAAAGTGTGTGTATGTGATCATTTAGGATATTGGTGAATTTTAAACAAGTTAATAAATAAACATGCGATATGAACAATTAGATAGAGTAAACACGTATGAATACACGTATAGGACCCTAAGCATAACAATTCTAGGTCGTTACGTCTAACCACCTATCTTAATTGTCATGGCTCTGATACCAATCTGTCACACCCCGACCAAATCTAGCAATAAAAATGATTTTTGAAACTCAAATCTAGCAATAAACATGTTTAAACAACTATTTTAACAAAACTAGTAAACAAAAGTTCGGTTTCCGGTTTGGACTAGTTTCGGTTAAACCGAGGTTAGTCTTATACAAACCCACACCATGGAACTTGTAAATAAGATGAACAAACTAAAGGGTTAGAAGTTAGTCATAAGTGATATGTATAATAAGTTATGTGTGTGTAAATATATATCAACAACACGAAGTCCTCCATGAAGCCTTGCCTTATGACATTCGAAACTTAACCAACCAAAGTCGGTGAAGTAACAAATAAAGGAAACAAGGGGTGTGTATTATATATATGTTGTACCACCATATTCAAGAGTTAGTAATGTTATATGAACAAGTTAGAATGAAAGACTATAGTTAGTTTGACTTGAGAAGTCAAAACTTTAAGAATACATAAGAAATAACAACCTTGAATCTATGGAGTTTTGAGAGAGTTTTTGGAGATGTAGCAGAGTAAAGTGTAGAAGATGGGTGTGTATATATAGGGAAGGAGTGAAGGGTTGGGTATAAAGATTCTTTTATGGTTTGCATAAAAATGAGTATGTTTAAATGGTCAAACAATGCATAATATAAAAAAAACCAATATTTTATATATTTTAAATGACAAGATCCAATATTTTATATATTTGAAATGTTCGGGTTACAAACGGGTCGGGTTTACATAACAAAAGTGACCCAAAATTGACGAATGTCACAGATAAAACTTGCGCATCTCATCCTCAGCTTCCCATGTAGCGTCCGATCCCTTGCGATGCTTCCATATCACTTTCACTAGGGGTATAACCTTGTGACGAAGTTGCTTCTCTTTGCGATCGACAATCCCTATCGGTTGCTCAATGTAGTTCAGCTGTTCATCAACCTCAATGTCCATCAATGGCACGTGCGACGTGTCATCAGCTAGACACTTCCATAGATGAGAAACATGGAAGGTTGAATGAATTCCTTCTAACTCACCTGGTAAATCCAGCTTATAAGCTACTTCCCCCATACGATCTAAAATCTTAAACGGTCCAATGTACCTCGGACTCAGCTTTCCTCTCTTCCTAAAACGAATAATTCCTTTCCAAGGCGAGACCTTAAGCATCACATTGTCACCAACGTTAAACTCAATCGGTCGTCGCCGCTTATCAGCATACACTTCTGTCTGTCTTGAGCAACTTTCATCCTTGCCTTAATCTGATCAAACTTTGAAGAAGTTTCTTGAACAACTTCTAGGCTTCCCATCTCCTTCTGACCAATCTCTCCCCAGCATAGTGGAGTTCTACAGCGTCTTCCATACAACATCTCGAACAGTGGCATCCCAATACTTGAATGGTAGCTGTTGTTGTAAGAGAACTCTGCCAGATGCAGATGATCGTCCCAACTCCCTCCACAGTCCAAAACACAAGCACGTAGCATATCCTCAAGGGTTTGGATCGTCCTTTCAGACTGCCCATCTGTTTGAGGATGATACGCCGTACTGATGTTCAATCTTGTTCCCATAGGTTCATGGAACTTCTTCCAAAACCTCGAAGTGAAACGAGTATCTCTATCAGACACGATCGATAACGGCACTCCATGCTTAGATACAACCTCTTTAATGAACAAGCTTGCCAACGTTTCTGACGAGGTAGCCTCTCGTATAGGCAGAAAGTGAGCACTCTTGGTCAAACGGTCCACAATCTCCCAGATGGTATCATGATGCTTAGCTGTACGAGGTAGCTTAGTTATGAAATCCATGGTGATGTGTTTCCATTTCCATTCTGGTATCTCTAAAGGCTGCATTTTCCCATAAGGCTTCTGATGCTCTGCCTTGACTTGTAAACAAGTTGAGCACCTACTGACGTAATCTACCACATCATTCTTCATTCCTGGCCACCAGTAGTCTCTTTTCAAATCTTGGTACATCTTCGTAGCTCCTGGATGAATAGAATATCTTGACTTATGAGCTTCATCTAAGATTCGACCTCTGAGATCTCCATGGCGTGGAATCCACATGCGGTCAAACCTAGTCTTAACATCATGCGTGTTTTCCATCAACTCGTCTTGCTGACCAAAAATCCTTTCTTTCTTTACTAGCCCTTCATCTACCAGCACTTCAGACTGCACCTTGATGATTTCTTCAAATAAGCTTGAGTTCATAATCAATTTGTATGACTTCACAGTTGCAAGGACTTCCTCATTCTTACGGCTTAGTGCATTGGCGACCACGTTAGCTTTGCCAGGGTAGTACTTAATATCGCAGTCGTAATCCTTTATCAATTCTAACCATCTTCTCTGCCTCATGTTCAATTCCTTCTGCTCGAAGAAGTACTTTAAACTCTTATGATCTGTGTAAATGGTACACTTAGTACCATACAGATAGTGTCTCCATATCTTGAGAGCATGCACTACTGCTGCTAGCTCCAAATCATGTGTCGGATAAGTACTCTCATGGACCTTCAATTGTCTAGACGCGTAAGCTATCACCTTTCCTCGTTGCATCAACACGCAACCTAACCCACGATGCGAAGCATCAGTACAAACAACCAAATCCTCGTCACCATCGGGTAAAGCAAGGATTGGAGCTTGCGTGAGTCTTTTCTATAACTCCTGGAAAGCCTCTTCCTGAAACTTACCCCAACTGAATACTATCGACTTTCGGGTCATGCCGGTCAACGGTGCGGCTATCTTGGAGAAACCTTCGATGAATCTCCTATAGTAGCCAGCTAACCCTAAGAAGCTTCGTATATCAGTCGGATTCTGTGGAGTCTTCCAATTTGTTATCGCTTCAATCTTAGCTGGGTCCACGGTAATCCCTTCAGGATTGATCACGTGACCTAAAATTGCACTTCTCGCAACCTGAATGCGCATTTCGAAAACTTAGCATACAACTTCTCTTTCTTCAGAGTCTCCAATACTTCTCGCAGATGCTCGCATGATCGGACTTGCTTTTGGAATAAATCAATATATCGTCGATGAAGACAATAACCGACTTATCCAACATTGGCCGACATACCGTATTCATCATGTCCATAAATGTTGCGGGAGCATTCGTTAGACCGAATGACATTACGAGGAACTCGTAGTATCCATACCGCGTCCGAAACGCTGTTTTAGGGATGTCTGCCTCTTTCACCTTCAACTGATGATAGCCTGATCTGAGATCTATTCGTGAGAACCAGCTACCGGTAGCCCTACTTTAACGTTGGATTTACTCATAAACGCAGTTCTAAATATCATAGTTAGCAAAAACTTTCGCGGAACAATAAAACTTCAACCATAATATTTTACATAACCATCAAATCATGTCTTATAAAACATTCGTAGTCAATTAAAACAAAACATAGTCTTTAAAACATCACAACATTTCTTCGAGATGCCAGTATCTTCGATTTTCATGCCATGTGTCTTCAGTCACGCGAGCTGCCTCAACCTATTTGCTTGCGTGCATACTAAAAGTCAGCTATGCTGAGTGAGTTATAGTTAATCACATAACTTACTTTTCATACACATATACGTGCCCGAAGGTACGCATTACATCATATCAAGATCAGCATTCGTCCATACACATTCATATCTAACCATACATTATAAAGGGCGTTTAACCCTACATACCTCGGATATTTTTAGGGTCCGGTACCCTCCATCCTCGGTTATTATTAGGGTCCGGTCACCCTTCATCCTCGGATATTATTAGGGTCCGGTCACCCTTCATCCTCGGATATTATTAGGGTCCGGTACCCTTCATCCTCGGATATTATTAGGGTCCGGTACCCCTTTCTTCCATAGCTTCACACTATACCTGTCCTTAAATATTTTTCCTGACAATACGTGCAATCTCCGAAGAGCGTTCACGTACCATTAGCTTATCATACGTACATTATGCATACATCATAAATATTCATACATGCATCTTATCTTACATCATACATAGCAATCACGTCTTTAGCTACCACCTGACGGTACATGCAATATCCGAAGATCGTTCACGCACCGTCAAGCAATCATCATACATACATCATACAAGGCATACACTTACCACTTAAGGTAAGTGTATTAACTATCACATCGAGTATGCACACAGCCCCGAAAACATAACAAGGAAGTGGGGCTAGAAACTCACCTCAATGCGGTTGCGTTCACCATTTACGGTTATTCCCTTCTTGAGCTGTGCACGACTAACTCGGGTCGGTTCTCGGTTTCCTTCTTGATATCGGTTTAGAGAGAGAGAGAACTAGAGAGAGAATCTTAAGTGTGTGTTTTGGATGGTGTAAGGGATATGTGTAAATGAATTAAATGGAGGATTAAGGGTATATATATTTTTAATCATGGGGGCTTAAGCCCATGGTCTTTCCTTCATTCCTCCATAACCCAAGTCCATAACCCATATCCATTTACCCAACACAAGTCCATCTCGTATTCTATTCAACTAAACCGATAACGACCCGCTATAAAATAAACGAACGTTATTTTATTAATATAACCGAAAGTAGGATGTTACAATACATATATATATAATTGCTTATGCGCTTTCAAATGTTAGCCTATGAATTTTGTTATTTGTTACTGGGATATTCTAGGCAGCGACAATTAGGTGGCGGGGAAGACGGGTGGTTGAGGCATTAGGACGTTGGTGATGACAGAGAAGGTTCGTCTACCATCTTTTTAGTCTTAGTGTCATGCTTCTTGATAGAGTAAGGTATCAATCGTCGCATGTACTATTTCAATTTCTGATGAATGTTCTGCATTACCTCTATGCAATTATTGTTTCCCTAGTCACATAAACCACAAATTACGCACCCTGTTGCTAGGAATTTAAATATGTTTAACAAATGTATCAAGAGAAAGTAGTTCTTGAATCAATGAATAAGTTCATCTTCTAGAGGTTAACTAGTCTCTCTGGACTCCGATTCACAAAAGACTATGTTCATAATTTTCAACACTTGTTGCACAGTGTACAATTGATAACATAACAAGTGTTTCTTTGAACCATACACATCCATATCAACGAGGAAAGGACACTTATGAGTACTACTCATTCATCGATCAATTATGTACTGACATATCATTTCTACCATTATATACCCACAAACTAAAAGTTACTGGGAGCATTTACCCACATATGTAATAAATTAATTATTAATTCATTTTAATTCTCTTATTTTTGTCATGGAATCAATTTATGTGACAAACATTTATTTGTCATGAAATGAGTTTTTGCACCCTACCCACATGGAGTAACGACGGTATTGTCATGTAGTTTGGAAATCATGCACCCTACCCTTATGAGCGTCATCCTCTCTCAGGTTGAAGAAAGTTTACAATTTCCTTACTTGTTCCACTTTTTATAACATAACGTAAGTGAATTCAATTAGTATATACCTCAATACCATGTTTTCCCTCGTTAGTGTAAAAGTTTTATCTTCATATGAAAGTATGATCATATTTTCCTCTAATAAGTGATTTCAATTAGCATAATCGTATAATATTGTTGACATCTGCATAATTAAAGTAATGTACTCTCACATCAATTAGAGAGATAACGTGTTGAATATTGTGGACCGGTTCGGTTAAATCAACGCGGTCGAGCGAGTTATGACCAGTGAGAGTTACATCTAACGAGCATAAACTGCTTAAACTAGTTAATCGGTATTAGCATTTATTAACGAGATTATAACTTATAGTGGATTGGGCTTTAGAGTAAGAGACGGGCTTGGTGGCCCGGTTAGGCTTAAGTAGTTTATTATAACCAGTTAACCTAATGAGGGTTTTAATGATAAGAGAGATTAAAAAAAACCCCTAGCCACCAAGAAGCTCTCCATCTCTTCTCTCTACTGTTGTAACACCACGTAAAAATCCATCATAGAATTAAACAAAAGTGCCAAACAAATAAAGTTCAAGGACTAAATTTGAAAAATCTTAGCTGAGAGATGTTAGCGCGGCGCTAAGATCTAGCTAAGTGATGTTAGCGCGGCGCTAAATATCCAAACAATAACCGACTTAAGAAGATCTTAGAGCTATGCGAACGGACAAAAGGAGATCTTAGCGCTACGCAAAACCTTGCTAAGTAATCGAAAATACGTGTACAACCACGTGTCATCACGTGGCACAATGATACGGAACACATGTCAACACGTGAAGCCCACACAAATACACTTACCACAATTAATTTGTTGTTACATAGACCCATGGCCCACTAAAAAAACCAAAGCACCAATCTGCCATCCGAATGTGAAAAAACGTATATGTATATATTTTTCTTTTTTCTTTTATTATTACTAAACAATAATAATAGTAATAAAACCTATGTATAATTAATAATATTTGTTGGGCTTTTTTGTGGGCAAAAAAACACCCCAACAAGTAAGAGCCGATACATGTTCAACAAAATATTCTAAACCACAAAGACATTCACATTTAGTGAAAAGAAAACCAAAACAGTAGCTCGATCTACATACTTAAACTTTACTGCATACTTTCTTCTTAAGTTAAATGATCGAACACGGACATGTCACAAACTCACAACTAAAAACTGTAGTGCATACTTTCTTCTTAAGTTATAATGATAATGTTGGCCGGATTAACTTATGGTTTAAGGTTCCATGCATGTGAGAATCAGAAACGGAATAAAGTTAAGTTGTTGGGGGATCACATGCATGCACACCCAACGTTGGTGATTAATTAATTCTTATACAATACATTTTACACGTCATATATGTATATATACATGTAGATGAGATATCCCACTCACTAATTAAGCTTAAAAGTGAAAAGTGGAATTAAAGTTAATGTGAGAAAGAGTTGTTCTTTTTTTATTTTTCCAAAACAATTGTCGGATCTGATTGATTGCTTCATGCATGCTATATATATATAAACCAAACCAGGTGAGTGATTAGCTTAATTAGCGGGATCGATATATATATCATGGAGATAGTGATGGTTGGTAGAGATGTGGAGGCACAGTTTGTGGAGTTGATGGTCCCTCTTTATTCTTATGGTTGTGGGAACAAAATCAAGAAAGCCTTGGCCCACTTCAAAGGTAATTAACTAATTAATTACTTACGTACTTACATATGTTACATACGTTTTTGTTTAACTGTACGTACGTACTTTGTTAATTGTTGATCGATAGGTATTTACTCGGTAAATGTAGATTATAGTCAGCAAAAGGTGACTGTATGGGGGATTTGCAACAAGAATGAGGTGTTGTCCACCATTAGAGCCAAGAGAAAAGGAGCTCGTTTATGGGACCAACAGGAGAAAGACGAGGAGGAGATAGTTAACGCACCACCTTCACCCTCTTTTCGTAGGTCATCGTCTCTTAGTATATTTAAGAGACACGGGCCTAATTTGTCTTCTCTAAACTGGAAAGCCATGTGGAAGAAGATCTTCAATAGATCCAACTCCTTCTAACTTTGCATGTTATACTTTTGGTTTTCTAGCGTCTGAGGCTGTGGATCGAGCTACATAATCGTGTCAAACGGATCATGAATAGCAACGACTTAGTTTTATATCCAAATATGGCCAGCTTGTTTTGCCCGTTTGTCTTTTATATCAATGTAAACAAGACTCTTTAGTGAATGAAATAGTAACTTGTGAATTTACATGTGTGATCATTGTGAAGCTAGTTGGGACATACAAACCATCATCTTAATTCACTCTTTGATGCTTTATTTTCATTCGTAAAATGGATGCATATCTACCTATATATTAAAGTTATAAGGAATAAATTTTACATACATACAAACCATATGAAGTCATGACATACTATATATTTGCTTGTGAACAAAATTAATAGAAGATTATATATGTTACCAAATTATATTAAACAAATGAAATGGTATATGATTGTCTTTGCTATTTTAACACCATATTTAATGATAATGGTCACCCGTTTCAAAATGACATCGACTTATCAGTGGTGCGCTTAATGTGTAAACACGTCTAAATAATAAATAGATGCACTTCACAAATCATTGAGGTTGTTATTGTGATATCCTGAAACAAGAGTAAACCCAAGTGTTCAAATGCAAAACAAGCAACTACAATATTCGTCAAACAATTAGTTGGGACAGCGAGAAAATTGCAAGCTCGACTTTACCTCATGGTATAAACTCATATTTTCAAAATGTTTAGTAAACACGTATTTTTTTTTCAATCAAATATTTCATTATATACGTAGAAACATCCAAACGATTTACAATGAAGTGACACTTTATAATGAAATTATGGTTTTTTATGTACTATGTGACTTAGATTTAGTATTTTATTAGATGGGTAAACTTAAAATATAAAGAGAGGTAAAATGAGAAGTGTGAAAAGGATTTGTGGGCACATAAAAAGCCCCTCAACAAAGAATTAAAAAAAAATAATTAAAATTCATAACTCAAAATAATATATATAAAAAACTAAAAAAAATTAAAAAACCAAAATGTTTCCCCCGCCATTCACGTTCCAAAAAAAACGACGAAGAGATACAATGTCGAGATAAAAGACACAAGGCCGAAAATGAACAAACACCACAGTGATAAATCGAAAAAGACACAATAAATGACAAAATTTAACACAATGTCGAACAAAATATAACACAATGTTGAGTAATATAACACAATATTAAGAAAAAAAGACACAATTAATGACGGAAATAAACACAAAACACAATGATAAATAAAAAGACACAATGTTGTTTTTTCTCAACATTGTGTCATTTTCGGAGTTTTTTTTAGAACGAGCAGGAAGACGGTGAAAACATTTTTGTATTTCACATTTTTTATTTTTATATTAAATTTTGAGTATGACTTTTTTTTATTAATTTTTAATTATTTTTTAAAGATTTCTTTTTTACTATAAATCATTTTCATTATTCTCAATTTTTTTCAAATTCATAGAATAAATTAGACCTTTATAAGATATCATATTCATTTAGGTCAACCATATATTCTCTCCTCTACGTTTGGCGACGTAAGTTGTTAGAATTGGAGTTTATGCAATAGATAGTTTACTTTTGTATATATATTTTTTTCATTTTTGTTTAATTATCTCCTATAAAATTAATCTAATGAAAGCAATGTATTGTTTTTAATATGAAAGATATATTTTTTATCCATTTACCTTTGAAATGTTAATGCGTATCTAATCAACCAACCATTAAGTCAAATGGCATCTTCAAAGTTAGTTGGCGAAGACGATAATTCAACAAAAATCATAAACCATGTTGGTCATTACTTACTATTTCTAATATTAGTGATAAAAGTACTTCAAAACTTTTTCCTAACATAACGAATAAATTACATATTTGATCCTTAATTGATATATATACTCACTTTCGGGTTACCAATCGGTCATCTCCTCTACATAACTACATAATGATTATGACTTAAAAACCAAAAATAAAGTGAATAGTGAATAGGTATGAAGATCCAATCAATTTTAACTAGAATCAAACTAGAAAGCAATAAAAATAGATTATTGGGTGTGACACGATCTAAGTTGCATCACACTCACGTCGGCATGCATTCCTTTGTTGATGTATGTTACTTTCAATGCAGTTAGTTGGTTAGACTAAGCGTAATGGGCGAGAATGGGGCGACAAAGGGGGAGCACACCGCCCCCTGGGCGATTTCCGGGAGAAATGGGGCGGGGGCGAGGAGTTGTTCTCGCCCAGCACGTCTGTGTGTTTTGTTTATTTATATTATTATTATATATATGTGTGTGTAAGATATATATATATATATATATATATATGTATGTATGTATATATATTATTATATTACTATTTGTAGCTCCTGAACCATTACACCCCAAAAATAAAAAACTCACACTTTGCTGATTGTGCGTCACATGACGCAAAACACCCTAATTTGTTAGTCCTCCACTACACATAGCCTTAGTGATTTACAGTATATCATTTTCTCTCTTATCTGACCACACTTAAAAAAATGAACAAACTCACATAATTTTCGAGGCCCGATTGGGTTGGTGAAACGAATCAATCTTCTAGAAATTAAGGGGAGTTGGTAAGGGATCTAAAAGTCAAAATGGCATAATAGACCGACTGCTCACTCATTCGTGGTAGGTGAGACTCTCTCTTTTAAAATTATACAAGAAAAAAAACATAATTGGATTGTCAAAATGGACTATTTATAATTTTATAAAGTATCTGGGTCTCATTCGGTCCTTCTACCGTTTTAAATTAGATAATTGGATTCTCAAGATAGACCCTTTTTAAACATTGAAGACGATAATATATTTTATATCTGATAATTTTATTCAAAGTAGAAACCGGTCTCAAGACGATACAATTTTGTTTTTAAAATTAACAAAAATGGCATTTTCATTAAAAACAAATAAACAAGGTAGTGATTACATCAAAACAGAAGGCAAACGATAACATATCAAGCTGCGATGCTACCCTTTTTAAACATAATTGAACCATAGTTAAACGCATAAAAGTTGTACATATAGTTTTGGTTTACTGATTTATTGGATGGGCTTGAGTCTTCCAAATTAATACATTTAAGGTCAACACAAATATCATTTGTATTAACTTCTCTATTGCGTTTTGAATCTCGGAAGGTAAAAAAATTTTCAGTGTCGATACTCGATAGCTCACTAACGGCATATCAAATTAATATAGATTTTGAAATAGTCCATCGATGATTTTCCGTTGACAACGTTGTCTATTAGTGAAAACTCAATTTTCTTATAGTAAAATATTGCGTATGATATAAAATATGACAATAACAATTATATACATAATATATAAGGTTTAGTTCAAATACAAAATGACTTTTATCGTGAACTAGAGTAATTATTATTACATTATAACTTTTAAACTAGAGTAATTATTATCACACTATATTATTTTATATAGCATAATTACTCTAGTTAAAAATTGTAATTACTCTAGTTATTTGTATGTTTAGTATATTAGTTTTATTTGTACTGAACTCCACCCCATAATATATATATTAAAAACCAAACTTTATTCTACTCACAAGAACTACTAGTATTCATGTAATTTATAAACTCCTTTGCATATTGTGCTTATCTTTATTGGATAATGATGATGAAAATATAATACTATTGATTTGTAATTTTGGAAATCCACCTTGCTGAGGAGAAAAGATTAAAGATATGATGAAGTTTCTCATTAGCTAAAGTTATGTTATGTTTTAATTTTAGTAAGGTTACATTTGTTCTTTTGTCTATGCTTTTGTTTTGTTAAATTAAAATATGTCGATCCCATCGCAGCGCGGGTGTATATTACTTTTTTTTGAAAGGCAAATTTCATTAAACACCCAAAAAACGAACTAACTCCAAGACGGAGATAGTTCCAAGCCAAAACAAGGAAAACGGCTAAATTACATCAAAAAATTGAAAGAATGCCAACCCTTCCAATCTACATCACTTTTACCCCTACTTCTATACCAAAGGAAACCCAACGACTTTACGTCCGAAATAATCTCAGTAATCTTTGTATTATTCTTCGTAAACACCTTCTCGTTTCTCGCCTTCCAAATGCGCCAACATGTTAGCACCAAGATGCCATGAAGAAGCTCCTTTTTCCGGTTCGAACTCCCCGACTGATCAACAATAGTCTGTATATCATTAACTGAGAATAAGAAGATCGGAGGAATGTGACACCACCGAGCGATTCCATTCCAAACTCCGTCAGCAATTCGACACACCGTGAACACATGTTCAGCCGTCTCTTCAGCTTCTCCACATAGGACACACTTGCAGTCTCCTACCAAGATATTCCGTCTTCTAAGGGCAACCTTTGTAGGAATCCGATCTAAAAAAGTTCGCCACATAAAAATGTTGCACTTAGCCGGTAGCCAACTACTCCATCGAAACGTATGCCCAACAGCATCTGAATTGAAACTTTTAATCCACGACTTAGTTTCCTGTACCGTTAGTTGCTGCAGTCGACCCTTATTCCATTCCCACGAATCCCGGCTCGAGTCGAGTGTAGTCCCTGAAACCATCTGAGAACACTCAACAACCTCAGCTATTTCCTGGACAGTGGCCGGATACTTCTTCCATTCCCAAGTTATAGCACCAACAAAGTCATTATTACCGACTCTATCCGCGACCATACACCATTTATTCTTTTCGAGACGGAAGATTGCAGGGAATAAAGTCTTCAAAGGAAGGGGATTTATCCAAGGATCAATCCAGAATTTAATACTCAATCCGTTCCCGACCTTACCTTGCATCAAACTACTAAAGCTAGAGCCATTCACTATAAGCCGAGAACCACTGTTAACAATCTTTGACCAAGTACCCGAAACATTCCTATTACACGGAACAGATTGCCACCGTCGTTTAGACCCATGAACAGCATCAACTACTTTCCTCCATATAGCATCGCCCTCCATTCGGTATCTCCATATCCTTTTGAGTAATAACGCATTGTTGCAATCATCCAACTTACTCAAGCCTAACCCACCATCCTTTTTTGAGCGAGTAACTACATCCCATCCAACCCAGTGGACTTTATTAGCTTCCAAGTTTCCTCCCCACAGAAACTTTTTAATCATCACCTCAAGCTTTTGGATAACCGCAACCGGGGCTTTAAACAATGAAAAATAATATGACGGGAGACTCTCCAAAACGGCTTTTATCAAAACAACCCTTCCACCAATTGAGAGGACTCTAGATTTCCACTTCGAAAGCCTGTTCTTGAACACTTGCACCACCGGCTCCCAATTATTAATTCTGTTCATATTAGCACCAACTTGAATCCCAAGATACTTGAACGGGGTTACTCCCGGACGACATCCCAACTCTCCCGCCTTCACCCTAACCTCCTCCCCATTTTTCCCAACACCAAAAAGGGTCGACTTGTTAATATTAATTTTTAGGCCCGAACACAAATGGAAAATCCGCAAAATTCTTTTAAGCGTCCGGAAATTCGAATCCGACCATTCACCCATAACCATGGCGTCATCCGCATACAGCAAATGAGAAATACTAGGACCTTCATTAGGAAGATCAACGCCCTTGAATAGACCAACATCACACGCCTTTTTAATAAGACCTGAGAGTGCCTCCATAGCTATAATAAACAAAAAAGGGGAAATAGGATCTCCTTGGCGCATACCTTTCCCACAAGCGAACTCAAAAGTAGGAGACCCGTTAACAAGAATAGAAGACCTAGCCGATGACAACACCCCATAAATCCACATACACCAAGATTCTGGAAACCTCATTTGCCGCATCACCATCAATAGAAATCCCCAATTCACATTGTCGTAGGCTTTTTCGAAATCAATTTTAAACATAAAGAACTCTTTACCACTTCTTCTAGCCCAAGACAAAACTTCACTGACGACTAATGGCCCATCTAAAACATATCTTCCCGCAATAAAAGCCGATTGAGTTTCATTAATCAGAGAACCCATTACCTTCTTTAATATAAGACTTTAGATATAACTTTGCTAACTATCCCAATTAAGTTAATAGGCCGATATTCTCCCAATTCCACCGGGTCGCTCACTTTAGGGATCAGAGTGAAAGACGACCCCGCCCTACGACTAATCACCCCATTGTTAAAGAAATGTTGAAAAATACTACAAAAATCTTGTGAAAAGTAAGACCAAAACTTTTTCACAAACCGAAAATTGAATCCATCTGGACCCGGTGCTTTATCACTCCCACAACCGAACACCGCATCCTTAATTTCCTTTTCAGAAAAAGGAATCACCATCTCCTCTGCATCAGCCGCCTTGACTTGCTTTAACCCGTAACATGCGAGGTACGGTCGCTCACCCATATCTTCAGTAAACTTTTTTCTAAAAAAACCGAATACCTCTTTTTTTATTGCACTCGGTTTCGTCTCCCATCTCCCATTGATCATGAGGCCAGGAATTGAATTACGAGCTAATAATTGAAAGCTCGTAATAATTGAAAGCTCACCTAATAATTGTTAACAATTTAAATATCATGGTCTTTACACCTAATAATTGAAAGCTCACCATCCATCTTTACACCTAATAATTTAAATATCACTGGTTAATTACACCTAATAATTGAAAGCTCACCATCTTTACACCTAATATTACTGGTTAACAATTTAAATATCATGATCTTTACACCTAATAATTGAAAGCTCACCATCCATCTTTTCTTTTTGCCTATGTTTTATTAAGTTTTTATAAAGCAACAATTATTACACTTTCATCGTCTTTAAATGCATTGTTTATCCCTTTTTGTTGCATAAATTAAGCAATGCTTACGTGGGGGTCCGTTTTGGCTCCAATTAAACGAAAACAAGTTTAGTAGTCATTACAAACTAATCAATAAACAATTTTTATTTTATTCACTTAACTTTTCATTACGTAAGGTTTTTTATATATGAGAAAAGTGAATATGATGCTATCAATTAAAATATATTAAACCTAAAACTCAGTTATTCAAAACAAGAAAAAGTATGAATAAACTGGAAAGTAGTTCTAGATTTACTAAAACTCACATATCCATAAGTTTTAAACTTTACGAGAAAAGTAGTTTTAGATTAACTTATGTGGGGAAAGTGAATACAAAACGAAACTAGACAAATTTTAAGAAAAACAAGAAAAGTAGTTATAGTAAAGAAATATTATTCGCCTAGAAAATAATGGAGGTAAATTGTCAGTTTTAGTTTTATTTTTTAGGGTTTAAATCAAACGACGTAGTCTTAAAACGTTTAACATATAATTTAGGTGTATGTTATCATCGTATACAATTTCCCCTTTTTATTTATTTAACCTTAAGACATTATTTCTTTTACGAAACTCCAAAAAATAACCATTTTGACCACACTCTTTCCAACTTTAACCAATGCTTTTCTAAATTTCTCAAAATAGTCAAATCAACAGTTCTTCACCAGCCGCCGATGGAAGAGATCTGTCATCCCGCAAAACTAGTGAACGAGTAATATCATGCCTGGCAATGGACCATGATATGAACCTATGTTTCTCATCAATTAAATAATTTGATTGTAAAAGTTAACAATTATAAAAGGCACTATTGAAATGAGCAAAGACAAATGAATTGTTATGACACCGAAACTTAAGTGACTGAACATGTACGTAAGATTAAATGAGCAAAGTAAAATATATTTAGTATACACGAATGAACATATCGAATCGAACTATACTAATAAAAGAAAATAATAAGGATGATGTGGCAATCCACATTCATTCTTGGCTTAATCTTTCTTCTCATTCATCCTACCTATCCATGGGTTATGGAGCAAAACCATATTGGTAAGTGGGTTATAATTTCCTTTCTAATTTTCTAATCTATCATCTTCATTCATCCTAACTATCCATTTGTCATGGGTCAAATTAATTTTGGCAAATGGGTTATAATTGCATTTTTAATTCTCTAATTTCTCATCTTATTTATCCTACCTATTCATGGGTCATGGGACAAAACAGTTTTGAGAAATGGGTTATAAGATATCTTATAATTCTCTAATCTCTCAATTCATTTATCATAGTTATCCACCAGGTAATTGGTCAACCAATTTTTGCAAATGTTGTATATAAAAAAAACGAATTTGTAAATTTGAGATTCTAGATTTCTTATTTTATCTTCTTTTTACCTAAAATTTTGTCTATTTCTTTTAGATAATAGATATTTTTATTTTTATTAATTGACAAATTACGTGTAATACACGAGTTAGTAAATAAATAAATAAAAGAAAGTGTTAAATTCAATGATGGTGGGGCCCCATGATGAATGAGAGGTGTGAGTGTGAATATAAATATATGATGAAAGGCCGATCATCCCAAACCGCACCCACTTTGAAAGTCATAATTGAACAAGCTTAATTATTAACAACCTCCATCTCCATTTCCATCAATCCAATAATAATGGGTTCAGTTGAGGAAGAGGCTTTCCTGTTTGCGATGCAACTGGCAAGTGCATCCGTGCTACCCATGGTCCTGAAGTCTGCCATCGAGCTTGATCTGCTCGAGGCCATTGCAAAAGCAGGGCCCGGTGCTTACGTCTCGCCTGCACACCTGGCGGCTCAGCTCCCCAAGACAGACAACCCTGAGGCCCCCGTGATGCTGGACAGGATCTGCCGACTGTTGGCCAGCTACAACGTCCTCACCTGCACTCTCAAGGAGGGTGGAGAACGGTTGTATGGACTGGCGCCCGTGTGTAAGTACTTGGTGAAGAACGAAGACGGTGTGTCCATGGCACCTCTCTTGCTCATGAACCAGGATAAGATTCTTATGGAGAGCTGGTAATGTTGTACTCTACCCCACCCCATATCACAACCTGTTACTTTCTTGTATTTAGGCCATCGCATCTTTTAAATTTAGAGAGCCCCGGCCCACGCTGGTGGGATGAAAACCCGGGTGGTCTCACAGTTCAGAATGACAGTCTTCTAGTTCAAATCCTTAATCGTCAATATCTATCCAAAAGTAACACAAGTAGGATTCGAATTTGAGCTATATGCCACTAGCGAGTATCACAAATAATTATTACTCCCCCGTCCCGGTTAAAGTGTCATGGTTTGAAAAACATAAAGTTTAACGTAGATTAAATTATTGTTTTTTATTACCAAATGACAATAATGTCCTTGAAAATTTGGTTCATAAATTTTGTTTATTAATGTTTGTTGCGTGTGTTTAAGGGTAAACTTGGAAATTGGCTAATAAATTTTGAAAATAAATATTTTTAATGAGACAAATAAAAAAGGAAATGTGGACACTTTTAATGGGACGTAAGAATTGCTAACTAACATTTTATAATTTCTTTATTTTCTTTCACTTTACAATTTTGACAAAAACAAATATTACTAATTAAATCTTTTGTAATTTGGTACAAGTTTCTTGTATGTGGCACCTTGGTTAATATTTATAACCATTTCAATCCGCAACATTGACACGATATTTTTTATTATTTTTTATACCTAAATCATTTTTAATAAGAAAAAATAGGAAGAGAAAGAGTATTTGTACTTCTACACCATTTTTTGTCCTATACGGCTCGTATAGGACCTGAATCGTGTCAGAGGTTGTCTGCCATCGTTTATTGTGCCTCGTATAGGCCTATACGGCCGTATAGAAACTTTTTAAAAAAAAAATGATGACCATATATATGTGATTTATACGGGTCGTATTTGGCTCGTTTATAGACACTTTTTTTTAAAAAAAAATTGATGATCATATATACAATATATGTGATTTATACGGGTCGTATTTGCTTCATTTATCTTAACGGGTTTAAATGTTGAGCTCAAGCTTAGCTCGTCAAAAGCTCAAGACTGTCTAGGCATATTTGTTGCTTACATATAATAACAATTTGAGGTTTTTTTTAACATCTAGTCAACATACATTAAAATAAAAATGCACCCCAAAATTTGAGGCTTTTTTTAAATCGTTTTCCGGCAACGATTAAGGCAGTTTGAATGTTTCTGCAAATGTTTTCTATACGGTCGTATAGCCCTATACGACCATATAACTTTTATTTTCTATACGGTCGTATAGGCTGCAAAAAGCTGTTTTTTTTGTCCCCTTGTCAGGCATGTGTAACTTATAGAGCCGTATAGGCATGTGGGGGGTGGTGTGGGAGGATCACATCCCTTTATTTATTTGTTTGTTTCTAATAAGAAACGGTCAATTTACAATAATTTAACATGGCCTTGGTTATTCACACACTCTTTTAACATACATTTTATCTATTATGTACACCCTCTCTAAAGAGAGAGAGGGTGTATGAATAACACATCCCTTTAACATAAGATCAAGGAAAAAAAAGGTGCCGTTTTTGTCAACCAAATGCATGTGTATTTAGATGGAGCACGTAACTTGTACTTAAGACAAATCATTTAATTTGTACTTGGTAGATGTGTAATCGTTGAAACTTGAGACAGATCATTTAATGTCATTTAATGTCATAGATGAATGTTTCCTACAAATTTTGACCACAAATGTGATATTATCATATAACAAAAAATACTAAGTTATGTGATTGATCATGTGATTTGATTAGGTACCATTTGAAAGATGCAGTGTTGGATGGTGGAATCCCTTTCAACAAGGCATACGGAATGACGGCTTTTGAGTATCACGGGAAAGATCCCAGATTTAACAAGGTTTTCAACGCCGGCATGTTCAATCACTCCACCATGACCATGAAAAAGATCCTTGATATCTATGACGGCTTCGACAACCTCACCACCCTCGTGGATGTCGGTGGTGGCACCGGTGCCAGCCTAAGCATGATCGTCTCTAAACACCCTAACGTTAAGGGTATCAATTTTGATTTGCCACACGTTATCGAGGACGCCTCAGTGTTACCTGATATAGAGCATGTGGGCGGGGACATGTTCGAGAGCGTGCCAAAAGGAGATGCCATTTTCATGAAGGTACACGAAACATATCTTATATGTTCTAGGAAGTACAAAAAATTTGTATTTAAAAAAAAAGCATGACACGTTACATGTATATTTTAAACTGAAATGACATTGAAGAATTAATTTTTGACAGTGGATTTGTCATGACTGGAGTGATGCACATTGTCTTAGATTTCTGAAAAACTGCTACAAAGCACTGCCGGATAACGGGAAGGTGATAGTGGCCGAATGCATTCTTCCGGAGGCTCCTGACTCGAGCCTAGCCACCCAAAACGTGGTGCACATAGACGTCATCATGTTGGCTCACAACCCGGGAGGCAAAGAGAGGACCGAGAAAGAGTTTGAGGCATTGGCCAAGGGAGCCGGATTCAATGGGTTCCGCAAAGCATGTTGTGCTCTCAATACTTGGGTTATGGAGTTCACCAAATAGAAAGAACGAACAAACAAACTACACTTGTTTTTAGTTCCTTGAATTGTATCTCTTTTTGTATTTATTTTTTTATTTTCAAGGGTGTGTACGTGTAACCTTGAATTGCACTGCAATAATAAATACAAATATTGAATATTCGCATACCAACATTTCATTAAAGGGTTGTCACCACGTCAATGAAATGAAATATGACATCTTTCCTCTAAGAATGTAACTTCGAGTTGACAAGCAACTATAACTATATTTGTTATTCCTTTTCTTTTTATAACAGGATATCTAATAAAACCCAATATTCATTTAAACTAGACCAAAACACATAAAATCCTTGTGTCGTGTGTTCGTTTAATTTATCTAGTTGATTGTGTGGGTGTTTTGCATATCCGAGATCCTACGATGAGTCACTCGAAACCCCTCGTGTATACATCTTTGTATATTCGTGAAAAATCAATGTATTCCCATGACTCTATATTTGTTCTCAACTAAGTCCGCCCTTGTATATAAAAAGAATTCACCACAAAGCTCAATTCATCCATAAACCAACGCCAAATCGTATCATTCCAGTTTTCTAGGAATCAATGTTAGAGATTCAATAGGCACTTGAATGATATATTTAATGCCAGGACATCCATTTTAGTGTTACCAGCTTTAACTTGAAAGAAAAAAATATATATATGAGTTGCACTCATTTAGTGAAAAATCAAATACACAAGAGTACTTGTGTTAGTAAAGCTCACTTTATGCTGTTACAGCAGAGTTGAACAGACATTAACTGCACTGAAGTAGCAGAAAACAAGTATCTGTGCTCTCTTTTACCTTTTTGTGCAGGTGGGCACGTTTGTTTCTCCAAATGGAAAAGGTTTCAGGCTTTTGTTGTAGTTTCAGGAAGGCAAGAGACAAACAAGATCAATGGATATCTTTGAATATCATCAATAAATGGACATCCAAATCCAAATCCTTACAGAAAACATACTCCCATGATGTCTCGCCTCTCAAAAGAATATCATCATCTGCAGCACAACATCAAGAAAGAGATGAGGGAGTTAGAAGAAATGTTGTCAAAACTCAACACACAACAGCAAACTCCATCATCTTCATCTTCATCTGCTGCTGCTGTCAACACTCCTACCAGAAGGAGAAAGGTAATTAATTAGTAAATAGTAATGTAATACCACATCACTTTGTTTAGATATTAATTGTTTTTGTTGGGGATTTAGAACAAGGGGAAGATCAGCATAAGACAACCAGACTCGCAGAATGCGATTAAGAGGACTGTTTATGTCTCTGACATTGATCACCATGTAAGTCGGTCGTCGGTCGGTCATATATATCTTTGTAGCTAACTAGGAATGTTACTTCCTTCCCCTAAGAAATTATATATCTTTTGTATTGTTGTTAGGTCACTGAACAACAGCTGGCTGCTCTCTTTGTAAATTGTGGACAGGTCAGTTATCACAACTATCAGTATTAATATTATTATTATTTAGGCTGCTAATTTATCACTCTTGTTGTTTACTCAAGGTCGTGGATTGTCGTGTGTGCGGTGACCCCAATACCCTTCATCGTTTCGCCTTCATTGAGTTTACTGAAGAGGGTAAGGTTTGGTTTATTTGATAGATAGATATTGTGCATGTGGGTGTGGTTGAGCTGTTTGTTTGTGTATGTGTGGGTGCAGAAGGTGCAACGAATGCATTGACTATGGGTGCATTTTACCCTGTGAAGGTGAGGCCTTCTAAAACAGCCATTGCACCAGTAAATCCAACTTTGTTGCCCAAGGTGAGAGATAATCTTAAAATTTATTTGTGATTTATCATTGGAATGTGCAATAAATATACTTTGTGTGTGTGTGTTTTAGTCAGAGAATGAGAGGGAAATGTGCACAAGAACCATCTACTGTACTAACATCGACACCAAGGTACGAATTTCATATTTGGTATTGTTAGTGGATGGGATGCATCATAACATTCATAGTTTTGGTTTAAAGCAGGTTACCCAGGCAGATGTCAAACTCTTCTTTGAGTCGCTCTGTGGACAGGTAGAGAGACCTACCTGTAAATGTTTGGATTATTGTGAGATGAGATGACATGACAGGAATAGAATTTTGTAGGTGTACCGCTTGAGGATGCTTGGAGACCGTCATCATCCCACTCGTATTGCATTTGTTGAGTTTGTGAAGGTAAGTTTCCTCCCTCATATGGCAGGCATGAGCTTTTAAGTTTGTGAAGGTAAAACAAGTGTTCCCAATCTATGCAGGCAGAGAGTGCAAGTGCAGGTCTCAAGTGTAGCGGTGCGGTGTTGGGAAGTTTACCAATAAGGTGCTCGATACATACATACATACATATGGAATACTTGATAATAATAAATATATATGCATTTGATTGATTATCTGACATGAAGATGTGATGCAGGGTGAGCCCTTCAAAGACTCCAGTTCGTGCTCGGGTTGGCAATTAAAGATGATAGTAATTTAGTGAGGAGAAAGTAGCCATTCATCGTGTGTTTGATAAATTGTTGTTGTTGTTTTGTGACATTGGCTACTTAGGCATCAAAGTAAAAACCCAGCTGCCAGCTTAATTATTAATATATAAAACGAAATTGCCAGAGATAGATAATAATAGTTGAAAAGAAAACATATTTGTTGGTGATATAAAAGACAAGGGAAGATTAACTATTAGCATTATTATTGAAGCAAGCAACAAGCAATGAAACGAAATGAAATATGGAATAGTTTAGTTATCTTTGTTGCCAATTCTGTAAACAATACGTCCCCTGGTAGAATCATAGCGGCTGACTTCAATTTTGACCTTATCCCCAGCCAGCATTCTGATGGAGTTGCGTCTGATTTTGCCAGAGATGTAGCCCAGAACCACGTCTCCGTTTTCCAAACGAACCCAAAACATCCCATTCGGAAGAGATTCAGTAATCAGACCCTTGGTCACCCATTTCTGCTCCGCGGTGGATGTTTTATTTATACCACCAACACCAGCAGCTCGCACCGCCACCACTCTGCTACTTCTAGGGTTTGGGTTTGGAGAAAGAAAAAGTTTGTGTGGGTGAATAGGAAGTCTGTAGGAGAAGAGTGAACCGATTCCTGAGGATATGGTGGTGCTAATAGTAGTAGAAGAAGAAGCAGCAGCCATTATTCAATCCTACCTTCTTGTAACAACAAACTTGTTTTCTTTTACTTTACACTACGCCGTCCGACCTCTTCCTTCAGATATCTCACCATTATACATTTATACCCTATCCTTATCTATTTATTTTATTTTTATTCATTATAATGATTCTTTCTTTCTTTCTTTTTTATTTTCTAGTAAAACATTAAACCATACTCTCTAATTTTCTTGTATCATTCATATCTTCACTTCTCATCTCATGTATCAATTTTATTCTCCACCTGAATTGTTCCAAAATATTTGAATTTGTCTAACCTATTATTTGAATATACGTCAAACTTACTTCACGGACACGAACCAAAATAAAAAAGGCAACTTTAAGCGGCAATGCCAAACATCCATAGTACTATATTGTCAGTTTGCCGCCACAATGTATTCGGAACACATGTGCGCTTACAATACTTTGCACCCACCAATTTGTTCCTTATAGCTATTGCTAGGAAATAGGAATTAAGTTTCATTTCATGTTTTTTTTTTACCTTGAAAACCCTTCTTTTATTTTTCTTGTACATGGGTCAGCTTGGACTCTAACCAAATTAAAATGAAACTTAAGTTATGGTCCATTAAAAACAATCAGTTTTAGTTATACTATACTTTGATTATTAGTTTACACTTTACAAACTATGATTATAAATTCTGACTAATAACAAACGTTTAGGCTAAAATTTCAATTAAATTGAAGTGTTAAAAACTTTTCCCTTGGGCTGGCATCATTTGGTCTCTAAGTTTATGGCTAATCGAATATGATATCAAAGGAGAATAGGGTGTGTGTTGAGGATTGAATGGTTAGGCTGATAATTGTAACAATTTTATAAAATCCATCATAGATATTAATGATCTTTCAATTAATATATATGATACACGATATATAACACAAGTGTTGATATATAAATTTAGACAAGAGTAACAAAGTATAATTATGTAAATAAATGCATTGCTAAGTGGTTTATACCTTGACGAGGGCTAGTGTAATGGAGTGGAGGATCCTATGTCATGTTGTAGGGCTGCAAAAGCAAAAGAGGTGCTTAAAGAAAGCATATGGATGATATGTTATATTATTAGATCGAGGTTGAAAGTGGCATCTCAATTTCCATTTCTTTTTCTTTTCAGGCCTTAAATTAAATCTCCCCTGGACTGGACTATGACCCATCATTTTTTCTTTTTCACTTAAAGGGGAAACAAAATTGAAGAAACGTGGATCGACTCACTGGTAGACGATCTACTTTCCTCGGGTGTGATTATGCTATTTCACCGATGGTTCTCTGGGATCTGGGTTCTTCCACCTACAAAATGAACAGCACCGTAAACTTACCCCTCAGAAAGGGACAGAGGGGTCCTCTTTGGGGTAACCCTCCGGTGTGAGAATAAGTGTTTGTAGGAGAAGATAATACTCTGTAATTGGGTGTGTCTCCTTGTGGAGTTGATGTGGTATTTATAGTGCTAGGGTTTCCAATGATTGGGCTCAGACCCAATTAGGGCCTTGTTGGCCTCCTCCAATTGCTTTGCGCCACGTGTCCTTGGGACACCTGGTGCTTCTTCATTGGTTATAATCACGTGGTAGCACATGGGTTTTGCTGAGTTGTCCACCTTTCATTGGCAGCTGGCAACATCAGCATATTCTTATTCCTTAAAAAGATACCTTCTGGAAGGTTGTCTGACGTGCACAATCAAGGTTGCCCTAATCCTGATTTGGATAAGGACGAGGTTGATTATGTGCATGTGTGATATGCGCCAATCCTGAGGATGCGCGAGGTCTTCTCTTTATTCTCACGCGCAGATGTTTCATGCGCAGATGTGATATGCACGGGCATGTGATATGCGCCACGCGCATATGTGATATGCGTGAGCATATGTGGTGCGTGGGCATATGTGATGCGTGAGCATCTGTGATGCCTGAGCATGTGATGCCTGAGCATATGTGATATGCGTGAGCATATGTGATATGCGCCATGCGCATATGTTTTGGCTTTGCGCCTTCATAATGTCTTGATTTCAAGCCTCTTGTCTATATCTTGTGGGTTGACCCGCCTCGCTCGGTGTTGAGGCGGGTACATACCTCTTCAAGCCCCCCCAGTCTAATGTGTGTCTTGTCTCGCGCGAGCGAGGTAAGATAGATATTAGACTTAATAGTTTGCTCTTTTAGTAGGGGTTTGTCTTTTTCTTCTTATTATTCATCGTTGCGCGAAATTCTATCCTTTTGGTTGAAAACGAATCGTCCCTGTACGTGGTTGGTTGTTGCTGACATGCGTCAGTGATGGAGACGTGTCAGACCTTTCGTGTGCTCGAGATGCTACAGTTGCCTTTCATGTCCCCTCACATAGTGTCAGGAACACGTGTCGCGCTCGCGTTGGTCCGTACCTGCGAGTGGTGGCGCGTGAACTCTGGCAGCACCTGTATCGTTTCTTTTCGTGTCCCCTCACACAGTGTCAGGGACACGTGTCGCGCTCGCGTTGGTTTACACCTGTGAGTGGTGGCGCGTGAAGTCCAATCAGTACCAATTTTCTCTCTCCTGGGCCTATAAAAGCCAGCCCTTAGAGTTTTATTCTTCATCTTCTTTGTTGTTTATTCGAAGCTTTCCTTTCTTTCATTCTATTCCGATTACGTGTCTTCTGCTTCCAGATCTCTGTTCTTTAGAAGCATCCCTTGTTCGATTTTACAGTTGTATGTCTGATAGCTCAGACAACACAATCTCCCCTACCCATCGCCGTGTGAAATCGTTAGTGATGTCTACGTTGAAGAAGACCGGCAAGGGGAAGAGGGCTGCTGAGGCTTCATCGGAGGAGGTAGGGAGGACCAAGGCAGTGAATAAGTGGGATGAGATCCCCTGCAAACTGAGGCAGGCCGATTTTGACAGCCTTATCGCCTCTCAGGGTTTTCTCCCTGAGTATGGCTGCATGTTGCCGGCGGCCGGGCAAACGGCGGCGGACCCGCCTACCGGCTATATATCCCTTTACTGCCATTTTTTCACCCACTGCAACATTCGTCTCCCGATGACAAGGTTTGTGGGTGCGCTGCTTAAGTTTTATGGGATTCATATATCCCAAGTCCATCCTTTTGGACTCGTGCGCATGACTCACTTTGAGTTCATGTGCAAATCTCAGCGCGAGGAGCCCACCCCTCGTCGCTTTCAATTTTTTTATAAGCCCAAGATCCAAGATTCTTGGTTCTCATTTATTCCTCGCAGTCAGAAGGTCAAGTGCTGCACTGTTTCATTCAAGAGCCTTCATGACTGGTCTGAGAGGTTTTTTTATATCAGGGCTGGTGTGATCCCCATCCGCATGACCATGCGCGCGATATCTTCTGCGCCTGCGGATGTGGGCGTCTTCAAGAACCCAACTGGCGCCTGGGTTAAAAAGTTGACTGCCGAACCATCCCCCGCCAAGAACATTTGCGAAGAGGCGCTAGTGGGGGTTGGTATGAGCAGGAGGTGGGCCGACAGCGCGACTGAGCCCGTTATCCAAGTTGACGGCTTGTGTAAGTTATTCTCATTTCCTTACTTCTGCGCGAATATAATTCGTTTTGCTGATATCATTTGACTTGTTTTGTGCAGTCAGCAAGGAGTATGTCCACGCCGCCTATGATGAGCATATGGAGGGTGGCTCCGTCGCGCTGGGCGCTGGGGAGGTTGGCTTCCCCGATCGCTTTGATGACATGTTCATCCCTGTTGATCTGGGATTTCTCTTTGACAGCGATGCGCCTGGTAAGCCTTTGTACTTATGCTTATGCCTTTATAATATCAGATTTGGCTAACCTTTCTGTTGCGTGTAATGTAGACGCGCTTGAGAACTACGAGCTGGAGCTCGCGGAAGAGGAGGAGGAGGAAGCCACGTGGTCGTGGGTTCGGGTCCCACGGATGGCGCCAATGAAGAAACGTGGATCGACTCACTGGTAGACGATCTACTTTCCTCGGGTGTGATTATGCTATTTCACCGATGGTTCTCTGGGATCTGGGTTCTTCCACCTACAAAATGAACAGCACCGTAAACTTACCCCTCAGAAAGGGACAGAGGGGTCCTCTTTGGGGTAACCCTCCGGTGTGAGAATAAGTGTTTGTAGGAGAAGATAATAATATGAGAGTAAGGAATTTGGAGTGTATTGCTTAATATAGCTGAATACTCTGTAATTGGGTGTGTCTCCTTGTGGAGTTGATGTGGTATTTATAGTGCTAGGGTTTCCAATGATTGGGCTCAGACCCAATTAGGGCCTTGTTGGCCTCCTCCAATTGCTTTGCGCCACGTGTCCTTGGGACACCTGGTGCTTCTTCATTGGTTATAATCACGTGGTAGCACATGGGTTTTGCTGAGTTGTCCACCTTTCATTGGCAGCTGGCAACATCAGCATATTCTTATTCCTTAAAAAGATACCTTCTGGAAGGTTGTCTGACGTGCACAATCAAGGTTGCCCTAATCCTGATTTGGATAAGGACGAGGTTGATTATGTGCATGTGTGATATGCGCCAATCCTGAGGATGCGCGAGGTCTTCTCTTTATTCTCACGCGCAGATGTTTCATGCGCAGATGTGATATGCACGGGCATGTGATATGCGCCACGCGCGGAAGCGCCACGCGCATATGTGGTGCGTGGGCATATGTGATGCGTGAGCATATGTGATGCCTGAGCATCTGTGATGCCTGAGCATATGTGATGCCTGAGCATGTGATGCCTGAGCATATGTGATATGCGTGAGCATATGTGATATGCGCCATGCGCATATGTTTTGGCTTTGCGCCTTCATAATGTCTTGATTTCAAGCCTCTTGTCTATATCTTGTGGGTTGACCCGCCTCGCTCGGTGTTGAGGCGGGTACATACCTCTTCAAAAATAGAATTTAGCTTCAATTGTACTCTTTTAATTCAACAACATTCTGACACACCAACATTTACATGTCATAAAGTGGATGTCTTCAATTCCATATCTTTAGCTTTCATTCATCACCATATTCATATAGTACGTTTTTTTTCTTCACATACATACATACATGATCAAATTGCAGATGGGATGGCTGGATGTTGTGAAAAAGGCTTTCGGGTCTCCAACTACAACCATCAAGGCTAGAGAAGAACAAGACCACCTCCACCAACACCAACATCATCACGAGGTGATTGTGCGGAAGATGAAGAATAGCAAGAGAAGATGGATTCTCAAGAAAACATGTCTTCATGAAACAACCACCATACTGCTGCATCTGCATCATGATGAATATCCAACCACCAAAATAGCAGCTTCACCAGCATATTCATATTCAAATTCCTTTGACAAACACAAAGCCACCCTTATCATTCAGACGTCATTCAGAGGATACCTCGTAAGTGGTTTTCATTAGTCACTAGCTAAGCTAGCTAATATAAATGTATAATGTATAAAGCTAGCATGTACTAACAGCATAACGGATGTAGGCAAGAAGAGCTCTGGAGGCGCTTAAAGGGGTTGTGAAGCTGCAAGCCTTGGTGAGAGGCTACAATGTAAGGAAACGGGCAAAGATGACACTGAGATGCATGCAGGCACTCCTTTGTATCCAAGCTCGAGTCTGTGACCAGCACAGACAACTTTCAACCTTCCATCACCAGGATTCACCCCCCATTGTACCTACCATTCATTCATTCCTTACTTTAATTCATAATTATTAGAGAATATTATATAATATATTATTAATAGAGTTTTAGTATTATAGTGTTACCATAATTAGGAGATTGTATTTAACTAGTTTGTATAATTAGGGGTTGTTTTATATTATTTGTTTTTAATATTTATTTATTTTTTGAATTTTTATATTTTTATTGTATGAAAGTTAATAATATACTTATGGTTTGATGATAAATTGTTTCACAAATAAATGAGATTTTATAACCCGGTTTAAAAGTTATATGGGTTTGATGAGACCCAAGCCCCGTTTATTTTTTTTACTATAAAATTGGTTTATTAATTATAAATAATATATATATTTTTTTAAATAAATCAGATATTAATTTTTGGTATATTCCTACTTTATAGGATTTTTAAATCAAATATTTGGTGAGATTAGTTTTTAATTTAATGAGAATTTATAACCAGTTTAAGAAACTTTTGGGTTTGATAAGACCCATACCCGTGAATTTGGGTCAAATGCATGAGAGACCTCCATTTAAAAACCAAACAAATCTTGTGACTCCAAAAAAGGGGGGGAGCGACCACATCGCGACACCTATGATTTTTTGGTTTTCGTTTATATATATTATAGATTGTACACATATATACAGTTGATCAATAATAAATTACACCTTACGGGGGTTTTCATTATTCTACATTAATATCAGCTAAATTACATGAGAGTTGGTTTTGATTGTAGATCAGAGAAGAAGGTACCAGGATGTTACACAAAACACAAAATGAACACGAGCAGGAAGACTTGAATCCAGGCCCTGTCACATGCCAACGTTGTTCCTTGTCTCCAAGACCAAGCTATGAGAGATCAAAAAGACTAAACACAAATCCATTTTCATCTCCATCGCAGCAGTCGCCATCATCCATCTCAAGGTTAGTCAAAGTGCAGTCAAGCAGCAGCCCACGAAGGGAGGGAAAGCCAAGCTACATGTCTGCAACAGTATCAGCCATAGCGAAGAATAGACCACAAAGTGAACCAAGGCAGGTGATGTCAATGACAGAGGGAGAGGGAAAGGGCACGAGGAAACGCCTTTCTTTCGGTAATGTAAGTGACAGTGAAGTAGCAACTCATAATCATATGATGGGAAGAAACCGTTGCAAACAGAGAATTGAAGATGAGGTTTCCCGCCTTTCAGTTAGTGAAGAGAGAAGGTGATTTAGATGACATTACATTAGCATATATGTATTTGATTGTTTTGTTTCCCATCTATATACACAAAAAAAGCTAGCTAGCTAGGTATTTAATTGTTCTTCTTAATTAGTAATGTAATGCATATTTTTTCTTGGTATTTTTATCATGACAATACATTTTTCAACAAAACCAGGTCTTTGTGACTTAATTCACAATACATTTCTTATTGTTCGTAGTAGTTTTAATATTCACTTGTTTATTTTTTTAATAATTTAATGTCAATAAGTTTAGAGGATAACAAGTGGGCTGTATGACATGTTTTTAGCAGGAAGTAAAGTTATTATTTTGTATTAGAAGACAAAAGTATTAGGATCAAGATTCAAGAATGTTTATTACCATATTCTCTTCATGGTTTTTTAAGCAAATCTTAAAGTGTTAATATGTTCTATCAGCTTCATCGGGCGCAACCAATCCTTGTTATGGATCAGTTTAAAATAATGCTCCTAGTAACCTATAGTCATGATTCTTTGTTGATATTGCTATGGTCTTTAAAATAGTTACAATTACAATTATTATCAGTATTTTTAACTTTTAAGGACTAGTGAGGATTAATCTAAGCGGGTTCAGATACCAGGTCATTGGATACGGGTCAGAGTTAAATTTTAATTTAATGTTTTATCGGGTGCAGTTAGCCTGGGTTTCTGTAATCTAGTTGGTCAGTACTCTGGTATTGTTTAAAACAAATGTACCTAGTTACCTATAGTCATGAATTATAACTCTAAACATTCTGAGGCCTTTAAACAACATAAGTGTTATTGTTATTATTACTGTTATCATTATTATTAGAATTAGTATTTTTTTAATATCTAAGACGGGTTAGAATACCTGGTAGGTTAGTGGTTAGTGGGTATGGGTCAAATATCAGTTTAGTTGATACGGGTCAAAGATGTGTACTCAAGATGATGTTTAATCGTGTTTCACGGTTCGCGTTTGTGTAATTGAGGATCGGTTGCTTTGGGTCAGGTAGCTAAAACTGCATTTTAACGTAATTTATAAACCAACCTTGATTCTGTAAAAAATTTACTTTTTGATATAACTAATCCTTATGATTGGATTGTAGACATGTGTTCAAACGGATAGTTGATATACTATTGTTATGAATAAATAGTTCAGGGGCTTATTAGTCATTTTACATACTAGTAATACTTGTTTTGTTTGTAACAGATAGGTTAAATACTGTTAGTTGTTAGTAGTTGAGGTACCGATGAAATGAATAAGCTTCTCTTCTAACTGTCTTCTTCTTCTTCTTCATTTTATCGTAACAGTGGTATCAAAGCTAACGATTCTCGGAACGCTCTTGATTCATATTACCGATTCGTTCAATTCATTGAAATTGATAGTTAATTCAATCAATTTCCATTTTTTTTGTTTCAAACCCTAGAAATTGATCATTCGTTCGTTCAATTTCAGTCCGATTTCAATTCAATTCATCAATTGATCTTCGATTCGATCAATTTAAGCCTAAAATGGCAACTCGTCAACAAGAATTAGATTGCATAGAAAAATCAACAAAGGATAGCGCACAATCAATTCAGACACAACAATTGTTGTTGGAGGAAAATTCGAATCATGTCAAGAACCTGCAAATTCAGATGGCAGAGGTATGTACACAGTTGAGATAGATGAAGGAACTTATGTTACACAATAACAGAGGTAACGATAAGAGATTGGTTCGATTGGGTCGATTAGATTTTCCAAAGTTTAATGGTGAAGATGTGGAAGGATGGCTATACAAATGTGATCATTTCTTCTCAATGGATAAAACAACATCAAATCTTAAAGCCTATTTTGCAGTGGTAAATCTTGAAGGTCCAGCACTACAATGGCATCAAGGTTTTATGTCAAGTCAAAACAGAGTTATTGAAGATATAGTGTGGGAGGATTATGCAAGATCTATTTTGAACCGGTTTTCTACAAGATTATCTGAGAATCCTATTGAAGACTTAAAGAACCTACAACAAACAGGTACTTTACAAGATTATTGTGAGGCTTTTGATGCATTATTGAATAAGGTTCAGCTATGTGAAAGTTATGCTGCTGGATTATTCATTGCTGGGTTAAAACCTGAGATAAGATGTCTAGTTAAAATCTTTAAACCTCAAACAATAAGAGATGCTATCTCTATGGCGAAACAACAAGAAGTGGTTTATAGCACATTGTTTGGCAGTAAAGATGTTAGGAAGTTGAACCCTATTCCTATGAACAGTACTACCCAAGCGAAGTTCAATAATAATTCTACTGCAGTGACACCTTACAAATCCAATTTTAGCTCAACATCTACCTTATCCTTGTTACCAACTCCTCACCCTAATAAAATGATTAAACCGGTAAGGAAGGTATCTACAAAGGAGGCCGAGGAAAAGAGGGCAAGAGGAGAGTGTTTTTGGTGCCCAGAAAAGTACACATCAACCCATAACTGTAAGTATAAACAATTATATGTATTAGAAATTGGGGCCAATGATGAGGAGGAAGAATCTACTCCTGAAGAGGTTATAAATGTACAAGAAATGACTATGGATCCTCAAATATCCATTCATGCCATTAATGGTGTTCCTTCTTTCAACACAATGAGGGTTATTGGCACTATAGGAACTAAACAGTTGCACATGTTAATTGATTATGGGTCAACTCATAATTTCCTCAATTCCAAACTTGGAAATAAACTTCAATGTCCAACCAAAGAGGTATCTTCTATGACTGTTACAGTGGCAAATGGTAATAAACTACCTTGTGCAACTCTTTGTCAGAATTTTCAATGGGTTATGCAAGGGGTATGGTTTAAATCTGATGTGTTGTTGATTCCTTTAGATAGTTATGATATGGTGTTGGGTGTCCAGTGGTTGCAAACACTGGATGGCATTGTGTGGAACTTCAAAAATCTAACTATGCAGTTTAAAGTAGGGAATCAAAAGTTTGAACTGAAAGGAACTTCTAATCAACCTATGTCCTTATGTTCTATAGAGAAGCTGAGTTCTATGTTGGTTGGGGGTCATAATTTGTTCAATGCTCAGTTGTTTAGTGTTCAAAATAGTGTGGATGGGTCATTTCAGCATCAAGCTAAAGTTAGTGAAGTGCAGTCTCATAAGTTGGTAGAAGCACTTTTACAAGAATTTGAGGATGTGTTTGATATTCCAACTATTCTTCCACCTCCTAGACCCTGTGATCATAAGATAGAGTTGATAGATGAGACTGTCACAATTAATCAAAGGGCGTATAGATATCCTATGGGGCAAAAGGATATAATAGAGAAAATGGTACAGGAGATGAAGGATATGGGTATCATAAGGGATAGTGTGAGTTCATTTGCTTCTCCTGTGGTTTTAGTTAAAAAGAAGGATGGATCTTGGAGGTTCTGTGTGGATTATAGGAAGCTCAATGAGAATACAGTCAAAAACAGATTTCCTATTCCTTTGATCGAGGAATTAATAGAAGAATTAGGAGGGGCTGAGGTGTTTTCAAAGTTGGATTTGAGATCAGGTTACCATCAAATCAGAATGCATAAAGATCATATTCATAAAACAGCTTTTAGAACACACCAAGGGTTGTTTGAGTTTGTAGTACTTCCTTTTGGATTGACTAATGCACCTGCCACCTTTCAAGGTCTAATGAATTCTGTATTTCAAAAGCTTTTGAGAAAGAAAGTTCTTATATTCTTTGATGACATTCTGGTGTACAGTAAAAATATACAACAACACTTGAAAGATTTAAGGGAGGTGCTACAATTATTCAGGAGTAATAAGTTGTTAGCCAAGAAGTCTAAATGTAGTTTTGCAGGAAGTAAAGTGGAATATTTGGGGCATGTTATATCTAAGAATGGTGTTGCTACTGATCAATCTAAGATTGAGGTGGTTAAAGAGTGGCCTGTACCTACCACAGTTAAACAGTTGAGAGGGTTCTTAGGTCTAACAGGCTATTACAGAAGGTTCATTTCTTCTTATGGGTCAATTGCTAAGCCATTGACTGCATTGTTACAGAAAGATTCGTTTAAGTGGTCTGATCAAGCCCAGAATGCATTTGAACAGCTTAAACAAGCTTTAATGCAACCCCAGTGTTAGCATTACCAGATTGGTCTAAGGAGTTTGTTATAGAGACTGATGCATCTTCAAAAGGTTTTAGCCTTTGTTAGTAAGGCTTTGTCAGTTAGGCAGTGCAGTTTCTCGGTTTATGAAAAAGAGTTGATGGCTATATTGATGGCAGTTAAACATTGGCATCAGTACTTGATACTTAAACATTTTGTAATAAGAACTGATCAGAAGAGTTTAAAACATCTGTTGGAACAAAAAATCACCACACCATTACAACATACATGGTTGAGCAAATTGATGGGATATGATTATGAGATTGTGTATAAGAAAGGAACTGAGAATAGTGCAGCTGATGCTTTATCAAGAATTCATGGTACAACCTTATTTCAAATGGTTTTGTCATCTTATGAGCCACTATTATTGGGAAAATTAAAATCTATTATGGCTAGTGATGTGGTAGCACAAGAAATTATTCAGAAGTTAATACAAGGAGAGACGGTACGACACATGACTTGGGATGGAAGTGTATTAAGAAGGAAAATGAAACTGTGGGTTCCTAAAGATGTATCATTAAGACAGGAAATTCTATCACTTTGTCATGCATCTGTTCAAGGGGGTCATTCTGGAATACACTCCACTTCACAAAGATTTAAGAGTATGTTTTATTGGAAGGGTGCTTCAAAAGACATTAAACAGTTTGTCAAAAGGTGTGATACTTGTTTAAGAGCAAAGTATGAGACTGTAGCAGTTCCTGGGTTATTGAATCCTCTTCCAATACCTACATCTATTTTTACAGATATCTCTATGGATTTCATTGGAGGGTTGCCTATTTCAAAAGGTTATGATACTATTTTAGTGATTGTGGACAGATTCACTAAATACGGTCATTTCTTACCATTAAAGCATCCTTATACTGCAACAACGGTGGCTCAAACAGTGCTTGACAATGTCTTTAAGATACATGGTTGTCCATTAACCATTGTGTCTGATAGAGATGCTTTATTCCTAAGTAATTTTTGGAAGGAATTTCTTAGAATGCAAGGAATCACTCAAGCATTGTCCACTGCGTATCATCCACAAACGGATGGGCAGACAGAAGTTTTGAATAGGTGTTTAGAGACTTATCTTAGATGTATGGTGATGAGTGAGCCTAAATCTTGGGTTAAATGGCTGTCATTAGCTCAATGGTGGTATAATTCTACTTGGCACTTTGCTATTCAAATGTCTCCCTATAAAGCTTTGTTTGGAGTTGATCCTCCTATTCACCTTCCTCATATTCCTTTAGACACTAATGTGGCTGCAGTAGAGGATCTATTTCAAACCAGGGAAGTTATGCTAACTACACTGAAGCAGTCACTAGACAGGCCAGGAATAGAATGAAACAGTTTGCTGATAATCACAGGAGTGAAAGATCTTTCGAAGTCGGGTCTTGGGTGTTTCTGAAGTTACATCCCTATGTTCAGACTACATTGAGAATTCATAAGTATTCAAAGCTATCCCCAAAATACTTTGGTCCATTTCTGATGTTGGATAAGATTGGTCCAGCTGCGTATAAATTGGATATGCCACCTACTTCACAGATACACCATACTTTTCATGTATCTTTGTTGAAACAAGCTAATGGACCTCCTGATGTAGTGCAACAATTGCCTATGGGTTCTAATAATGAGTTGCAGCCTTTACAAATCTTGGAAAAGAAACTGGCTAGACAAGGAAATAGACCAGTGGTAAAATTCTTGATTCAATGGAAAGATCTTCCTTTGCATGATGCTACGTGGATGAATGCTGACGAATTTATGGTCAAATTTCCTACTTTTCCCATCTGATTCTTGAGGTCAAGAATGCTATATGGAGGGAGTATTGTTATGAATAAATAGTTCAGGGGCTTATTAGTCATTTTACATACTTGCAATACTTGTTTTGTTTGTAACAAATAGGTTAAATACTGTTAGTTGTTAGTAGTTGAGGTATCGATGAAATGAATAAGCTTCTCTTCTAACTGTCTTCTTCTTCTTCATTTTTTCGTAACAACTGTTAATTGAATAAATATCCTAACTATTAAAGAGTGTCGATGGTTTACCGGAAATGACGTTAGGATTGTTAAATATTAATATGGTTATGATTTGATTTTACTCAGGTTGCTGTAATAACGTGGATAGGTGATCTGGTAAGATTAATAGAGCATACAGAAGTATAAAATGCAATATAAACAAATAGGTTCAAATATTAAGTCATTGGGTATGGATCATTGTGGAGTCTAATCTTGATTCGGTTTTGGTTGGTTTGAGCTTTTTTAATCAGGCCAGATAGGCAATATGGTACGCTCTAGTTTTAGTTCAGGCTTGCCATATTATAAGTGATTGACGTTGTGGTAGGTTTCGGTTTTTAATTTTTTTATTTTTTTGGATTCAACGGTTAAATTAACCTTTTGTTAGGGTATGATCATTGTTTTTATGCATGTCAATTTACACTGTTATTAAATAAATAAATAAATAAATATATCCTAAACATTAATATGTTTGTGTATTAAGAGACTTGATGTTGAATTTTAACATGGTGATATGAGTTGAGTTAACTCGAGCTGGTGCAATATCAACAAACGGGTTCAAATACTGGGTAATTGGTGAGAGTTGGGTATATCTAATGAGTTTGGGTAATTGTATACTAAAGAAACATAAAAGCCTAATTGCAGGAATTAATCAACAGTAAATTGGAAGATGAAAGGAATGATAATGGATGTACCTGATGGTGAAGTAAGCAAATAATAAAGTATCAGATTGTGAATTGAAATTTGAGTGAATCAAACATGAATAACTGCCATAAAGAAATCATCCAATGGGACTGTAGAAACTAAAACCCCAAATCAGTCAACCGCAACACTTTTAGTTGAAAAATAACCGAATACTAAAATTCATGAAGAATTACGTAATGCGCTGAAAATCGAAAGAATAAATTGGATTGAATTAGATGGGGTGGGGGGGGGGGGGGGCGATTAATGTAGATAGATATCCTAAAATTAAATTTGATTGAATTATTAACTTCAAAAATGTTTGTCATGAGTGCTTATTTACGTACGGCTGTTTTAAAAGTAGCGTTTTAAAAAATTGTTTGGATAAATTTTTGTGGTTGGAAAAACTAAAAAGCAGGTAAAATGATCAAAAATGACTTTTTTTTATATATTTGCTAGTTTTATAGATAATTGAATGATAGGTATATTTGTAATTTGGTATTCCAAAAGCAAAAGACTTGGATGTTGATTTTGATTGTTCGGGTTTGTTATTGGATGGGGAAATGCAAGAGACGATCTGAGTTGGGTGGTAGATTCTGATTGGTCGGGTTTGTTATTAGATGCCGATTCTCAATCAACAGTTTTTTTTGATAATGTTAACGAAGCACAAGTTATATTTTTTGTTAGTTAAAGCAAAACTTTATAAATAAACCGATTACGAATTAAACAATAAAAATATGAATTAAAAATATTAGATTGTTTAATACAAACAAGATATTATAAAAATATAAAACAACCCTTTTAACTAACGAACATAAACAAACATAAATGAAAACATTACCGAATGTTCACGACACAAATAAACAAAAACAACCTTTATACATGTCCGTTCATTTAACATAACGAATAAAATTTCTTGTTCGTGTTTATTCATATATTAAGCAAACAAACAAGCGTAAATGAACTTTCCACTAAATAGTTCACAAACTATTCGTTGAACGTTCCGTTTGTTTATGTATTACACCTAAATTAAATCATACCCATACAAAAAAGATATTGGTTATGTATTCATGATCACGTTAATCTACTAGCAAACAACATATATTTACTCGACTCAATTCAAGGAAACCAAACGCATACGTGTTAGCTCATCATATAATCATTATGAATATGACATCGAACCAATCTTTCCTACTAGTGCCATGCTGAAAACAATCAACTTTATCCTATGGCCCATAATCTTCATGTTTGTTATCATCATATCATTCATTTACTAAGGCTATAATTAATTTGTACAAAACTTATTATGTCTCCTAGCCGGGTCACCCCACCACGACGCTCATAATGCCCTACAAGTGTCACATAGTCAACATCAACACAAGGTCTTGATACCAAAATTTCCAAGATTGGAGTGAAAAATACCATATGCTATGTTTTTTTCTTTAATTTGTTGCTCCACTTAGATCAAAACGATAATTTTTTAATCATTAATTTTATGAAGAATATTATTATTTCCTTTTTCTTTTATTGGGATGCATGCATACCCACAAGGATCAAGAAATGTAATAATGGCCGTTTAAGACAAATCCTCATGTCATTTTCCTAAAAGAGTCGGGGTGTCTAAATTTCATTCATCACATTTCTTTTTCTTTTTCTTTTTCATTATTTATATTCATCGTGTCAGCTTTGTTTGACAAACTTGGCCCTTTATTCATCGGGGTGTCCCAAACCATACGCAATGATTAACATTGCCCACCACATCAACTTAGTGTACAAAGATTTTGACAATCCATCAACATTTACACACACATATATAAATGAGTACGTTATTTCCTTTTATTATATTGTTAGATATGTAAAAACTATATAAAAAATATATGTAGCGTACTAAGTTATATATATGTAACTTTTACTCTATGCACGCACCTTATATAAGATGCCTATATATATAACTTTTTTATTTGCTTTAAATTTCTAACCTAATAATTAAAAGAAAAAAAAAAAGTGAATGATTGGTAGTATAGTTTTCATGCAACTTTGTGGTAACCTCCCACCTATATGAAAAGAAAAATAAAAAAAAGGAAATGTATGAAGTTTATGATTGATTGACATAAGTTTAATTTTCACTTTTATATTTTGAATTTCTTATAGTTATTTTATTTGATCATTCACCCACACATGTGAAGAGAAATAGAGGGAAATGACTTTACATTCGTATTAAGTTACTAACCCTGCAAATTAATTAAGTCTACTCTTCAGTCTTCAACACCATTTATTAATTGTTTCATTTTATCCCGAGTGCACGTTTTAAGGTTACGATATATATTAATGCTAGTGGGAGATGAGACTTGAGAGCCGTCCTTTTTATAATTGTAAACATCTACACATGTTATGTCTACGTACCAGATTGAATCTTTTTTATATAATATTGTCACATATTATACACGATTAGTTCCAACTGATATTAATATGATATTTAGTATAATCTTGTAGTTTTGTGAAAATAAGAAAAAAGAAAGCATAGGAAGTTGAAAAGCACACGCCACTTGAAGCCATAATAATAACCCAACCCTATGTTTATTTTTAATTGGTATTTTAAAACACCACTCAACAATATTAAATTACATCATCCTAAAACAAAACAATATTCACAAGCTAGCTAGCTAGAGCATGAGAAAATGCTAGGATCCTCACCACCAACTACTGAAAACAATACTAGTACTAATCATGAAGTTATGGGAAAGAAGAACAAGAAGAAAAATAACAACATGAACATGAGTTGCAAGAGGTTTAGTGATGAACAAATAAAGTCACTGGAGTCAGTGTTCAAGAAGGAGAACAAGCTGGAACCAAGGAAGAAGCTGGAGATGGCTAGAGAGTTGGGTTTACACCCGCGCCAAGTGGCTATATGGTTTCAGAACAGAAGGGCTCGATGGAAGTCAAAACAGGTGGAGCAAGACCACAACAATCTCAAAGCTGATTATGACACCTTAAATCATCGATTCCAATCCTTAAAAAAAGAGAAACATGACTTGCTACACCAGGTATACATGTATAGGGTTTGGATCAAATACAAATTAAATTAGCGTGTTAACTATAAGAATCAAGTAGTGTAATTATAGTGCAGTGTAATTACACTACTTGTAAATATAATTATATTATTTGATTCTCACAGTTAGCACGTTGATTTAATTTGTACGTTAACTTTTCACTACGTATATATACAAATTATTAATTTGTTTTGCTAGCTATAGCTTCATTTGTATGTTAATATTAATTAATTAAGTTTAATGTGACCGAACAGTTAAGTAATTTATGTAGTCAGCTAAAAGAGCCTCATGAAGGAGAAGAAGAAGAAATCAAAGAGTTAGACAGCGGTGGTAACTCAAGCGGTTTTAGCGGGGCATTGGAACAAGACATGGCTATATATTCAGACGAAGATGATCCCATAATTATGATTAAAGAAGAGCTAGACATGAACAATAAGCAGCAGGGTGCAGATCATAAAGAATTAGAAGAAATAAGTCGACATGAAAACAGCTTTGACGAGATGGGTAGTCTTTTTGATCAGTCATGTTCAAACTGGTGGGACATATGGTCATCAAACTGATCGATCGATCGATCGGTCATATATATTATAGTACGTACGCATAGAGAATATCAAGTTGGTAATTAAGACCCACTATACATATATGGGGTTTGCAGTAGAAGCTAGATAGCTAGGAATCGAGGATATATATGCATGTGTAATAATGATGTAGCTTGTGACTTAAATATTAAAAGTATTCGTACTGACAGAGAACGTACTGCCACGGGAATGGCAAACTGGTTGTTAAGTATGAGCAGCATATGGATGGGCTAGCTAGCTGCTTGTCAAGATACTTTGTGTACAACACATATATATACACATACTACTACTAGTACTACTTTGTTTGTCTTCACGTACGTATATGGGTTAATGGAGCTGAAATGATCTCATTCATTGCTAAATTCCATTCTATTTATATATATATATATATATTTTGTTAAATGTTGTTTGATGAACAATCCCATATTTATACTTTTTAAGGTGAATTTCATTAATGAAATGTGAAAAATGTATTAAAAATGTAAAAAAGTGTATTTAGATTTTTGACCATGTGTTGTAGAAGAGTTTAGTTAATCAAAAAGTGATGTGTCACTAACTTATTTTCATGTAGGCAGTAGAATATTAACTAAGATTGTGCGTTGCGGTCACTTTAGTGGCTGGCACGAGCCACATCGATGACGCACACCACAACGGACACTTGCGAGTGGCGCCACAAGCGAGCAGCCGCGACCATGGTGGCGGGATGAAGTGAACTTTGGGAATGGATTGTTTTGGGGTGTGTACCACAATACAAACTATTTATCGATACATGAGCCGAGTAAATGAGTAATTATAACTATAGGATAAATCATAATACAATAAATGTTATAAATATTATTATTAGAGTGACTCCCCACATATATGTATCATAATATTATGATTCTTAATATACTTAACTCCCTCTAATGTTAATTTATGTGTTTATTGTAATGAGCCTATAAATAGAGGCTTGTATTCCATATTAAAACATCAATAAAAATCAATATTCTTTCTCTCTATCATCTCTTTATTTATGCATACAGATCTTGCTAATAGATCGTTGTTTCACAACACATTATCAACACGATAAGACAATAACTTGTTTAAAGATATAAACTAGAAATATATATTTTATTAGCGTTGTTTAAATAAAGCATAATCTCATACAAACTTAAGAATCTTGTTACACAAATAAAATCATGCATTTAACAAATTTCTAACAACGTAACAAGTACATATGTAATTAAATCACTTACACTCGGTTTAAAACCTATTTTTTGCGTTTATATATCATTACTCGCTATGTATACATAACTTAAAGAGAATATATATATAATTGTTTCTAAGATAATATAAAAGTTATTTTATAAAAACTAAAGAAAAAGCAACCATGCATGAGAATTAATAAGTAACATCGATCCAGCTCTAACCGTTACCTTGCTATCTATCTAATGCGTTGGAATAAATTATTTTTTTATGTATTCATTTTAATTTGATTAATCATAATATATATTATTAACATATTAAGACCATGTTTATTGGAAGGGCTTTCACAATCGTCAGATAACATTGTATTTTTGAGTTTTTTATTTAGGGGTTTGAAAAATAAAAGATACATTTTTTTTTCATTCTTAAGTTTTGTTTTTAAAAGAAAATAAAGCGATTGGAAACAAACGTTAAGGTTTTTTTCCTTCAAAACTTTCCAGCCAAATATGACATGATTGTAAAGGAAAGTTTATAGCCCTTACCATATTACTAATTTACCATATCTTAATTATTTTTTCCATGTTGCTATGAAAATATAATTATAAAGTTGCAGTTTTTTCACTATCTTTTCCTTCCAATATAACTTAAGAATGTTATTAACACTTTCTTTTTTTCTTCTTTTATTTTCTTTTAACTACAAAATGTCTTTTAAGTATATAATTTTTTTCCTTTCTTCCTCTATCCAATCTTATCATTTCTTTTCCTTATATTTTAAACCCGAGAATGCGTGTGTAAGGGATGGGGGTGGGGGGTTATTCAATAACTAACTAAACGACAAATATAATTATTATATAAATTAAAATAAAAGCAAATAAATGGATGAATGTGGCTGATGGTTAAATGATGATGATGTGGAAGGAAAAATTGTTTGGGTAGAGTCATAGAATATAATAAAGTGAAATGGACAATTTAATAATGATGGGCCGAGGTGGGTTATAAATGGAACAACCCAACCCAACCCAACCCAACCCAGAAAGAAAGAACGTAGAATTGGAGGACACCTGGCAGGCAAGCACTTGTCTTGTACAGGCTAAACAAGCATCGTAGTCGTCGTCGGCTTCTTCTCTCTCGATCGCTTACATCATCATCAACAACTACTCACTTGCTTTTGAGTTCAGGATCCGTCATCTATCTGGTGACTGCCTTCCTTTCATTCTCTTCATTTATTAATTATTTGTTTAGATCATCGATCATTTCTTCATTAGGTTTTATCAATTTCTTTTTTTCTCGATGATTAACTTTCTAACTTATTATTCACTTACCTTGCAGTATTGGAATTTGCTAGGCAGGCAGAATGGTAATTAATAAATACCTACCTCCATCCAATCATAATCATAGTCTAGTAATTAGATTTGTATTGTGTTTTATGATGTTTCAGAATTACATATTAGCCTGCTTGTAACATCTCTATTACATTTGCCGATGCCAAAACTCGTAAGCAGGTATATTATATACTCACTCATATATGATATATTCACCTTTCATCACTTTACTCTATTATTATTATTATTATTATTCATCACTCTGTCTGCCTATGTATATTGCCATGACATTTTATTTCATATCAATAACAAGTTACTCACCACTGCCTTGATCCTTCATCTCAAACTTTCATATTCAGACTGACTGACTGACTGACTGATAGATACTGGTTTTCTGCTTCCATACATATAGGTTCCTTTAAAGAAAGAAAATGGTCAGACCATACTGGTCCCTCTTTTCCATAGTCAAGAAAACATTGCTGGAAAGGTACACACATCCTGCAACCTTCTCCGTATATCATTGCTACTCATACTTACGCTCCTTTTTTTCATTTCAGATTTCTATAGACCCGCTGCAAGGAAAGAAAGTCGAACACAATGGCATTAAAATAGAGCTCCTTGGTCAGATTGGTGAGTCTATGTCTTCTTAACATTTTGCCATTTGAATAATACCATATTAATTGTGGAGTAATAATGTAGCAACCTCATCAACGGGTTCTGTGCCGTCTGTGTAAACAGCACCTCTTTATTTTAAGACGCAGCTAAGAAAATTAGAGTGTTTGGGTCATATCTTCATCTATAGTTTTCTGTTGATATAAATATACACTCTCCTGGTGTTATTTGTGTACAAGCGTGGTTGGTAAACGTTTTTTAAAGCGTGTACATCTGTTGTCTTTGATTGGATGGTATTTGATCTGAGTTGATGTTATTATATGACCTAAAATATATGTGTCTGCTTTGTATAGGATTGATCACTGCCATGTTTACAATAATTGCCACCTTGTTTTAAGCTCACCTTTCATTATTCTACAACTTGTGAAATATATATTGTATTGAAAGGTTTTGGTTCTAGAGATTATGCACCTAAATAGTTTTATAGAGCTATAGAAGAATTCTTAGGTTTTTCAATAAAAAGATTATAATAGCCTTGAAGTTTGTTGAAGTGAAAGATAAAACCTGTTAATATCTTATTTCCTTTAGAACTTTCTTTTGTGTGTACATGATAGCATACTCTAGTGGCATCCACAGGGTATCTCGCTTAGTGTTGTCAACAACAGGCTTCTAGTTTGGCCTCTCTGGTGGGCTGGGTAAATTATATTCATGGCTTGAGGGCTGTCTTGTTTTATTTCACTGTTAACTATTTAGGCCTTTATGAAAATCATAGAGCCTGCTTACATAGCTCGTTCTTTAATTTGCGAATTTATTTTTTGGAACAGCCGAGCAATTGATTTTTTGTTAATATCTTATTTTCTTTTGCAGAAATGTATTTTGACAGAGGGAACTTCTATGACTTTACCTCACTTGGTATGTGGTTGTCATCGATGCAAACCTTTTGTTGTTTTGTGTTGTTTTGTTTCTGTCTCTACTTATAAGGTCGCTGTTTGACAATTCTATCTCTTAAGACAATCCTTTTGGTATGTAGTTCGTGAACTGGATGTGCCTGGTGAATTATATGAAAGGAAAACATATCCTTTTGAATTTTCAACAGTTGAAATGCCTGATGAAACTTACAATGGAGCAAATGTCCGACTTCGGTAAGTTTCTTATATGCGCCTTTCCTTAATAGAATCAATTTATCCTTTTCGCGGTTCATAATCAGGCAAAAATAAATAGTTGATTTGAATCGAAGAAACTACATTCATTTCGAGAACTATGCATGCATTTGCTTTTCATTTTCACTCACTCATTTTAAGTAGCATCAATGGCATCTGTAGCCCCCCCCCCCCCCCCCCAAGTTTTGTGTTGTTTTCTAAAAACAATACTAAAAATATTTCTACATCATCCCATTTTCAGATATGTCTTAAAGGTAACCATTGCTCGTGGTTATGCTGGTAGCATAGTGGAATACCTAGATTTTGTGGTAAATACTCTCTCTTTTTCTGTGTGTGTCTTCCATGTACTCGATTGGAAGCTTAGCTTATAAAAAGAACATGCAGTAATGCATGTTGTTTAAAAAAGGATTATGAATATTTGATATGGATGGTGAATGATAGTTGTTTTCTAACTAGTATATTCTCGTGAGTTGTCTTCATTTTTGCTTTTGTATTTATCTCTTTCTAAACTGTAAGATATGATTTAATCCACATGAGTTGTTCTGATATATTTCACTGTGCCAGGTCCGCAACTACAGCCCACCTCCTGAAATCAACAATAGCATTAAGGTTGGTGTTAATTTTGTATGAAAGTGGCGTATGGATTTGTTAAGACTATAGTGTAACCGTGTGATATTGCAGATGGAAGTTGGAATAGAAGATTGCCTTCATATTGAGTTTGAGTACAACAAGAGCAAGTAAGTAGAAGAAGAATACACAGAAAAGGAAAGTTTAGTTTGCTAATTATTAATATTTTTGTTTGTTGGTTGTATATGCATCCAGGTATCATCTTAAAGATGTGATTATCGGGAAGATATATTTTCTTCTCGTTAGAATCAAGTTAAAGAACATGGATCTTGAGATCAGACGAAGAGAATCAACCGGTTCTGGGGCCAACACTCATGTTGAGACAGAGACCCTGGCCAAGTTTGAGTTGATGGATGGTGCTCCTGTTAGAGGTAGGTTTAATAAAACAACTTTTTGCCTTTCATAAGTTCATGTTAACTAAAGCAAGTCACTGTTGATAGGTGAGTCGATTCTAATCGGGCTGTTCTTGAGCCCATATGAACTGACGCCGACACACCGCAATATTAACAACAAATTTAGTGTCAAGCATTATTTGAATCTGGTGTTAGTTGACGAGGAAGATCGCAGGTATTTCAAGCAGCAGGAGATCACCATATATCAAACCGCAGAAACCTCTTCCTGATTAATGATACGAAAACTTTTTATTTTTTATTTTTATTTTTAATTTGTATTTGTGTATAGGTGAGCCAGATAATGCTAAGTAGATTTTGATTCTTGTTTTGCTTCTTTCTAATCATGTTTGTTACGGTTTGGAGACTTTGTGTTTGAATAAATGAACAGCTCTGAAATTGTTGTATACCATGTGCTGGGTTGGTAAAGATCCACACTTGAATGACATACATTATGGGGTTTGATAAAAATGTGTTTCCTTGAGTTGGGTTGGTACAGATCCAGTGTCAACCATATTGGTATAGACCCATTATCTCTGGATCTATGTTTGATAAGATTAATTAGTTTTTCCGCTTCCATGATTAATTAGAATGTGTTGGGTGGGTGAATTGAAAATGCAAAGAATTGAAAATGCAAAGAATTGAACTGGATATAGGTCGTGCTACTTAAAATTCATATTATTATAAGGAGTTGTGTTGGCATCACGTCTTGACTGTTCTGGAATATATAAAATCTTAATCTTTGTCTGGTTATATAACTTGTATTCATGAATAAAATCAGCGTATCATACATTATAAAGTTTTTGAGCCACAATAATAATAATAGTCAAATTTTAAAGGTTTGTGGTTGTTGAGTGTTTCTTTTAAACGAATGGTATCTAAGGATCGTTGATCTCCTCTCTTTTCCAAACCAATTAAGGCCGTGTTGTTATCAAAACAGTAAAATCACGCTCATAACAACAAGAGTGATTAGTTCAGGGGAAACCAAATGAAAATCTTGGTGATAGGGTAAAAAAACAAATCGCCATGATAGATTATTAAATTAGTCATGTTATTATTGTTATTTTTAATATCGGTACTAGATCTAAATTTGGAACAAATAAAACATCAGTAGTTGTACAGTAAAACCCAGTTAAGATGAGATTAAAAGTTAAGAGTTAAGACCTCCGGGCCGGCCGGGGTGTAAAAGAGGCAAATGGCAAAAGAAGATGGGGGACAAGGCATATGCATATATATATATATACTAGTATGAAGCCCGCGCGTTGCTGCGGCGTCGACAATTTACAATTCGATACTTATTTATATTAGCTAATCAATCCTTATCGATACTCATTTATGTTAGGTTATCAATTCTCTAGCGATATATTGTAAAGAAGTTGTGTTAATTTATATACATTGTAGGAAAGCCAAGCTTTTTTCGGAAAATAAAAAATTAACAATAAACTAAAAGTAGCATAACATCTCGTAGGATTTACAAAAGCTGATCACATAACAAGTTAACATTTGAATACAGATATTATAAACAAAATAAGCATAGTTGATTTGTTAACATTTCCAAAGCATATCGTATTCATACTTCTAACATGAGACTTTGATCACCTTTATTCAGGCCCCGTTTGTTTTTTTTAGAGATTTAAGTCTGAATCTGAATACCACATCTGAATGTTAAGTGGTTTAAATGTCTGAAATCTGAATCATTAAGAGGTGGAGGCTAGAGACGAACCTCTAGTCGTCGGAGATGGAGCCTAGTCTCCGGGTTAGAAGTTAATGGAGGCCGGAGACAAACGTATGTTTTTTTTGGGTTAAGAGGTTTTCAGACCCACTAAAAGCTCTTACTGGTTCAGATGCTATTAAGACGTTGAACCTCTTAATGCCAGAAAAAAACAAACAGCCCCACGTCTGATTACGTCTGACCGAATCAGACGTTTTCCTCTATTCAGAGAAAAGAGGCAAAACCAAACAAGGCCTCAGTCTTTCTTTTAACATATATTCTCTGAAACGTTTATATATAGATTAGTAGCATGATCAAAAGAAGAAGCATTGTATCAATAACATATGAAGTACCAGCTACCCAAACATTGCGGCACTTTAGCTACAAACATTGCGGTATTTTAACCCAAAAAGGATAACATTATAACCCAAAACTGTGCAGTAATTTAAACCAAAAACAGTGCATAAATTTATGCGAAAACAATGCATAATTTGGTCCTTAAAACTGCAACATTTAAACTCAAAACGGTGCAGAAATGAAACCATAATAATGCAGAATCTAACGTAATATAGTACCGAATTTTGATCCCTAACACTGCAGAATATATACATTACATTTCTCACTTCTTAGCGGGTCATGAAAACGCGTCAAATCTTCTTTATAAAACTTCACTTTTATAAAGCACACATCTTCATTGTGTATCAAGTTTTATATCTCATATATACTGTTATTAATTATATATTCCATCTCTAAGCACTACTCACTCTGATTAAAAGTATTTCAAGATAACTGCTTGTTTTTTATGTCTTCTTTTTAAAGATTATCACAACTCATTGTGAATATTACTTTTCTTCTTTATCAAAAACTCATTGTGATTATTACTATATCATTCATAATTATATCATTAATTTATAAACAACCAATATAATAACACAAAACTGATTAATAAAATTTCATAATCGCAACTCATGTTTAACAGGTACTGTTCACCAGGTTGGTGGGGTCCAATCTGACATTTTCTATTCTAAACATGAACAGATGTATTGTTGTTGATTTACGTTCATGAACGTTCATTTATGTTCGTTTATTTACATTCACGAACGCTCGTTTATATATTTGTTAATATATGTTTGTTTAACACACTCTGACTTATAATTGTAAATCTTTAATGGTGCTAAAAATAGTTGGTAAGTAATTTTGGCATGATACTTCTGATTGTATGACATGGTTTCAGGATCCGTGTCGTGTTTAGGTCCGTTCGTACTCGTCAACCCATGAACGCCACCCTTTTTTTAGAAATTTATGTAACTCTAAATTTATTAATATGAAACTACAACACCGCTATAGATCAATTTTAAGTTTTACAAAATTTTCACAAAATGGTTGGCGTTCGAGGGTTGACGGGTACAGATCGACCAAAACACGACACAGATCCTAAAATCATGTCATATAATTTGTAGTATCATGCCCAAAATTAATTACCAACTGTTTTTGCCACCACTAAAGATCTACAATAAAAAATGAGACTGTGTTTGATATTAATGGAAAAATTAAAATACCTTGATGGTTTCTGTATTTTCAGTCTCCTTAATAGCTGTTACCATATTCACCACCGCTTCCTTGGTGGTTACTATACCCTTTGCCACCTCGGTAGTTCCCATTCCCATACCTCCTGCCACCATCATGGTAACTGTACCACCATACCATTTTCCCCTTTTTCCCCTTGATAGTTTATGTATTCATCACCACCTTGTTAACCACCATACCTGTTCCAGCCATGACCTCTTACCCAGCCACAACCTTGACCATGGCCCCTAAGGTTACCACCATATGGCTCTACACATGCAAATAACACCTTTTCATCAATCAAAGAAAAAATGTAAAATTTATCCATTTTGACATGTTAACTAACTCACCTTTCATTGTATGTTTGTGGTGTTTGTCTTGACTATTATCTCAAATAACAGTTGTACTATGGCTTTGATCTGTCCAATTAAACTGGAGCTTATAGTTGCAAAAGAATATATAAATTAAAAAAATGAAGAGAATCAAGAAGGCTTATAATCGTTGTCTTATTTGTTTAAATGCTTTAAAAGTAATCACTTACAAGTTAAGTTATAAAATTGACTCTGGTGAATTCTTGTTTAGCTCCTTCATTGACAAGGTAACGGAAATTCTTAACACTTGGCGTGTCATCACCATAATGTACCTTATTTAACAAAAAGTGAAACATAACACAAATTATTGGTGGCAAAAAAATAATAATAAATTTGAAGCTTATGGTACAAGACCCTCTTCATCCAGCTCACATACGTCAGCTGTGGAACTTATGGTAGTGTCTTGATGCCCATGAGGAAGGTTTCTCTATTTGAAATAAAAGCATATTATTACTTATGCACATGCGTCGTCGCTTATGCTTAAAATCTGCAGATGCAAAAGAAAGTGCTTTTTGGTTCTGCAATTGCAAATGAAAAGTTAAAAGCAGAGTAAGAAGCTGCTACCGGTAAAAAGAAAACATGCATGTCCTTTTTGGAGAAATCCAAATGTGCTATTCTGGTTTAATTTAAATGGCAAATTCCAAAAATTATTTTGTATTACTTTTTTCATAAATATGCTTCATCATTGTTACATAATGTATATCTGCATATTCCAAAAAAGGAAAATAATAAGAATAACGTTAATAGGTCGGTACGTTTTAAACTGTCAATGTCAGGTTCAGTCTCTCAGCCGGTTCAATTTTTTTTCTTTATTTTAGTTGGTTTAAACCAGTTTAGCAAATAGGTATTGTGAAACAGAACCTAGAACAACAAATTTGTATGAAAGTTTATAGAAGTTTCCACTTCTAGTTACCCAACTTGTTAACCGATAGCCCTCTATTTCGATGTAAGTTAAATCAATGACTATTTGATCAAGCTTGCCTCATATATGAATATGACCTCTAGTACCAACATCATTAAGTTCAATAAAAAGTACCTTCTACAGTTGAAATTCAGAATCTCAGAACTGATTTTGGAGACCTGAAAGGCGAAAGTATCACATGAACAAAAGACGAAATTTAACACTACAAATTAAAGAAAAATTATAAATTGGGAATCAGATTGCATATAGTAACGTATAAGAACTGAAAACCTAAATCGAAGATGTAATGAGAAAGGCACATACAGAAATTGATGAAAGAAAAGAAGGGCTGACTTACTATTACGGCTTCATTAGCATTGATTACAACAAAAGCGATCCATCCGGCATATATGCCTGTCACCATCCTGCGAACCACAAATCTGATTCCTCTCCAGAAATAAATGAGTATTTCACGATGATTACGCGGGTTGTTAAAGAATCTTACAAACATGGATGCAGGGGAAGATATTGAGCGAAGAAGATAAATAGAAGAGATGAGAGACGGTGTTGGCACTGGCAGATTGGAACGGAAAAACAGATTGTAGCGATGAAGATACTAACTGACAAGTTCAATCACAATAAAGAGTGAAGAAGGCAAATAAAACCCAGTTAAGATGAGATTAGAAGTTAAGACCTCCGGCCCGGCTGGCAGGGGTGTAAAAGAGGCAAATGGCAAAAGAAGATGGGGGACAAGGCATAAGCATATAAATAAATAACTGCAATCCTTTGTTGGTTTGTGGAGGAGTGAAGAAGGCAAAGCGCGTACATCCTGCTTGGGTTCGGGTCTCACAGGAAAGGAAGAATCTTAGAGACTGACTGAATTCCAATTGTGAAATGGAGGTGTTATATTACATGGTATTTGGGGGTTTAGGAGTGATAGTCCTGGCTTTGGAGTTGAGTAAGAACAGCAACAAGGATCATCGAATCACCACTTCTCAACCTTTCACTTCTTTCAAAAACAATTACCTGCTTGTCTACTCTCTCATGATGGGTACTACAATTCCACTCTACTTTTTTATTCTCTATATTATTATTATTTAGGTTAGGTTAACATTTCACAAATCTGGATCATAAACATTACATTTCAGATCTATCTACTTTAACTGAATCAATTCCCGTCAGATCACTTTCCATTTACCTAAACACATACTTACATACATAGGTTTAATTAAATTAATTATGTTTATGTATGTTATTTGGCTCTAGCTGGAGACTGGTTACAGGGTCCCTATGTCTACTACCTCTACACAACTTATGGCTATGGCAAGGGAGATATCGGCCAGCTTTTCATCGCCGGCTTTGGATCCTCCATGCTCTTTGGCACCATCGTCGGTTCTTTAGCTGATAAACAGTCAGTAACACCTCCTTACTTTTCCTTTTATTCCTGAATTTTTAATAATAATAATGCTTGTATTTGTTCAATTTCAGGGGCCGGAAACGAGCATGTATCACATACTGCATCACTTACATACTCAGCTGCATGACCAAACACTCTCCTCAATACAAATTTCTACTGTTGGGCCGTATTTTGGGTGGCGTTGCTACGTCTCTCCTCTTTTCAGCGTTTGAATCTTGGCTTGTTGCGGAACACAACAAGAGAGGCTTTGATCAACAATGGCTCTCTTTAACCTTCTCCAATGCCATATTCCTCGGGAATGGTCTCATTGCCATCATCTCAGGCTTGTTTGGGAACTTCTTAGTTGACGTTGCAAGTCTAGGGCCTGTCGCACCCTTTGATGCTGCAGCGTGCATTCTTGCGATCGGCATGGCCATTATACTCTCCTTATGGGGTGAAAACTATGGAGACCCTTCCGAGAACAAGGACCTGCTTTCTCAGTTCAAGGGTGCTGCTGTAGCCATTGCTTCCGGTACGATGTGCACAAACTTCTGTTATTCATCTGGCCTGTAATTAATTATTCTGTTTTTCTTGTGTCAGATGAGAAAATTGCATTACTGGGAGCCATACAGTCTTTATTTGAAGGGTCGATGTACACGTTCGTTTTTTTATGGACTCCCGCCTTGAGTCCAAACGATGAAGAGATTCCACATGGTTTCATTTTCGCCACGTTCATGCTAGCATCAATGTTGGGAAGCTCAATTGCAGCTCGATTGATGGCCAGCACATCACCTAGAGTTGAGAGCTATATGCAGATTGTGTTTTTGGTTTCTGCAGCATCACTTTTGCTTCCGATTGTCACAAATGTAGGTGTTTTTATACTTGTCCAATATATTGAAGTAAAACTTTGACCGTTGTTAATTTGTGACAGTTTTTCATATCTCCATCCGAGGTGAAAGGCGGAGGCCTCTCACTAGTGTCAAGTATTCAGCTTGTTGGGTTTTGTGCGTTTGAGGGGTGCGTTGGAATCTTTTGGCCATCCATCATGAAGATGAGATCCCAATACATTCCCGAGGAGGCCAGAAGCACTATCATGAACTTTTTCCGTATTCCTCTCAATTTATTCGTATGCATCGTCCTCTACAATGTATGTAATTAAAATTTTAAGATTGTTTTCTTTAGCTTTTGATGCCTAAGGTGGTTGTGTTTTTGAAATTGAAGGTGAATGCATTCCCTATAACAATCATGTTTGGAATGTGCTCCATCTTCCTGTTTGTGGCTGCAGTGCTGCAGAGGCGATTACTGGTCATAACCGACAAGTCAAGTAAGTAGTTAACTTTTTCCAGAATACATACATTATGTTTATGCAACACCACTTAAGTTATCTTTGTTTCATTCATTTCAGAGTTGGATGATTGGACATCAATGAAAGAGAGAGATTTAGAGACCGAGCCCCTAAATGACGACTAGGTTGTAACGACACAGATATTGAAGAAACTATTATTGACGCCTTATTTCTATGATGTATAATTTTGCTTCTATTAGTGTTTTCTTACCATCTACTTGTTTGAGACCTTTACAAGTTCGGTCTTGAGTGTTATTTAAATACCATATGATTCTTTTATAGCATCACAAGTGTTATTGTATTATACTATCCGATGAGAATCGAGTTGTCTGATTGATCATGAACTGTTGTAGGGTATTGTTTTGTGGCTTAAATTGTAGAACAAGGTTAGTTTAGCATTGAAACGCAAAGAGATAATGACATAGCATAGTTAACCACAAAAGTTACAGATTGAATAAAGCACTTGGAAGTTGAATCAGACTGAAGAAGAAACAATGCATAATGAACAGTTTTTCTGATGTTACTGAATAGGATACATTACAGATTTAAATACATATTGTCAAAACATGAAATGAATCTGACCTGATCCATGACGATGTTTCCACGGATGTCGAGATGAACGAACCACGCCTTGATCTTCTTCTCCGGTTGCTTGAGATCTGCAATGACCTTTTGGGGGTGTGGAGGTGACTGCTAAGAAATCTCAAGGATCTCTTGTTTACAGACACAAAAATGGTTATGGTGGTGGCTCTTATTGAGCATGACCCACTTAATAAGAAGGTGGAGACCTCCTTATATAGAGAGTCTCATGGCCACCATCATGGTACCCTAATGGGCCTAGCCCAGTTAGGGTTACCTCCACAAAACCCCCTCAGCCCAATAACATTGTATTAGTCCATATAATAAAATAAGCCAAACATAATAAATTTAGGGTCGTAAAACCGGGTTTAGTACCATACCCCTACAAGCCCCCCAAGTCCAGTGTTGCTCCTAGGCATGCAAGCGTTTAGGTGGAGCGCTGGACTTTATAAGGTGTGTTAGGACATGAGGCGGTTTTTTCCCTTTTATTCGGCCTTGTCTTTATTGTCTTTGAGTTTTGGGAGGTTTTCTCCATGATGGTGACATGTTGTGGTCCTTATGATAATGATGGTGCACTAGCATGAATAAGATATAGCCCGCATCATAACAATAGTGGCGCGGGGCCTGATAAAAGATAGAGTGCGCGTCTCGATGACAATGTAATGTAACTTGCGCGCGAGGCAGCTTACGAGCTATAAAAATAATAAAGCTTGCGCGCGAGGCGACTTACGAGCTATAAAAATAATAAAGCTTGCGCGCGAGGCGACTTACGAGCTATAAAAATAATGAAGCATGCGCGAGTTGCGGCTTATGAGCTACAAAAATAATGAAGCATGAGCGAGTTGCGGCTTACAAGCTGTAAAAATAATAAAGCTTGCGCGCGAGGCGACTTACGAGCTATAAGAATAATGAAGCATGCGCGAGTTGCGGCTTATGAGCTACAAAAATAATAAAGCTTGCGCGCGAGGCGACTTACGAGCTATGAAAATAATTAAGCTTGCGCGCGAGGCGACTTACGAGCTATAATATGATGATAATGACTGGCCCACAAGGGCCTCTTCTGCGCAGGATGACTATCCCGGCTTGTCTTCAAAATAATAACGGAGGCACAAACGGCCAGATAATAATAATAATAATGTCATAGGTGCTTGTGCGACTCGTAGCCAAACCTGCAAAAACATATCAACTAAAGTGGATGTATTACAAGGTTCCCATCCTCGGGTAAATTATGAGGTGTGCCCAACCTACATTGGCGCGTGGCCGTTTGGGTTTATGAGGATTCCCAACCTTTAAGTATGGCGCGTAGCCATATGGGTTTATGAGGATTCCCAACCTATGATTAGGACGTCTTCCATCCTTAGGCGAATTATGAGGTGAGCCCAACCTAGTATTTGGTGCGTAGCTGTGTGGGTTTGTAAGGATTCCCAAACCTATGTATTCGGCGCGTAGCCGTGTGTCTTGAGGAATTTGTAACCAAGCATGTGCTATTGTTAGCGTTTTGGGATTTAGCCGCGAGGATTGTTTTCGCTTTGCCATGAGAATTCCATGCTTCCGACACGAGTGTTCCGTGCCTCTGACCCGAGAATTGTTTCAGATCGAGGAAGGTTTCCTTGTTATACTTGTAGAGGGGGGTAAATGTCAACAGCTTCTGTCACACCCTCAAAATCCACTAACGGAGTTTTACAGTCAGAGGGTGTGAACTAACAGGATCGGAATCATTAGTTATAATCAAACCATAAAAACGTTTAAATGCAAATAAGTGCGGAAGCGTAAACCATATAAATAAAGATGATTCAAACAATGCATGTTCCTAGACCGCGCGCCCGCCTCGGCTACCTGAGAATAACACACTAAAAGGGTCAACACGAGGTTGGTGAGTTCACAAGTTATATAAAAATAAATCGTTTAGCGTTTGCGTTCAGCGTTTTACGTTAAGTGTCTTGCGTAACCACGTTACGGCGTTTAAGCGTTTTGCGTAACCACGTTACGGCGTTTAAGCGTTTTGCGTAACCACGTTACGGCGTTTAAGCGTTTTGCGTAACCACGTTACGGCGTTTAAGCGTTTTGCATTACCACGTTACGGCGTTTAAGCGTTTTGCGTAACCACGTTACGGCGTTTAAGCGTTTTGCATTACCAGATAGTGTTATGTCAAATTATATATCGATAGGTAGCTAATCTATACAACAAGTATCGCTAAGTGGTTCGAGACCGAAGCTGACTGTTTATCAAGTGCCCGTCACCAGGTCAACCCAGACCATGGTAAGTGTTAGCCAAAATTACACCCACTCAACCTCCAGTTGAGCTTAGCGTCGGGTGGGGTTTGTCAAACCCAGTAGTACTACTCAACAGTGACTCGCTATTCCAAATATTAACCGGTTCGATGTGTGGGACTTCAAATGTTACGTTTGCCGCTTACCTTTACAAGTGATATATAATTTATAACAAAATCTTAAATATGCGTTTATCTCAGAAAATGCGTTTATCGGAGTATGTTATCTCCCCCAAGTGAAAAACGTTTGAAAACAGTTCAAAGAGCGGGGTAAGTGAAACTCACTGTTTGCGAAGAATTTCCCAAATTAGATCACCAAGTGATGCGCGTCGTAGAACTCTCTCTAGCGTTCTAAATTAACAAAGAGATTTTCTAAGTGTCGGAACGTTTAACGAGTCTCTAGACTCGGCACATAATACCTATGCACATAACATGTGTCGTGTTTCGTTTTGTGGATCGTGTGTGACTTAAACAAGTACACTTGTGATACAATACGTGTGTGAGCAATTACTTTCGTGTCATGTATAAACAATGTACATCACTAGCAAATACTCCCCGTAAGGGCAATTTAGTCAAAATACGACAATTAATTAGCAATTACTCCCCACAAGGGCATCTTGGTCAATTTATGACAATCAATTAACAACTATCATATTTCATGCAATTTCACAACAATCAGCAGCTAATTTCATCGAGACAGAATTTCTACTTGAAAGATTGTACTATTTCACCGATCATAACATCTCAATTAATTCACCAAAAATCATCACTGAAGCATACATGTCTTAGGTTTCCAGAACATATTTTATTTTATTTTTATTCCACATAGATTTCTCATAATGATCAAAACACTACAGCAAACTCATATCAGTCAGATTCATGCGCAACAGAATGTTATTTGCAATTCCCGTTAAACGAAAAATCTAATAAATGCAAGACCACTTGGGTTAGGTTCCTAACTCAATAAGTCAACTTCCAGAAGTGGAACCAACCCAATTGGCCTCGTAGATTATGAGATATAACATTTACAAAAAAACCTAACAGCAGGTCTTACAATTCAGCTTTGCACCACGTTTTTGTAAAATCATAAAAGTTAACTTTCACACGTCCAAAAATTACAAATTTATATTCTTTAGAAACTAGACTCAACCTAGTTTACTATAATATCAATTATCTCAATCAAATTCCACTTTTACATCCCGTTACAGTCATTCAAACATCAACAACACAATCTGTCCAGAAACTGTTTGCATCCAAACTCAACAATTTAACAATCTATGAACTATCATGCATTCACATAACACTCTAGACTCCATAAACAATATCCATGCATATCAATTACACCCAATAAAACTAACAATTAAACATAGAGGATGCATAGAATAGTTGTTTATACCTTCCTAGCACCTTAATCTTCAATCAAACTTGAAAGATCTTGAGTGCGTGTGTGTGTATATTGATCGATCACAAGGAGAGGGGAGAGGGGATGGCTGGCCGATTTGGGGTTAGGGAAAAGGGATGGGAGTTAGGGTTTAGGTTTATCATGTATTTATAGACTAATATGTTACACCTTGGCCCCTCAACTCCTAAGTATTACTTTTTCTAGAACATTCTATCATAACTTGCACCTTAAGTTAACATTACGTATTTCCTTTTTCTAGAACATTCTATCATAACTTGCACATTAAATTAACATGACAATAATATTATCACATAACACATAATTATCACATCATTAGTGTTTTAGTGTGTTTCATTTATTCATCAATCGTTTGCGTTTCGGTGCAAATCCCGAAAGACTACTACACATGTAGTAAGTGTTAAGCGTCATTTAAACCCTAGTTTAAATGTAATGAAGTTTGCGTTATAGATTCAATAAATCTAAAGTTTGAATTGACGGAGTTGCGTTAACGGAGTTAACCTGAAATTGACGATTGTCACATCATTCCCATGTTAAAGAATTTTCGTCCCGAAAATTTGAGTAAAGTCGTGATGAGTGTCTGAAAAAGTAAGAAAAATTTTCAGTTTGTCATATCATCCCCTAGTAGAAAGAAATTTCGTCCCGAAATTTAATTCATACTTCCGGTGATTTCTGACGGTTTGCCGGGTTTCGCGGTTTTCTGTGTTTGGTCAGCCCTTCAAAAAGGTGAGGATACTTTTTCATCATTTGATTCTCGCGTTCCCACGTGAACTCCGGTCCACGTCTCGAGTTCCAATGAACTTTAACAATTGGAATTTTGCTGTGCTTGAGCGTTTTGGTTTCCCAATCCAAAACCTCAACTGGTTCTTCAATGAAGCGTAACTGTTCATCAACTTGCAGTTCCTTCAAAGGGACTACTTGAGTTTCATCGGATAGGCATTTCTTTAAATTCGATACGTGAAAAACGTTGTGTACACCGCTGAGTTCTGCTGGTAAGTCTAGTCGGTACGCCACTGGACCAATGCGTTCCGTTATCCGATAAGGACCAACATATCGTGGGTTGAGTTTGTTTCGCTTTCCAAAGCGAACCACACCTTTCCAAGGTGAGACTTTGAGTAACACTCGATCGTTTACTTGAAATTCGAGAGGTTTTCGGCGCTTGTCAGCGTAACTCTTTTGGCGATCTCGTGCTGCTGCCATGCGATTTCGGATTTGAACAATCTTTTCCGAAGTTTCGAGTACCTGTTCTGGACCAGTGATTTGGCTGTCACCCACCTCTGCCCAGCAGAGTGGTGATCGACACTTCCGTCCGTACAGTGCTTCAAACGGCGCTGCTTTAATACTTGCGTGGTAGCTGTTATTATACGAAAACTCTACCAAAGGTAAGTGGGGTTCCCAACTTTTTCCGAAATCCAACACGCATGCACGCAACATGTCCTCTAAGGTCTGAATAGTTCGTTCACTTTGCCCATCCGTCTGAGGATGGTAGGTTGTGCTCATATCAAGGCGTGTGCCTAGGGCGCTTTGTAGTGACTTCCAAAAGTGCGAAGTGAAACGAGAATCTCGATCAGAAATGATTGAGATAGGCACTCCGTGTCTAGACACTACTTCTTTCATGTAAACGCGAGTCAGTCTTTCCATTTTGTCCGATTCCTCAATCGCTAGGAAGTGCGCGGACTTAGTCAACCGGTCAACGATCACCCAGATGGTATCGCATCCCGTTGGTGTCTTAGGTAATCCCGTGATAAAAATCCATTGAAATTTGTTCCCATTTCCACATGGGAAGTTCTGGTTGTTGCAGCAAACCAGATGGTTTCTGATATTCTATCTTGACTCGGGCGCAAGTCAAGCATTTGCTCACGTAGGTGGCGATGTCGGCTTTCATGTTCGGCCACCAGTAAAGTGCCTTTATGTCGTGGTACATTTTATCTGAGCCAGGGTGGATAGAATGTCGAGACTTGTGTGCTTCGTCCATCACTAGAGTTCTCAACTCTCCGTATTGTGGAACCCAAATCCGGTTCTCAAAATATCGGACCCCCGTCCGATTTGGTTTCAAGTTGTTTGTCCATGCCCCGCATGAGTTCTGATGGAAGATTATCATCTTTCAAAGCTTCAAGTTGTGCATCGCGAATCTGGTCGGGTAAGCTAGCATGAATTGTGAGTTGCAATGCTCGTACTCGTCTGGGTTTATCGGTTTTTTTCTACTGAGGGCGTCGGCCACTACATTGGCCTTGCCAGGGTGGTACTTGATGGCACAATCATAATCCTTAAGCAACTCGACCCAACGACGCTGTCGCATGTTCAGCTCCCTTTGATCGAAGATATGCTGGAGACTCTTGTGGTCGGTGTATATGGTAAACTTGGTACCGTACAAGTAATGCCTCCATATCTTAAGGGCAAACACCACAGCTCCGAGTTCCAAATCATGAGTCGTGTAGTTCTTCTCGTGAATCCGTAGTTGTCGAGAGGCATAGGCTATAACCTTCTCGAGTTGCATCAGTACACAACCGAGACCTTGTATAGATGCGTCACAGTGTACCTCAAAATTTTCCGTTCCCTCGGGGAGGGCTAGAATGGGGGCGCTACAGAGTTTGGTTTGCAACAGTTGAAAAGCGGATTCTTGCGCGTCACCCCAATTGTACTTAGTGCCTTTTGTGAGTCAAAGCAGTGAGGGGTTGAGCAATCTTTGAAAATCCCTCGATGAAACGCCGGTAGTAGCCGGCCAGTCCTAGGAATTGCCGCACCTCAGTCGGAGTCTTAGGTGCTTCCCAGTTTTTGATGGCCTCTACCTTACCGGGATCGACATGGATACCATTCTCGTTGATCACATGTCCTAAAAAGTGAACCTCGCGAAGCCAAAATTCACATTTCGAGAGTTTAGCATACAGTTGTTCCTTCTTCAATAGTTCCAAAATTACCCTTAAGTGATCTTCGTGGTCAGTCTCGTTCTTGGAGTAGACGAGAATATCATCGATGAAAACAATCACAAACTTGTCGAGGTACGCCTTGCATACTCGATTCATGAGATCCATAAATACGGCTGGTGCGTTGGTTAGGCCAAAAGGCATAACCGAAAACTCGTAGTGACCATACCGTGTTCTGAAAGCCGTCTTAGAGATATCTTCTTCGTGCACTCTTAGCTGATGGTAACCAGATCGTAGATCGATCTTCGAGTAGTAACTCGATCCTTGAAGCTGGTCAAACAAATCATCGATTCGGGGTAAAGGATAATGGTTCTTGACCGTCACCTTGTTCAACTCCCGGTAGTCGATACACATTCGGAAAGTCCCGTCCTTCTTTCGGACAAACAAGACAGGGGCTCCCCATGGCGATGAGCTAGGTCGGATAAAACCCTTATCCAACAAATCTTGCAACTGCGTGGACAGTTCCTGAAGCTCCGCTGGTGCGAGCCGATACGGGGCTCGGGCTATGGGTGCTGCACCGGGTGTCAACTCGATTTGAAATTTGACTTGACGAATAGGAGGGAGTCCAGGCGAATCCTCCGGGAAAACTTCCGGAAAATCTCGCACAACCGGTATATCTTCGATTCGCTTCTCATCCGCGGGTTTCTCAGTAATATGCGCCAAAATTGCCGTATGACCCTTTCTTAGATACTTTTGCGCCTTCATAAGGGTAATGACGCTGGTGGTCATGCCGCTTCTCTCGCCTCGGACCGAAATGTTCTCACCGGAAGGGGTGGTAATATGGACTATCTTATCGTGGCATATAATCTCCGCTCGGTTCTCGGATAACCAGTCCATGCCGACGACGACATCGAAACTACTAAGCGTAAAAGGAATAAGGTCGATGTCAAAGACATGACCTGACAGTTTTAACTTACATCCCGCAAGTACATGAGTCGTTACTATAGTTTTACCGTTAGCTAGTTCAACAGGAAACTTAGCGTCTAACGGGGTTGGAGTTAGGTCTAAGAGTTGGCTAAAGGCTTTCGACACAAAACTCCTATTAGCTCTAGTATCAAACCACACAGAAGCAAAACAATCGTTTACAGGGAACTTAATAGGTTCCTTACCGTGTAAGGAATGATTTTTATTAACCAAGACATGTTTTTATGGTATTAAACAAGTTTAAAACAAGTTCAAAAGCTACTTATTGCGGGCTTGACCTGACCCAATCACAAAAGCTCTTCCTTTCCCATTGTTTCCACCACCACTGCCATTTCCATTACCTCCATTGTTGTTATTCTGTTTCAGCTTAGGGCAGTCTTTCTTAAAATGTCCCTCTTGACCACATTCATAAGATCCCTTAGTCGTCGCAGGTGGTTTAGGAGCATCCTTTGCCGCAAGGTCTCCTCTACATTCCTTTGCTTGGTGACCCCTCTTTCCGCATTTTAGACACTTGACTCGGTCACACGGGCCAGCATGATGATAGTTGCACTTGTTGCACTTCGGGTGCTTCCCAGCATAGCCGTTCGAACCCTGCCCGCTACCGTTGTTATTGTTGTTGTGACCTTGATTGTTGAAGCTCCGGGTGAAATCGGGCTTTCGGTAGTGTTGCTGCTGTGGGGGGTTAGAGAATGAGGATCTGGTGTTGTCGAACTTTCTCTTTCCGCTGCTCGGGTTGCTGTTGTTGTTGCTGTCAGTACTCGGGTTGTCACGGGCTTTAGTGGTTGAACCCCTAGGTGGTAACGCACCTTGGGTCACAGCTTGATCCGTCAGTTTGTGAGCTAAACGGATCGCTTGTTGGATCGTGGCTGGCCTGGAAGACGTCACCATGCCCTGAATCTGCGGTGCTAATCCATCAATGTACATTTCTATTCTCTTGCTCGGCGGATCCACCATCCGCGGACACATCACAGCCAACCCGTGCGAACGAGTAGTGTAGGCTTCGATTTCCGAACCCACCATCTTCAACGACCAAAATTCTGACTCCAACTTCGACATCTCCTCTCTCGGACAGTACTCCTCTCGCATCATGTTCTTGAACTCCTCCCAGTTCATCGCGTTAGCCAGTTCCAATCCAAGAATTTGCACATCTGCACATCGTCTGGGGACACCTCTGAGTGTGCCTCTGGCTCAGCCGGTTCTTCCTCCGGTTCCTCTTCGGGTTCCTCCTCGGGATCTTCCTCAGGTTCCTCCTCAGGCTCCTCTTCGGGATCTGCCTCAGGCTCGGCCTCAGGCTCTGCCTCAGGTTCGGCAGCGTTCTGAGCAATTTGCATTTGTAAGACATCGCAACGCTCTCGAGCTATCTCGGTTCGGGTCCTTGCTTTCTGGAGTTGCTCTTGCAAGTCTATCATCTCGGCTTGCATCTTCATCATAACCTTCGTTTGCTGATCACTAGCCTCTCGCATTTCCTTCATTACTGCTGCCATGCGGGAAATCTCCTCCTTAGTCTCGGTTTCGTCTTTTAACATTCTGGAAACGTTCTCCCTCGTATAGCGCATGTAACCCACGTCACGCTCCAAGTATGAGACAACAGCTGCGAGAACTCTCTCTACAGGTTCGGTTATGGGTGGTAGGGTGTTGGGATAAGCAGGGTGGTTCGGGTGAGGTAACGGGGGAACTTGTTCGCGATAGACCATACGTCTGATCATGTTAGGGTACCTATCCCAGCTAACGTCGTTTTCGTAAATGCCTCCGGATAGGCGGTACCTCTTTGGTGCGGGTGTTTCGAGTTCCGGGACTACTCGGGGTGGCAATGCGGCAGGTAATTGCGGTTCCTTCCCGTGAGCATGAGTCATCGGATCGGAAGATGATGAGGATGGCGTCGACATCTCTACAGGTATGCCGTGTATGCGCGCGTATGAGTGAAAGAGGTAAAGAGATAAGACAACAAAGACTACACAAACCTATGCAGTGCGTATCATTATAACTAATGGGTCGTCGCGGTTATAGTCTAGTATGCATGCAGCTTCTAGTTCGCTATAACCAATGGCTCTGATACCAATCTGTCACACCCTCAAAATCCACTAACGGAGTTTTACAGTCAGAGGGTGTGAACTAACAGGATCGGAATCATTAGTTATAATCAAACCATAAAAACGTTTAAATGCAAATAAGTGCGGAAGCGTAAACCATATAAATAAAGATGATTCAAACAATGCATGTTCCTAGACCGCGCGCCCGCCTCGGCTACCTGAGAATAACACACTAAAAGGGTCAACACGAGGTTGGTGAGTTCGCAAGTTATATAAAAATAAATCGTTTAGCGTTTGCGTTCAGCGTTTTACGTTAAGTGTCTTGCGTAACCACGTTACGGCGTTTAAGCGTTTTGCGTAACCACGTTACGGCGTTTAAGCGTTTTGCGTAACCACGTTACGGCGTTTAAGCGTTTTGCGTAACCACGTTACGGCGTTTAAGCGTTTTGCATTACCACGTTACGGCGTTTAAGCGTTTTGCGTAACCACGTTACGGCGTTTAAGCGTTTTGCATTACCAGATAGTGTTATGTCAAATTATATATCGATAGGTAGCTAATCTATACAACAAGTATCGCTAAGTGGTTCGAGACCGAAGCTGACTGTTTATCAAGTGCCCGTCACCAGGTCAACCCAGACCATGGTAAGTGTTAGCCAAAATTACACCCACTCAACCTCCAGTTGAGCTTAGCGTCGGGTGGGGTTTGTCAAACCCAGTAGTACTACTCAACAGTGACTCGCTATTCCAAATATTAACCGGTTCGATGTGTGGGACTTCAAATGTTACGTTTGCCGCTTAGCCTTTACAAGTGATATATAATTTATAACAAAATCTTAAATATGCGTTTATCTCAGAAAATGCGTTTATCGGAGTATGTTATCTCCCCCAAGTGAAAAACGTTTGAAAACAGTTCAAAGAGCGGGGTAAGTGAAACTCACTGTTTGCGAAGAATTTCCCAAATTAGATCACCAAGTGATGCGCGTCGTAGAACTCTCTCTAGCGTTCTAAATTAACAAAGAGATTTTCTAAGTGTCGGAACGTTTAACGAGTCTCTAGACTCGGCACATAATACCTATGCACATAACATGTGTCGTGTTTCGTTTTGTGGATCGTGTGTGACTTAAACAAGTACACTTGTGATACAATACGTGTGTGAGCAATTACTTTCGTGTCATGTATAAACAATGTACATCACTAGCAAATACTCCCCGTAAGGGCAATTTAGTCAAAATACGACAATTAATTAGCAATTACTCCCCACAAGGGCATCTTGGTCAATTTATGACAATCAATTAACAACTATCATATTTCATGCAATTTCACAACAATCAGCAGCTAATTTCATCGAGACAGAATTTCTACTTGAAAGATTGTACTATTTCACCGATCATAACATCTCAATTAATTCACCAAAAATCATCACTGAAGCATACATGTCTTAGGTTTCCAGAACATATTTTATTTTATTTTTATTCCACATAGATTTCTCATAATGATCAAAACACTACAGCAAACTCATATCAGTCAGATTCATGCGCAACAGAATGTTATTTGCAATTCCCGTTAAACGAAAAATCTAATAAATGCAAGACCACTTGGGTTAGGTTCCTAACTCAATAAGTCAACTTCCAGAAGTGGAACCAACCCAATTGGCCTCGTAGATTATGAGATATAATATTTACAAAAAAACCTAACAGCAGGTCTTACAATTCAGCTTTGCACCACGTTTTTGTAAAATCATAAAAGTTAACTTTCACACGTCCAAAAATTACAAATTTATATTCTTTAGAAACTAGACTCAACCTAGTTTACTATAATATCAATTATCTCAATCAAATTCCACTTTTACATCCCGTTACAGTCATTCAAACATCAACAACACAATCTGTCCAGAAACTGTTTGCATCCAAACTCAACAATTTAACAATCTATGAACTATCATGCATTCACATAACACTCTAGACTCCATAAACAATATCCATGCATATCAATTACACCCAATAAAACTAACAATTAAACATAGAGGATGCATAGAATAGTTGTTTATACCTTCCTAGCACCTTAATCTTCAATCAAACTTGAAAGATCTTGAGTGCGTGTGTGTGTATATTGATCGATCACAAGGAGAGGGGAGAGGGGATGGCTGGCCGATTTGGGGTTAGGGAAAAGGGATGGGAGTTAGGGTTTAGGTTTATCATGTATTTATAGACTAATATGTTACACCTTGGCCCCTCAACTCCTAAGTATTACTTTTTCTAGAACATTCTATCATAACTTGCACCTTAAGTTAACATTAAGTATTTCCTTTTTCTAGAACATTCTATCATAACTTGCACATTAAATTAACATGACAATAATATTATCACATAACACATAATTATCACATCATTAGTGTTTTAGTGTGTTTCATTTATTCATCAATCGTTTGCGTTTCGGTGCAAATCCCGAAAGACTACTACACATGTAGTAAGTGTTAAGCGTCATTTAAACCCTAGTTTAAATGTAATGAAGTTTGCGTTATAGATTCAATAAATCTAAAGTTTGAATTGACGGAGTTGCGTTAACGGAGTTAACCTGAAATTGACGATTGTCACAGCTTCAATCCTTATTTTGTTATCATAATAAATATGCGCGCATGCATGGCGGGAGTTGAGCGCGCATGCATGGCGAAGGATTGAGCGCGCATGCATGGCGGGAGTTGAGCGCGCGTGCGTGGCGCAGGATTGAGCGCGCATGCATGGCGGGAGTTGCTTAGCGATGCGCATGCACGGTGGCGATCAACTGTTGAGGTGGTGTGGTATTTATAGTATTAGGATTTCCAATGATTGGGCTCAGACCCAATTATGGCCTTTTTTGGCCTCCTCCTGTTGCTTCGCGCCACGTGTACTGAGGACACCTGGTGCTTTTCATTGATTATTCTCTGACCAAGATATTTCACCTGACCCATGTGCCATCACGTGGTGGCACATGGGCTTTGCTGAGTTGTCCACCCTTCATTGGCAGCTGTCAACACCAGCACAGTCTTTATTCCTTAAAAGATACCTTCTGGAAGGTTGTTTGATGAGTGGAGAGTGACTCATTTGTTGATTTGGATTAGACTATTGTCTCGTCTGATGAGTACAATCATGGTTGTCCTTATCCTGATTTGGATTAGACTGTTCCTCATTTGTTGTGTCGCTTACGCGCGGCCTGCGCAAGGTCTCCTTTATTCTCACGCGCAGATGTGATATGCGTGAGCATATGTGATATGCGCCATGCGCAGATGTGATATGCGTGAGCATATGTGATGCGCGAGCACATGTGATATGCGTGAGCATATGTGATGCGCGAGCATATGTGATGTGCGAGCACATGTGATATGCGTGAGCATATGTGATGTGTGAGCATGTGATATGCGCCATGCGCATAGGCTTTGGCTTTGTGTCTTCATGACATCCTAATTTTAAGCCTCGTCTATATCTTGTGGGTTGACCCGGCCCGCTCTGTGTTGAGGCGGGTGCATACCCCTTCAAGCCCCCCCAGTCTAATGTGTCTTGTCTCGCGCGAGCAAGATAAGATAGATATTAGACTAGTTTGCTTTTTCAATAGGGCTTGTTTTTTCTTTTTCTTTTCTTGTACGCGCGTTGCGCTATCCCTTTGGTTAAAACGAATCGTCAATGCACGCGGTTGGTTGGTGTTGGATCGCGGTGGTGCGGTGCTCGGCGCCGGCGCGCATGTATGATGGCGCGATGCTGCTTCATAGCGGTGGCACTCATGTATGGTGGGACGCACCATGGCGGCCAGATGGTTATCCGCGGTGGTGTGTACACGTGGTGGCGCAATGACCTTACGCGGTGACGAGGTTCACTTGTCGTGGCGCGAATGAATGCTGACGGAATGTTAATCCGCGACTGTGCACATGTTTGGTGGCGGATTATTGACCCGTGACGACGCATCGTGATCCATGGTGACGCGCTGCTGCTTCATGGCGATGTACTGAACCGCGGTAGCGCATGCGTGGTGGCGATGTATTGAATCGCGGTGGCGCATGCGTGATGGCGGTACATCAAACCATGGTGGCGCATGCGCGATGGCGCGCGCGTGTGCTTGTTGAATATAATGTATGTTTACACATTGAAATTTGAACAAGGTTGTAAGGAAATTATTAAGTACTCCTTAATAGTTGTCATATTTCAAGCTATTTTGCGATATTTTGAATATGCTGACACGTGTCTTGGCATTTCGTTATTCCTCTTTTGCGCGACGTTATCGTGCATTTATTATAGGGAATTATGAATGAGTTTTGTAGCCTTTACGTGTCAGTATGTGTTACTCTGCCTATATCCATTATAATCCAATGCGCGGCCCCGACCTGAAACCTCAACAACTATGCTTTGGCGTGTGCTTTGCCTTAGTTGTGTTTAGGCATGTTATGGTCCAGTTGCGCAATACGTGGGATGGATGCTATGGGTAATTTGAGCTAAGGCTCCTCTTATTGGGCTAAGGCCCTGACGTTTTAGAGTTAAAACTCGTCAACGCGTCTGAGCTTGAAGCTCGCGCATGTATGTTTTACTTCGTTTCATTTTTAGTTTGATGTCAATATAATGTTGTCATATTGCTCAAATTAATAAAAGGAAGTGTGAAACATGTATGCAAAAATCAAAATCAGGCTCGCACATGCATGGCGGCGGAGTCGTGACTCGCGGGCGTGCATACATGGTGGCGAAGCTTGATCCTTGGCAGTGCGCATGCACGGCGGCGGAGTGGTGACTCGCGGGCGCGCATGCATGGCGGGGAGTTGCGTGGGCATGCATGGCGGCGAGTCTTTTGCGCCAAACCCACATGGTGGTTTCCGCGGTGGTTTCCACGGGCGCTCACGCATGTCGGCGGAATGGTGACCCGCTGGCGAGCATGCATGGTGGCAGTCTTCTGCGCAAAACCCACATGGTGGCGGTCTTTTGCGCAAAACCCATATGGTGGTTTCCGCGGTGGCGCATGCATGGCTGCGGAGTGAGAATCCGCGGGCGCGCGTGCATGGCGGCGGACATCTTGAACCTAAAATCCAGGTGATCTGTAATTTTAAACCTAAAATCCAGGTCTGTAATCTAGGTCTAGATCTGTAAATCAGATCTAGATAGATCTGAAGCTCGGAGCGGAGAGAATTTAAAACCATCACAGATCCGGAGGCTTGATCATCCGAATCAGGTAGTTTCTTTTTTGGATCAACAAATCCTTTTCAGCTTCATCTTTGCACAGATCTGGAAGCCTCCTTTAGATCTATGGATCTTTTTGAGCTTTAATAGAACAAGTCTTGAAGCCTCTTTCTGTAAACTTCCAGATCTGGGTTTTTCTTGGGAGAGATCTGAGAACCGAGACGAAAATCGAAGGGTAGTTCGTTGCCGTCCCACGGATGGCGCCAATGTCAAAACATGAAATGAATCTGACCTGATCCATGACGATGTTTCCACGGATGTCGAGATGAACGAACCACGCCTTGATCTTCTTCTCCGGTTGCTTGAGATCTGCAATGGCCTTTTGGGGGTGTGGAGGTGACTGCTAAGAAATCTCAAGGATCTCTTGTTTACAGACACAAAAATGGTTATGGTGGTGGCTCTTATTGAGCATGACCCACTTAATAAGAAGGTGGAGACCTCCTTATATAGAGAGCCTCATGGCCACCATCATGGTACCCTAATGGGCCTAGCCCAGTTGGAGTTACCTGCACAAAACCCCCTCAGCCCAATAACATTGTATTAGTCCATATAATAAAATAAGCCAAACATAATAAATTTAGGGTCGTAAAACCGGGTTTAGTACCATACCCCTACACATATGACAACATTTAGATTTACAAATACACACTAGAGGAAACGGCGACCTCGCTGAGTTGATGCTGAATCTGTTTCCAAGTCTCCAACGAAGAACAAGATTCTATCAAGAATCCCCATCTGACGCTCACTTCTACTACCCGTAATGTCACCTCCTGCATCCAGGTGCAGACGTTTTGATCCCAAATGTTTTTGAATTTGTCCTTGGTGGATGAGGAAATAGTCGTCTCCCTCCCTTACGATCTTCAGACCCCTGGATTGACATTATAAAATAGCCTTGAGTTAGTTTCGAAATAGTATAGACATATTTACTCTCTAGTTTGTTGAAGCTAATGGAATGTAAAAGGAAGGATTAGTAGTTACATACAATCCAACACGGTCACATCGATCTTGAACTGCATATACATCTTTCCATGATTTAGAATCGACGGGTGCATAAAACGTGGCTCGGTCTATTCCCCAGCGTTGTTTAAAGAGGTTAGACCAAAGCTCATCTTCTGAAGCCACAAGCTTCCACTTCCTGCAAACTTGACAAACAAATAACCCAGTCATGAGAATATGAGGCCAAATTGTAAAATAACACATAAACCAAAAGGCCAATCACCAAATGAAGAATGAATGCTGTAATTGGGTCAAAAACAGATTTACCGGTATTCATTAAAAAAGATACATATCACACACAAAATAGCAAATTGTAATCGCACAGGCAGGGAGAATAAGAATGATAATAATTTAGTTAAATTAATATGACCATACACCAATTTTGATCTAACCGACTGACCTTGGTGAGCAGCAACGAGATCCTGATGATGATCCAATGAAGAAAAGACTTTCATACACAGATCGGCAGGTAGACTCTCCATATATGGCCTATTCGATCTCAATCGAAACGATGGATGATATATTTATTTTCAGACTATCTATCTGTTCAACTAACTAACTAACTAACTAACTCCACACGAGTCACTCACTCCACATATGTTCTTAGCAATTTTGGATGTTACACCTTTTGTCCAACAAATCCACACATTTTTATTTCTAATCCTTCACATTCTTTTATTCTTTATATATTTATTTATAGTATATTTTACAAATTGCGTTTTAAAGAAGATACACACTAAAATTTCAAAACTAAACGCTAATGATTGAACAAGCATAACAATAAATATATATAATTAGTCTTTGTTAAATCATATGTGTTCCACTAAATAGTTTCAAGCTACTTATACTACGTAAACTTAATTTGAAAGTTGTTATGGAAATGCTATTGGGGCTTCATCTTCGTAAGTTGATAGTACTTTCTCATCATCATCACTCGACCAATTAGATATGGCATGCATGATTTTCATCCTCAACAAGCACACTATGTGACATACTGTTTATTACATTCAACCTTCGATACCTTTCTTGCAAACTCATGACTAACTTTAAATTCCATCACTCGTATGTTTTGTGGGGTATGTAACACTTTTACCTAGCGTAGCTTGTTCAAAATAATTTCCATTTCCATATATTATTATATATAAAAAGGTTTTGTTAAAAGTTGAGGGAGTAAATCGAAAAGTATTGAAAAATAGCTAAAACATTGGGGGTTCCGAATGATGAATGATGAATGATGATGATGGGATTACAAGGTGACACAGACATTCAGTGGGTGTCGTCAATTGACTCTCCGGAGTTCGATCGTTTCAAGTATGCGGTGAGTCATTCGTCCATCATTGGACTGGACGCCGAATGGAAGCCCGTCGTAAGACCTCACCAACCCACTTTCCCACCAGTTTTGCTTCTTCAAGTGGCCTGTCGACTCACCACTTCCTCCTCGTGTGTAGTTTTCTTACTAGACCTCTCAAATGAAGGGGATAATAATAATAATAATAATCTTCTTCTTGTGCCTTCCGTTTACGAGCTGTTAGCAAATGTCTTCCTATCTCCTAATATCCTCAAGCTAGGGTTTCGATTTAAACAGGACCTGCTTTACCTTTCTTCTACTTTTCAAAATGCCTCTCATTCTGCTTCTGCTTTCCATAAGGTGGAGCCATTTATGGACATTGCAAGCATATACAGTAATCATCTACAGCAACAGAACAAGCAATCCAGAAGGAAGACCGCGACAAAGAGCCTATCCTCCATATGCCACGAACTTCTAGGCTTCTCTCTTTCTAAAGTATTATTCCTATTCCTATTCATATATCTCAAATCAATAGAGTTAGTTAGTTAGTTAGTTAGCTGTATATAACAACAATGTTGTGCTCTTTCTTTCTTTCAGGAACTACAATGCAGTGATTGGTCGCTACGTCCTCTCACGCAAGCTCAAATGACCTACGCAGCTTTAGACGCTCTATGTTTGATTCATATCTTTGATGTCTTTCAACACAGACTTCTCCAACAAGGTTTCTCATTTTTATTTCTTCTGTATTGTCTGACACTACCCGTTGTTCTTTAGATTACCTTATTATTATTATTATTATTATTATTATTATTATTATTGTTATTATTGTCAAGGGTTGATGGTGCTTGCTCTTTTATGTGATAAGTTTTTTTTTCTTTCTTTTGAACAAGCAACGGATATTCTTAGTGGTAGAATGCATGATAATTTTCTAGTGATCTTTAAGTTCCTCATGTAGTGACAATTGACACAAAGAAGTGGATACACAGAGAGTTTGAGTGTTTATGTGAGATCATCTGACACTGACGCAAGTATAGAAATATTATATATATGACATGACATCGACACAAAACTTGAAATATTAAATATTAGATACGTTGTAGACTGGCCCAGTTACATTTTTACCCCATGATGGAAGTTCAAGGCCTAAACATGAAACATTAGCTCGTTCAATCTCAACTTGTAGAAGCACTGTCACATAAGTTGTTTTCTTTAGTTTGTAAAACGAAATATGTACTATTCTTCTGCACATGGATGCTACTTTTGGTATAATATTCTTCATAGAGTTAAGCGCAGGGTAGTTGGACAACATATCTCAAGAGATGAAATCCTCATCGGTTTGTTATATCATTTATGCTTACACCTAGGTAGTCAAAGGTGCTAGATGCACTCAAGGTGCTTAAAAGGCGAGGGCTTTTTTATGCAAGGTTCACAGTATGGACTTATAACAGTTTTAGGGATTGTAGACAATGTTTCAGGCTGGCCTAGGGCCAGTACAAGCTGGCTCGAGGCCTTTTTTGGATGTTTCATAGCAGTTTTACTTTTAGGCTTTTAGTAATTTAGATCGGAATTTGCAAAATATGGCAGACATCTCACTAGAGCGCCTTGATGTCCGCAAAGCGTTTTGGCTGTGCCTTGTCTCGCTTAGGTGCCTATGGTGCCTTTGACCAATGAGGTTTACTCATGAAGTGTTTGCGATTTTGACCGCGGGAAAAACAATATGAAGTTGCTTATCATTTTGTTGTTAATTATAGAGTGATTTGGTTTTAGAATTTAGAGTGATAATGCTATAAAGATTGACAAAAGGGTTTTAAATATGTGCATCAAACTTGGAAAGTGTGACAACATTATAAAGTTTGTGCATCAAAACCCATTAACCTTGAAGAACCTATGTAATGGGTTTTGAACTTTTGATGCACATACTTTATAACGACACACTGTTACAAACTTGTGCATTGCAATGACTTTAGGTTTTGGGGCACGACCACGAGCTCACAAGGGTGGTGCCTTTTGTTAAATGTATTGCTAGTTGTTTTAATTAGGGTTTAGCCCATGTAGTTTGCTAAAGCCCATGGGCCCTTTATGGGTTGTAGTTAGGGTTTTACTTGTGTATATATAGGTGGTTCCCCCTTTGTATTATTGACACCTTCAAGTAATAAACATTATTACTTTCACTACAACCATCTTATTCTTTACATGGTATCAGAGCCAAGGCTCTCGGTACAAACCTGAATCCCGGTTCCCGTCCCGACTTCTGTTCCAAGATCTGTTCAAGTTCAGATCTGTTTAAAAGTTCCAAGTCACTGTTTGAGCTGCTGTCCGAAACAAATCTTTTTTCGGCAGATCTTTACAACTCACCGCCCCCGCCATTATAACCTACACCCTCCGATTTGCCTTCCCTAAAATTCCGACGTCCATCCGCTGCCGCACGCGCCCCCACGCGCCTTCCGTTGTCCACCGCTGCCACCCACACGCCGGCGAGTGACGGCGCGTGACCCCACCTCCGGTCACCGGATTTTTCCTTGTTCATTCCTTTTTCCGTCCAAAGCTCCCTGTGTTAGTTTTCTGATATAACAATCTTTTTTTTTCCGTCTGTCTCGGTTATTGTGTTCGAGTTTGTTCAAGCACCTAAGCCACCAGATCTGAAACAAACCCCAGCACCGGTTTCCGGATTTGTTTCAAACCCGTCCAGCCAGCCACTGTCGGAGTACTATCACTGTTCACGCCGGATTTACTGTTCACGACGAGTTACTGTTCGCTGCCGGAAGAGTTACTGTTTGTTGCCGGGAATACTGTTCGCTGCCGGAAGTTACTGTTCACTGCCGGAAGTTACTGTTCACTGCCGGAATCTACCATGGAAACGAAAAACACACGTATACATTTACTAAGGAGGAGTATGATCTGATTCAACGGTTTCTTGCCTCCCAGTTGAATCCTCCTCAAACCAACTCAGCACATCCGGGTAAGTTTTCTAGCCTCGACTCATCGTGGGTAATCGATTCTGGAGCCACACATCACATGACTGGGAATCGGGGTATTTTTTCTAGTCTTCAAAATGTTTCCCATGCACCGATACGTCTTGCCGATGGATCTTCATGTCCCGTTCTCGGCATAGGATTCATCAGCAACTCGGAAAACCTAAAACTGTCTTCTATCCTATTTGTTCCTAAATTTCCTATAAGTCTTTGTTCAGTGAGTCAGATTACCAAACAAAACAACTGTTCTGTGACCTTTTACCCAACTCATTGCGTTTTTCATGAACTAGGAACAAACCGGGTAATTGGTACTGGTTTTGAATCAGGAGGTCTCTATCGTATATCCCCGTTTTCGCATCCTGTAACAAACTTATGTGATTCCGCTGTCAGGGAGACTCACTGTCGGTTAGGTCATCCCTCTACAGCGGTTCTAAGGCAAATGCGACCAGATTTACCACTTTCGTCTTTTAATTTTCATTGTGAGTCGTGTCAACTTGGTAAACATACCAGGCGTCCCTATCCCCCTAGGGTGCCTAATCGAGTCAGTTCTTGTTTTGAACTGTTGCATTCTGACGTATGGGGTCCTTGCTCTATCAAATCTACGTTGGGTTTTGAATATTTTATTACCTTTATCGATGACTATTCTCGCACTACTTGGGTTTATTTGATGAAATCTCGTAGTGAGGTATTTTCCATATTTCGAGAATTTAATGCTTATGTTCAAAACCAATTTAACACCACCATTAAAACTTTACGATCTGATAATGCTAAAGAATACTTTTCCACCGACTTTTCTTCATACTTAAAAACCAACGGCATTATTCATGAATCATCGTGTGCGTATACATCTCAACAAAATGGTGTGTCCGAACGCAAAAATCGTCACATATTGGATGTTGCTCGCACAATCATGATCCAGTCACGTGTTCCTCATCGTTTTTGGGGAGATGCCGTTCTCACTGCCACATATCTGATTAACCGCATGCCCACACCCGTTCTTCATGGTAAAACACCGTTTTCTGTACTATTTCCCAACGATGAGCCATTTCCTCTCGCACCTAAAGTATTTGGTTGCGTCGCCTATGTTCATGACCATCATCCGAAAACCATCAAACTTGATCCCCGAGCCATTCATTGTGTCTTCCTTGGTTACTCACGGGTTCAAAAAGGGTATCGGTGCTATAGCCCATCACTTCACCGATACTTTACTAGTGCTGATGTCACCTTTCATGAGTATCCTTACTTTCCCGAGTGTTCCACTCCTGTTTCTGACCCGTTTCCTGACCTCGATATACCCACATCTCCCTTCCTCCCCACCATTCCTGTGTCGATTCCCTCTACAGATCCTATATCTGCTGATTCTGACCCACCGACTGAACCTCCGCCACTACATTTCACATATGCTAGGCGAGGTAAGGGTCAAATATCAGAGACACTTGATTCACATCCAAACCGCAACCCCGAGATCTACTCAGATCTTCCGTCTGCATCCGAACAATCTACACCTCTCACTGATACATCCTTACCCGATCCAGACACTACCCCTGATACACCCGTTTATGATCCTCCTGGTGCACCACTACCCGATATACCTATTTCTTTTCGCAAAGAACCCCGGAAATGCACTCGTTACCCGATTCAGGACTATGTTGCCTACACCCACCTATCTTCTGAATCTCATGCGTACACCACTACCCTTGATTCCTACCCGATTCCCAAAAATGTGACGAGCGCTCTCGCTCACCCAGGATGGCGACACGCTATGGAAGATGAAATTGGGGCTCTAAAGTCCAATCATACATGGGATCTTGAAACACTTCCTAAAGGGAAGTGTATTGTTGGTTGTCGTTGGGTGTTTACAGTTAAACTACACCCGGACGGCTCCTTACACCGCTTAAAGGCTCGGTTGGTCGCAAAAGGGTATTCTCAGGCATATAGCATTGATTATGATGAGACCTTCTCGCCAGTTGCTAAGATGCCATCAGTCCGTATTTGTATCGCTCTTGCTGCCATTAATCATTGGCTGCTCCACCAGCTTGATGTCAAGAACGCCTTTCTTAATGGTGTTCTTGAGGAGGTATATATGGAGCAGCCACCAGGGTTCGTTGTTGAGGAGGAGGCCATGAAAGTTTGCAGACTACGTCGTTCTCTATATGGTCTTAAACAGTCTCCCAGGGCATGGTTTGGTCGATTCTCTAGTGTTATGGGACAGTTTGGGATGACTCGGAGTGCCTACGATCACTCTGTCTTCTTTAGACACCAGAAAGGAAAGAGGATTATCGTAGTTGTTTATGTGGATGACATTATAATCACAGGTGATGACGAGGTCGGGATCACCGAACTCAAGCAGTTTCTTCAGTCTCAGTTTCAGGTCAGCAACTTAGGTCGATTGAGGTATTTTCTTGGCATAGAAGTATCTCGCTCTCCACAAGGAATACTTCTCTCCCAACGAAAGTATGTCCTTGATATGTTGACCGAATGTGGCTTACTAGGTTGTAAACCTGTTGATACCCCAATGCTTCCTACAAAGAAACTCCTCCCAAAGGAAGGAGATCCAATGAAAGATCCTGAGCGATACAGACGATTGGTTGGTAAACTTAATTATTTAACCGTCACACTACTGGATATCTCCTTTACTGTCAGTGTTCTGAGCCAATTTATGGCTGCACCATACACCGGTCACTGGGATGCTGCCCTTCGTGTCTTAAGATATCTTAAGACCTCACCTGGTTTGGGTATATTATACTCTGATCAGGGTCATTGTCGTGTGGGTGCCTTCACGGAAGAAGGAGATTGTCGGATATCAGGGTTCTCAGATGCAGATTGGGCAGGTTGTCCGATTTCTCGACGATCTACCACCGGATATTGTGTGTTTGTTGGAGGAAATCTTGTATCATGGAAGAGTAAGAAGCAACACACGGTTTCCCGGTCGAGTGCCGAATCGGAGTATAGAGCCATGGCAGATGTAACATCAAAGATGACATGGGTACGTCGTCTTCTCATAGAACTCGGGGTTGTTTCTAATGACTTGATGAGGTTATACTGTGATAATCAATCAGCCATTCACATAGCCAAGAATCAAGTATTTCATGAAAGGACAACATATTGAGGTCGACTGCCACCTTATCAGAGATCGAGTAGTAGGCACACAAACTGATCCTCCATCCATTCAACCGGTTCATGTGAAGACAAACTTTCAGCTTGCAGACATTCTAACTAAACCGCTCCGGAAAGCTCAGATAGATTTCATTTGTAACAAGTTGGGCATGATTAACATCTATGCTCCAACTTGAGGAGGAGTGTTAAATGTATTACTAGTTGTATTAATTAGGGTTTTAGCCCATGTAGTTTGCTAAAGCCCATGGGCCTTTATGGGTTGTAGTTAGGGTTTTACTTGTGTATATATAGGTGGTTCCCCCTTTGTATTATTGACACCTTCAAGTAATAAACATTACTTTCACTACAACCATCTTATTCTTTACACCTTTGACCCCACTTGTTAATCGGCATACAATCCCCTTGACCTTTGCCTTTGTTTATATGCACCATTGCGTATTCTTATGCATCATTGTAATCAAGAATGTATCAAATCTTATTAAAAATGATGTTAAAAAAATTGCTAGGCTTATATAAAATGAAAGAGCCCAACATTCTGGATATTTCAATATGGTTTTTTATTATTATAAAGATTGAAGTATAGTATTTGCATTTTGTGAGGGTCGTTCTGGCTATATAAGAAATCCGTTTTAAAGATATTTGAAGTTAAAAGTTTGATTGAAACTACTTTTGGTTTGCACTTTAAATCATAAGTCAAAGACGTGTTACTGTTTTCTGGCTTTTTATCTTTCGCCCTTCTGTACATGTCTAATTTCCCGTTAGTTATACTTTTGCCACCAAATCGTTTTCACCTTCAAGTGATAGATTTCCTCCCTATACTTTATGCAAAAAACCTTTCTACAGTAACCTCACTTTTTTAGGTTATGTTCACTGCAGGAGCCATCACTGAAGTTGATTGTTCAGGTCTGAATATTGGGTTGAAGCAAATTCTTAGGGAACCTACTAATTCTACTGGAATATTTAGGACCACATATTGTGAAGCTGTAGAGATGGTGAGAGCTACTATACTTGAATACCCTCAAAAGCTGCAAGAAGCTAGTTTGAAGAAATCTAGTTGGGGTACCATACCCATGGATTATACTCTCTTGCAGATTGTAAGAAAGTATGGTGATAAATTAATATTAACGGAATCAGATGGAAAGCCCAGAACATCAAAAAAGAAAGGAAAAAGGAAATCCTTTACATGCAAAGAAAAACAAGTTGCTTCTCTTGATGAATGGGAAGGCCCACCACCGTGGGACTGTTCGTTGGGTGGCGATGGATGCCCTAAGTTTCTCTGTGATGTGATGGTAAGCAGTCACTCCAAATTCCCTGCAAAATGTTAGTCCCTTCACGCCAAACGAACTAAATTTTGATTTGGGACGTAGTTTAAGGCAGGTATTTGATTATTGTCACATGTTGAACACCTTCTTAACAATTAAAAAGTGGTAGAAATATTGTTGACATACTTGGAATCATCAAAATCAGCATCTTAGTAGGTTTCTCTTAAAATTTCTTAAACACGCAATGTAACTGGACATCCCAATATGAAAACACATGAATGGTACTTGAGGTTGAGTGTATCAATGAAGCTAATTAGCTAGTAGTGATTGGTGGCCTTATTATGTTCTTTTGGCTGCATTTGTAATTTGTTTTTGTAGGTGATCAATTTACTATGATTGGTTTTAGTTGGTCAATGACTCAGAAATACTAAGTTATAATAATTTTGTTCAATTAATTCAGGTGGAAGGATTGGCAAAACATTTAAGGTGTGTCGGAATCGATGCTGCTGTTCCCTATTCTAAAAAGCCAGATACCAGGTATTACTTCTGCAAACCTCCATTAAAATCCAAGTTGATCCCTTTTTAGTGAAGTCCAAAAAGTTAGTTATTGTTATAGTTTTGAGTGTAGTGTATGATTTTTTCACTGTCATTGCCACTCCACATTACCTACCTCCATCACTGGATTGCTGGAGCCAGTTCTAGTTTTACATCTTTTTTGGGCTTTTTTGTAATAAAGTTTTAGCAAAGGTTTCACTAGATTTGGATCCCCTTATTTATTTTTTTCTTTTAATTCATCTTCAGGGAGTTAATTGATCAAGCTATTAAAGAGAAGAGAGTTATTTTGACACGAGATGCCAAGCTCTTGAGACATGAATATCTGTTAAGAAATCAGATATATAGAGTTAAGAGCCTTTTAAAAAATGACCAATTAATTGAGGTATTGCTTAGTTTACTATTATAGTCAACTTTTTAAGTATTTTATTTTATTAAAGGGAACATATTTGCAAAACCAAATATACTTATCCCGATATTTTTAGGTCTTAGTATTCCGAAGGAATTTTTATGTAAGCGATGAATATTGCAGGTGATTGAAACTTTTGAGCTGAAAATTTGTGAGGATCAACTGATGTCAAGGTGCACCAAATGCAATGGCAGATTCATCCAGAAACCGTTGTCAATTGAAGAGGCCATTGAAGCAGCAAAGGGGTTTCAAGTTATCCCTAACTGTTTATTTGACAGGAATATTGAGTTCTGGCAGTGCACAGACTGTAATCAACTTTACTGGGAGGTATGTATAAGTATAACTTCATCCACACTCACACCATGGCCTTGTAATTTGCATTTGATTATATGTTTGAACTGCAGGGAACACAATATCACAATGCAGTGCAAAAGTTCATTGATGTCTGTAAGATTACCTCAACTGACTGAAGCTTAATTGTTGTTGCTGTATTCTCTTTGTTATTGTTTAAGTTATATGCGTTTTTTACTTGACTAAATGCATGACACACAAACCACATCATTTCAGTTTTTAAAAGTATGGGTCTTAAAAGAAGTTTTTGAAATGACCATTGGACCTTCCATCTACAGAGTGTCTTTGGATTTGATTTTGTGTATGGAAAACGTTAGGGTCAAATCCAACATTTTCATTGCATCAGGTGGTTTGTATGTTGAAATTGATGGAACCTAAGAACGGCTTGTGTATTTATTTTTGTCGAAGACATTACCACACTTCTAACCATGCGAACGGGTCGTAAAAACATATATCGGTAATAAGGGAGCTGGGATTAAGTTGCAAAAGGGGTGCTAACGGGCTGAATACATAAATATATGTGATTATAAAGAAATCGTAAAGTCTATGTAATTTACTATTTTAAGATTAAGAATAGGAGTAGATGCAATGCAGGTGAAAGTCGACGAGATTATTAAAATCCGATAACCCTTATTATTTTTATGGCACATTTAAAAGCATGTACTTAAAATCCAGTAACCCTTGTTTTTTCAAATTAAAGCTTTATATGCTCCCTTTTAAGTGCCCAATCAATCAGCATCTTCTGATAACATGTAACAATATTCAGTACAACATATGAGAGCATACACCCTGATTAATTAGCTAGTTAATGAAGTTGGTAGCTAGAACACAAAATCAAACTGCATGTGTGCTCCAACCACAAACATGGGTGAAATTGAAAGGAGACAATGCTCGTCTATATAGACGTTTGCTCTACGAGCAATATTGTGAAAAACAACGGAAGGACGTGCATGATGAGTTTTACCCCGTCACGGTCAAAACATGTAATTATATCATACAATTAATAAAGAACACGAAAATATATTAGAACTGTAATGCAAATTGATAAACTATAAATATGAACTAATATTTTTTTAATAGAGGATATAATAACATCTTTATGTTTAAAGAAAGTTAATTTAAACAAAATAAATTTAATAAAGGTTTGCATACCAAAATGATCATAATGCCGTTAAAATTGATACTTGAGGTTCCATTTTCTTTTGCTCGGTAGGATTGCGTTATATATTTATGTATTTTTTTTAAACGACCATATATATTAAAACAAAACACGGAATTCCTAGCAACCCAGTTAAACGAACAAAGATAAAAAAAAAAACAAACAAAGAAATCACAATCACAATGAAAAGGTAAGAAAATTAAACTTGTACCAAAACTCCCAATGGAAGTTGGATCTCTTGCTTCTAGTTGTAACACAGTTTCGACTCCAAGTAACCATAACGAGTATAAAAGTTCAACGCAAATATGAGAGATTATTATATTCCAAAAAAATAAGAATAATAATAATGGGAGTTTAATTAGTATTAATTATCTACCCACGTATCCGCGGTAAAATTAAATAAGGGCGCCAATTGGTATTCTTTTCCCGCGAAAGGCTACACGTTACATACAGCATACACCGGGCCCCATTTGTCTCTACACCCTCCTCTAGATTCATTCATTCATTCGTTTTGTAATAATAATGGCTTCTTCTGCTGCACCGAGAGTTGTAGCTAGACGGAGGACCCGAGCTACCAAAAGAGAGTATGATGATACCTGCTGCGAGGAATGTGGGTCGGGTGAATTTGGGTCGGAGCTCCTTTTATGCGACCATTGTGACCGTGGCTTTCACTTGTTTTGCCTCCGACCCATCCTTCCCTCTGTTCCTGTCGGCTCTTGGTTTTGCCATTCTTGTTCTTCTTCCAATAATATTCTTAACAATAAGAAGAAGACCATTCCAAGTTATTAGTTTTTCTTTTCTTATTTTATTGTGCCCTAATTTGTTGTTTATCCCAAATGCTTTTAATACACACGCATTATCGATTTGCCCTAATTACTTGTGGATTCATCCTTGTATGCAAGCAATCCAAAATGTTTATGGTACACATATTATTGATTACCCCTAATTGAATTGAATTATATCAACCAGCCCTAGATATTTCTTTTAAATTGTATATTTAGGGCATCTGATGTGTGTATGTGTAAATGTACTTGTTTTTAACACCGTATAAATGTTATTATTTGTGACTCTCTCAGGATTTCCATTGGTTCAAACCAAAATCATTGACTTCTTTCGCATCCAAAGGTCAACTCAAACTGTTGCTTGCCAAGGTACATATAAATCAAACACACCAATATTATTATTATTATTATTATTGGATTGCTTGCTCACAGTACTAGTTTTGTTCTTTGCAGCAGATATTCATCAGAAGAAAAGGCGAAGACCACGAAGCTTAGCATTGACATCCAAGAAGAAACGGCGACTTTTGCCTTTCGCTCCAACCGATGATCCTGCACGAAGATTGGAACAAATGGCGTCGCTGGCCACCGCCTTGACGACAACAGGAGCTGACTTCAGTAATGACCTTACCTATATTCATGGCATGGCTCCCAAGTCAGCTAACCGCCCTGCTTACGAGAAGGGCGGAATGCAGGTTTTATCGAAAGAAGACACCGAGGCGTTGAATTTATGTAAGATTATGATGAAGGAAGGGGAATGCCCGCCTCTCATGGTTGTATTTGATCCTCTTGAAGGGTCAGTCACTCACATTTTTATGCTCACATTATTATTATTATTATTATTGTATTAGTTATTAACTTTAGTATATATATTTTCACCAGTTTCACGGTAGAAGCCGATAAATGTATCAAGGACATGACAATTATCACAGAGTATGTTGGAGATGTTGATTACTTAAAAAGTCGAGAGAACGATGATGGAGATAGTATAATGACTCTTATATCTGCTGCTAACGCTTCAAAAAGTCTGGTAATTTGCCCCGACAAGCGCAGTAATATTGCTCGATTCATCAATGGCATTAATAATCACACACCGTAAGTTTTTCTTTCTTTGTGTTTACAGTTTTAGTTTATAATAGCATCATAAACGGAAGCGAGAGGTATTAATATATGTTATGTGTACAGGGAGGGGAGAAAGAAGCAGAATTTGAAGTGTGTGAGGTTTGATGTAGACGGGGAGGCTCGGGTGCTGCTGGTGGCTAACAGGGATATATCAAAGGGAGAAAGATTGTACTATGACTACAATGCATATGAAAATGAGTATCCAACCGAGCATTTTGTATGATCTTATTCCTGCTTTATTTACAACAACAAGAAGAAGTTGACATATTCTGAATTTTGATTTGATCCTTCAATCTTCATACACACAATTATTTACATAAACGACAACGGTGGCATAACTGCCAATTATTTTGTTTCTTTGTTGGTTGTAATCAGGACTTTCATCTTGTTATAATTTATGTATCAACAAATTCTTGAATTTGGTCTATTCTTTTTTAAGATTTGATTAGTAACTCTGTTTTTATGGCCTTTAGGTCAAAGTGGTTTCTGTTTGTTCTAAGACATGAAAAATAAACAGTGCATGAAAAATATATTAATTTTGTTGGGCTTGGTTTAGAATATACAAACATATAATAGAAGTTATTACAGGTATCATCAATGTTGAAGAGATAAAAACCAATTATAATGACCTATGCTTTGTCTTAAGAAGTGAAGTTTATATAAAGAGTGAATGGATATAAGTCATGGCTTCCTTAGAACTATTTCACAAAGTAGAAAAGAAAAAAACTTACATACAGATTTTATATTGTGAAGTTTATACAAAATTATGGTTTCTATTATTTTCTTATTTTTAAGAAAAATGAAAAATATGTTTATTACATTAAATTATAAATTATAATAATTATAAGATGATAGAAATAAATTTATTTATGACATAAATAAAAACAAAGCGGTGGCATGTTAACTAAAAAGACGTAGCGTGTGAGGACCAAATGTCAAATAACAAATTATTATTATTATTATTATTATTATTATTATTATTATTATAGAGGTAGGGTACCTAAAAGACCCAAATACCTCTAAGCATCACCCGCGGGTCATAAAGGAACCTCTCATCTACCACCCACGGAACACATAGACCACCCGCTTAACACGGTAGAGGAAGAACGTCCTTGCACCACACGCCGAAGCATCCAGGCACCCTCATTAGTCATTCGCGAGATAGAACATCTATCCGTCAAAATGACCGGAAGGCAATGTCAACTGGACAGCTGTCATCAACTAACTATCCTCTAGAAGAATATCCACAATCGTTACTTGAAGAATACGTGACTCGCCAGCCAATAAGCGAAGGACACCTGGCCAGGTTGTTATAACCGTGCACATGACCAGGGTGTGGTACGTCCTATCATAAGGCGACGCGTGTCCAGGTTGTTATACCCATGCACATGGGACGTATAGCTCAACCTATCATAAAGAGACACACGTCCAGGCAGTTAGAGAGATCTTCTAGAAGAGGACAGCTGGCCCAATTATCTTCCTACATCCTTCGGCTATAAATACCTTGTCAAATGATATGAGGTATTCATTCACTCTCACTCTGACTCACATATACTCTGACTGTACTTAGTCTGTATACTTCAGTATTTTCTCTACTACGGGCGATACTGATTCTTACGCCGAATGGTGGTTACAGGAAGCTCACCCCTCTTGTTCTTCCTGTAACGAGACTCACGGTGTCTGTTTTGCAGGTTCCGGTCATTGGACTTTGGAAAGTTGTACTCATATTGTGTTAGTAGTTATCGTATTGTACCTTGTGGACCCATTGGATTCAAGACCCATACCCGGGGATTGGATCCGTGTTTCTTCAATTATTATTATTATTATTATTATTATTATTATTATAATAATTATTATAATAATTATTATTATAATAATTATTATTATAATAATTATTATTATAATAATTATTATAATAATTATTATAATAATAATAATTATTATTATTATTATTATTATTATTATTATTATTAATGTAACCGGCCACCCACTTGGTTGTTATTAGATTAGTTTGAAATGAAGGGATTTGTAGTGTGGTCCAAGTACACGTTTTTCCTTTCAAACCCACCTTACTTACTAACTCCACACTTGTCACTAACTAAACAACACATATTAATCTCACCAATACTATCGTATTCATTCGTTCTTGCTTTTCTTTTCTTTTTTTATTAGGATTTGTAACATATAAACCTATGTCACGTTTTCTGTGTATAACATGTTTTTTGAGCTCAACAAGTAAGAACCCCATTCCATTTCAAAAGCTATAATTTCTTTTACTTTATTTATGCGTATAACATGTTTTTTTTGACACATTCATAATTTAACCTCAGATCATCATCATCATCATCATCAACCTGACAACAATAGTAATAGGATTATGGAGACTAGTGATGCTACCCCCCTTAATGAAGAAAAGCCATCCAACGATAATTTCATTTGTCGACCCAATACATCTTGCCAACAACAACAACAAGAAAAAGACGACGAGGGGTGTAATTCGTTTATCCATAAACAGAATACTTCGCCTCCATTGGTTCAGAAACTTGTCGAGACACAAATCAAGGTTGCTGGCACTATGGCTAGAACTATGAGCAGAGTAAGAAGTCAATGGTTGACTCGGTTACGCTCTTTTACTTGTCTTGTCCATACTCAAAACGCTCTCAAGGACTCACATAGAACCAAGGTTCAACGGGTCAAGGTTCGCCAAATTAAGAAACCGCTAAAGGAACTCTCCGCTCTTTTCATTGGACAAGACATCCAAGCGCATCAAGGCTCGATTTTGACCATGAAATTTAGTGAAGACGGCCGTTATCTTGCCACTGAGGAGAAGACGGGGTTGTCAGAGTTTGGCAAGTTGTAGAAGATGATAGATCAAATGATAACGACATTCCGGATGTTGATCCTTCTTGCATATACTTTACCGTGAATCATCATTCTCAGCTTACGCCTTTAATGACGGAAGAACATAAATTGACTACGCTGAAGAACCTAAGAAAGACGTCAGATTCTGCTTGCGTCATTGTTCCTTCAAAGGTGTTTCGGATTCGGGAGAAACCAGTTCACGAGCTTCATGGACACACTGGTGAGGTTTTGGATCTCTCATGGGCCTTTGTTTTAACTTAACGGGGATATTATTGTCACGTGGGAGTATTAAGGTGTTGTTTTCCCCATTCAAGTATTCATTTACTTGTTGTGGTCACCATTTGTTCGTTAGGGCATTCATCTATTCGTTTGAAAAGTGTCGCTTCTATTTCACTGAACAGGGCTCGCAACGACTCGTAGGCCTTTGTTTTCATTGAATGGGGATATTATGGTCTCGTGGGATGATTAAGGTGTTGAGTTCCCCATTCAAGTCTTCATTTAATCGTCGTGATCATCATTTGTTCATTAGGGCATTCATTTGTTCGTTTGAAAAGTGTCGCTTATGTTTTTACTGAACGAGGCATTTTTGGAAATAATCAAAAGGTTCGGGATTTAGAAAATTGACTATTCTTCTATTTACTATTAAATTTTAATAAAATATAACGAACACTTCCGACATGCCACCCTAGGCCTATCAATGATTCAAACTTTTATCAAATTTGAAACATTTGTGTCAGCGTTAACATTTCCTTCAATAGTGATCAGAACGTTGCATGGGAAATATGTCATGCAAAACTATGCTCAAGTGAAACAAAATATTCACAAAATTGAAAAGGTTAACATGCTACTTTTTATTTATCATTATGGCAAAGTCTAGAAGCCGCATGAAACATATCAAAATATTTTTCATAGTGTAGCTCATAAAAACATAGTTCTTGAAGAACATACATCGTTACAATTTAATATTCTCTTTTCCTTCTATGGGTGGCAAACTGATAAATATATATACTATATATAATATGTAACACCCCGACCAAAGGCGGATTATACATCGGGGCGCCACATATTGCTTCATTACTCGCGACACTATTGGTGTCAATATTTATTAATACACATTTTATCGCGCACGCGCAGCGGGGAAAATAAAAAAAACATAAATCAAACATAAATCAATATATTATAAATTATAACATTCAAACAACATTAACTTGTCTTGATACATTTTAATTCTAGGTCCAAAAGTAAAAACGTCCTACGTGTCCACAAGCTCCAAAACAGCTACTGCAAACCTGAACATGTGTTAAAATAAACGTCAAACACTTGCGTGTTGGTGAGAAATCAAGTTTAATAGATAATAATAGATAACAATAAAACTGCGCGCAACACGTGTATGTCTGGTGTTTAACAAGGGTGCAATCAGATTGTGATCAAGCCTAGATAGATCATAGCTCATAGTTCATAGTTCAATCCGTGCTCCCAATTGAGCACAAAAACGAGAAAACATCTGTGCAGGTGTAAAACAAGAAAACCGTAAACGATAGGTCTCCCGTGTTCATCTAATGGTACCATGAAAACTTCGGAATAGGCCGAACAAAGCGGTTAATGATACACACATACAAATAAACAGCCAAGTAAACGTCCTCAACACATGGGATACTGCGCGACTAAAGTTCATAAACAGTTTAAGACTCAAGTTTTGTATGAACACATGAACATCCCAAAGCATTTAAAATAAAAAGGGATTAGATACGAGATAACTCACTTGATAAACGATGCGGTGTAAGATAAAGCAAGAATCAACTTTTAACAAGCACAAGTTAACCTATAAATAAGATTATTGTTTTAATGATTTGTTTTAAGTCTTGATTATAAGTTAGCATAATTAATAAGTAAGTTATTATATATAATATATTACCGGAAAACAGGGCAGAACAGGGAGGAAGACGGAGGCAGAGAGGAAGACGGCAGAGAGAGCAAGGAGCAAGAGAACAGGAGAGATTAAGTGTTTGTGTGTGATGTGTTATGAAAATATTATTATTATTTATAGGAAAACCCTAGGAGACATAATCCCTAGAAAAGGGGAAAAGATCTTAAAAAGCAAAAGATTCCAAAAGCAAAAGATATGGAAAGATATGGCAGCTGCAGAGGCAAGATAAAGCTGTCAGGGAACAGTAAAAAGGCATGGGCAGTTCAGATAAAGGTACTGGTCAAGCATGGAAAAAGCAGATCTCAAAAGATTATGTCAGTCACTTTATCTGTCAACCAATGGGGTTGGTGCGCATGCTGCGCCGAAAGTAACTTTTCAGACATAAAGCAGATTAGGTCAACAGCTCAAAAGATAAGACAACACAAAAGCAAACGGCTAGATTCAACAGAAGAAAACTCAAAGGGTTCAGCGCGAGAAGGCTAAGGCGCGAAGGCAGACACAGAAGGTCAAGAGAGCGCGAGCGCGAAGGCAGACAGAACTATCCTTAACGCGTCGCGGAAAGAACTACATTTCTAAGCGCGCCGCGGGAAGAATCACATTTCTTAGCGCGCCGCGGGAGGAACTAAAATTCCTAGCGCGCCGCGGGAAGAACTATAATTCTTCGCGCGTCGAGGGATGAACTACGATTCTTAGCGCGCTGCGAGAAGAACTACAAATCCTTAGCGCGTCGCGGGAAGAACTACCGTTCTTAGCGCGCTGCGAGAAGAATTACAATTCTTAGCGCGCTGCGAGAAGAGTTCGTCTCGCGTATCGCTGTAACAGGTGGTCTTCACGCAGGATTCCTTGTAAGGGGTCTGGCGCGTGGAGCTGCGCAGACAACCTTAGGCGGGAAGGAACAAAGGACAAGCAAAGAGTTAGAAGAAAAAGAGGGAAACAAGGCTTAAGGGCGGGACGGCGACAAGAGGGAAAAGAAGGCGGAAAGAGAGAAAAGGAGAGGGACGGGACAGCGGGAAGGAAACGAAAGGCGGGAAGGAAAATACATATTAAAAATAAAGTATAAATACTAAATCATAAAAGAAAGAGATCGGGTCAGAGAAACGGGTACCTGGGTCGGGTCGGATCGGGGCAGATGTCACAGTCTCCCCTACTTTAAGAAATTTCGTCCCGAAATTTATCTCGAAGTAGGTTGCGCAGAGAACAGGTGCGGGTACTTGATCTTCATTTGATCTTCCCTTTCCCATGTAAACTCGGCTCCGCGCTTGGACTCCCAGCGAACTTTCACGATAGGGATACGACTGCGCTTGGTTTGCTTAACCTCGCGATCCATAATCTCAACAGGCTTCTCAACAAAATGCATAGTTTCATCAACTTGAACTTCATCAAGTGGAATGTGAAGGTTCTCGTCAGCTAAACACTTCTTGAGATTGGATACATGGAACGTTGGATGCACATTACTGAGAGCGGGCGGCAGGTCTAGTCTGTAGGCAACTTTTCCTACACGCGCGAGAATCTTGAATGGTCCAACATATCGAGGAGCAAGCTTACCTTTCTTCCCAAAGCGGACAACACCTTTCCAAGGCGACACTTTGAGGAGAACAAGATCACTAACTTGAAATTCGAGAGGCTTTCGCCTACGATCTGCGTAACTCTTCTGTCGGCTTCTGGCAGTCAGCAGATGATCACGGATCTTGGCGATTTTATCGGTTCTCTTGAACAAGTTCGGGTCCTGTGATTTGAGTTTCACCCACTTCGCTCCAACAAATCGGGGAGCGGCACTTACGACCGTAAAGTGCTTCAAATGGGGCCATACCGATACTGGAATGATAGCTGTTATTATAAGAGAACTCAATCAAAGGCAGGTGTGAATCCCAATTACCTCCAAAATCAAGAACACAAGATCGGAGCATATCCTCAAGAGTTTGAATAGTTCGCTCAGACTGTCCGTCAGTCTGGGGATGATATGCCGTACTCATGTCCAAGCGAGTTCCTAGCGCAGATTGGAGAGATTTCCAAAAGCGAGATATAAAACGGCCATCGCGATCGGATATGATGCTCAAAGGAGTACCATGGCGGCAGACAATTTCCTTGACATAAAGCTGCGCGAGTTGCTCAACACGGTAGTTTTCACGAATGGGCAGGAAGTGAGCAGACTTAGTCAATCGATCCACTATTACCCAAATGCTATCATGTTTGCTTGCTGTCAAAGGTAACTTGGTAATAAAGTCCATCGCTACACATTCCCATTTCCACGTAGGAATTTCAGGTTGTTCGAGCAAACCAGATGGGCGTTGGTGTTCAGCTTTTACTTTAGAACAAGTCAGGCATTTAGCTACGAACACAGCAATATCCTTTTTCATACCGGGCCACCAATAAGTAATGCGCAAATCCTTGTACATCTTATCAGCGCCGGGATGAATAGAATACCGAGATTTGTGCGCTTCACTCAGGATATCAGCGCGAAGATTCTCATCAAAGGGAATCCAGATGCGATTAAGATAGCAGAGAATTCCACTCAGATTAGAAACAAAATGCGCTTCCGCGCCACACGCTAACTCGGCGCGAAGGTTACCATTACTGATGGATGCGCGCTGCGCGTCACGAATACGCGATTCAAGGTTGCTTTGAATCGGCGCAAAGTGAAGATGCGTGCGCGGCAAAATACAGTTAAGCTGGCAGGGTTTTCGGCTGAGCGCATCGGCTACCACATTAGCCTTACCAGGATGATACCGGATCTCACAATCGTAATCGCTGATGAGTTCGTTCCATCGGCGTTGCCTCATGTTAAGTTCCTTCTGATCAAAGATATGCTGAAGGCTTTTATGGTCAGTGTAAAGGATACACTTAGTACCATAAAGGTAGTGTCTCCAGATCTTCAAGGCAAAAACAACTGCACCAAGTTCGAGATCGTGAGTTGTATAATTCTTTTCATGAATCTTGAGTTGCCTTGATGCGTAAGCGATAACCTTGCCTCGTTGCATAAGAACACAACCGAGACCTTGGTTGGATGCATCGCAATACACGACAAAATCATCATTACCCTCAGGTAGCGCAAGAACAGGAGCTTCACACAACAAACGCTTGAGCGTTAGAAAGGCTTCTTCTTGCTTCGAGCCCCAAATATACGGTTTACCTTTGTGCGTTAGAGCTGTTAAAGGCAATGCGATCTTTGAGAAGTTCGAAATAAATCGCCGGTAATAACCAGCTAAGCCCAGAAAGGAACGGATCTCAGAAGGAGAGGATGGCGTAATCCAGTTCTTGATTGCTTCAATCTTGGATGGGTCGACATGAATACCCATCTTGTTAACAACATGACCAAGAAACTGTACTTCATCAGACCAGAATTCACACTTGGAAAGCTTAGCATAGAGTTGCTCAGCTTTAAGCTTTTGCAACACCAACCGAAGATGTTGCTCATGCTCGGCCTTGGTCTTAGAATACACCAGAACATCATCGATAAACACAATCACGAATTTATCCAAGAAAGGCCTACACACCCGATTCATTAGATCCATGAAAACGGCAGGTGCGTTGGTTAAACCGAAGGACATGACCAAGAATTCAAAATGGCCATAACGAGTTCGAAAAGCAGTCTTTGGAACATCTTCATCGCGGATGCGCAACTGGTGATAGCCAGAGCGGAGATCGATCTTCGAGAAACAAGAGGCACCTTGGAGTTGATCAAAGAGGTCGTCAATACGTGGTAAGGGATACCGGTTCTTAATGGTGAGTTTGTTCAACTCGCGGTAATCAATACACATGCGAAACGATCCATCTTTCTTTTTAACGAACAACACCGGAGCACCCCAGGGCGAAGAGCTAGGGCGAATGAATCCTTTAGCAGTCAACTCTTGAAGTTGGCTTGCCAATTCTTGCATCTCAGCGGGCGCAAGACGGTAAGGAGATTTAGCTACGGGGGAAGCACCAGGGACAAGATCAATACGGAACTCGACTTCACGAGCGGGAGGGATACCAGGAAGATCATCAGGAAAAACTTCAGGGAAATCACGCACAACAGGGATATCGCGAAGCTTCTTTTCTTCAGCAGGTTTGACCACATGGGCTAAGAATGCAATACACTTCTTCCGCATGAGTCTTTGGGCTTCGGCGCAAGACATAAGTTTAAGACCACTGGAGGGTTTTTCGCCGTAGATGCGGAGATCACCATTTTCTCGAGGAATGCGAATCAACTTCTTGGCGCAAATAACTTCGGCGCGATTATTCGAGAGCCAGTCCATACCAATAATAACATCAAAGCTTCCAAGAGGCATGGGGATGAGGTCGATCAGAAAATCGTTTTCGTTAAGGTTAAGCGTGCAATCCTTAATCACCGAGTTAATTAAAACAGTTTCACCATTAGCCAATTCAACTGAAAAATCTTCTTTTAAGTCGCTGCGCGGTCGCGCAAGCTTCTGCTCAAACGCGCGAGAGATAAAACTTCGATCGGCGCCAGTATCAAAAAGTACAGAAGCATAAAATCCGTTAAGCAAAAATGTACCATTAACTACGTCATTATTCGCTTGCGCTTGGTGCGCGGTTATGTTAAAAGCTCGTCCGCGTGTCACTTGGTTCGAAATCTGGTTCACCGGATTCGCTTGCGTAATCTGAACTTGTAGTCTCGGGCACGCGTTCCGGAAATGACTGGGATCACCGCAGTTATAGCACGACCTGGGTCGTGGGTTTTGGTAGGTTGGTTGTGGGTTCTGCGGGTAGACTGGTGGTGTTGGCGCAATTGGATTGGCGGGAAGGATTTTACAGAACTCAGCAGAGTGACCAACGCGGCCACATCGGTTACATTGACGACACGGGGTTTGGGTTGGGTGGTGAAATCTACAGGTTGGGCAAAAGGGTTGATTTCCTGTGTAAGGTTTCTTAGGTGGCGGGGCAGGGAGTGCTGGATTGGTTAGGGCATAGTTGTGGACTACAGGAGGTGTTGGGTAGGCTGTCAGTGGGTTAGGCGCGTAAACTGGAGGTTGGTAAATGGGTTGCTGGACAATGGGCGTGTTGGTAAGCGCATAGGCCTTGCGCCTGCGCTTGAGGTTGTTACGGTTTGAGGGTTCTGGTTTGGTTTCTGTTGGTTCAGGGGCAGTCTTGGTGGGTTTGGTCTTCTCAGATCCCCGCAGGAACAGGGTTCCTGCTCTGACATGGTTGTCGCTGAGCACAGCGGCCAACTCGATGGCGTCAGAGAGGGCTACTGGGTTTCTGGCCCATACAGAATCTTGAATTTCCATGGGGAGACCCCCAAGGAATTTCTCGATTGCTCGGCGGGAAGGGGTAACAAGGTGAGGGACCAGTAAGCTTAGTTCGTGGAAGCGCGTCGCGTACTCGCGCGCTTCACCGCTGTATTGCTTCAAGTTCCAGAATTCCTCCTCCAGGCGCTTAACTTCGTTGGGAGGGCAGAATTCTCGCGTCAGAATTTCCTTGAATTCCTCCCATGTCATGCTAGAAGCAGCCTCTGCGCCACGCGCCTGAGCTACTCCATTCCACCATGTAAGCGCTCTGGATTCCAGGACACTGGAAGCATACAGGGTTCGTCTGTCTGAGGGGCATTGGGTATGGAGGAAAGTGTTTTCAATCTTCTCAAGCCACTGGAGCATCACGGTGGCTCCTTCAAGACCTGTGAACTTTGGAGGGTTACCCGCGTTGAAGGATTTAATGTTATAACTGGAGGTATTGTTTTGGCTCAAGGCTTGGGCTATTGCGGCGGCCATTTCCTGGGAACGTTGCTGTCTACGCATGCGCGAGGCTTCTCTTCTCTGAAATCGGCGAGATAGCGGAGGCATTCTATAAAAGTTTTAAATTTTAGTTAATATCTTAGTTTTATCACAAAGTATAACCTCGAAAAGCTTGGTTTCACGGAGTTAGATACTATCAAAAGTTAAAAGTAAAATAAATGACCCTAAATGCAGACTTAATAAGGGTAACAAATTCGAATCAAGAATCGACAATTCATGTATCACCATGACTTTCCGAATTCCCAATTTAAAATATACGAGCAAACGAGTATTGGAGATTGACGATTCATGTATCACCATGACTTTTCAATCTTCAATATAAAATATACAAGAAAATGAGTATTGGAGGTTGACAATTCATGTATCACCATGACTTTTCAAGTCTCCAACCTCAGAACATAATCGTAAATGGAAATTGAAAATCAACTATTCATGTATCACCATGACTTTTCGGATTTTCAAACCCAACAAACGAATATGCAAGAAAAATCAATAAAAATCGAAATTCAGCAAAAGTCGAAATATCGCGAAATAAATCATAAAATCATATACTGCGCAAGCGCGAGCATATTCATAAATAACGAGTAATTAACAATAAGCGCGCAAACATGAGATTTCTCTCATGCGCGAGAGGGGACTCTTAGGTATTCTAGGCCGTTACGTCTAACCACCCATCCTAAAGTCAACGAGCTCTGATACCAATCTGTAACACCCCGACCAAAGGCGGATTATACATCGGGGCGCCACATATTGCTTCATTACTCGCGACACTATTGGTGTCAATATTTATTAATACACATTTTATCGCGCACGCGCAGCGGGGAAAATAAAAAAAACATAAATCAAACATAAATCAATATATTATAAATTATAACATTCAAACAACATTAACTTGTCTTGATACATTTTAATTCTAGGTCCAAAAGTAAAAACGTCCTACGTGTCCACAAGCTCCAAAACAGCTACTGCAAACCTGAACATGTGTTAAAATAAACGTCAAACACTTGCGTGTTGGTGAGAAATCAAGTTTAATAGATAATAATAGATAACAATAAAACTGCGCGCAACACGTGTATGTCTGGTGTTTAACAAGGGTGCAATCAGATTGTGATCAAGCCTAGATAGATCATAGCTCATAGTTCATAGTTCAATCCGTGCTCCCAATTGAGCACAAAAACGAGAAAACATCTGTGCAGGTGTAAAACAAGAAAACCGTAAACGATAGGTCTCCCGTGTTCATCTAATGGTACCATGAAAACTTCGGAATAGGCCGAACAAAGCGGTTAATGATACACACATACAAATAAACAGCCAAGTAAACGTCCTCAACACATGGGATACTGCGCGACTAAAGTTCATAAACAGTTTAAGACTCAAGTTTTGTATGAACACATGAACATCCCAAAGCATTTAAAATAAAAAGGGATTAGATACGAGATAACTCACTTGATAAACGATGCGGTGTAAGATAAAGCAAGAATCAACTTTTAACAAGCACAAGTTAACCTATAAATAAGATTATTGTTTTAATGATTTGTTTTAAGTCTTGATTATAAGTTAGCATAATTAATAAGTAAGTTATTATATATAATATATTACCGGAAAACAGGGCAGAACAGGGAGGAAGACGGAGGCAGAGAGGAAGACGGCAGAGAGAGCAAGGAGCAAGAGAACAGGAGAGATTAAGTGTTTGTGTGTGATGTGTTATGAAAATATTATTATTATTTATAGGAAAACCCTAGGAGACATAATCCCTAGAAAAGGGGAAAAGATCTTAAAAAGCAAAAGATTCCAAAAGCAAAAGATATGGAAAGATATGGCAGCTGCAGAGGCAAGATAAAGCTGTCAGGGAACAGTAAAAAGGCATGGGCAGTTCAGATAAAGGTACTGGTCAAGCATGGAAAAAGCAGATCTCAAAAGATTATGTCAGTCACTTTATCTGTCAACCAATGGGGTTGGTGCGCATGCTGCGCCGAAAGTAACTTTTCAGACATAAAGCAGATTAGGTCAACAGCTCAAAAGATAAGACAACACAAAAGCAAACGGCTAGATTCAACAGAAGAAAACTCAAAGGGTTCAGCGCGAGAAGGCTAAGGCGCGAAGGCAGACACAGAAGGTCAAGAGAGCGCGAGCGCGAAGGCAGACAGAACTATCCTTAACGCGTCGCGGAAAGAACTACATTTCTAAGCGCGCCGCGGGAAGAATCACATTTCTTAGCGCGCCGCGGGAGGAACTAAAATTCCTAGCGCGCCGCGGGAAGAACTATAATTCTTCGCGCGTCGAGGGATGAACTACGATTCTTAGCGCGCTGCGAGAAGAACTACAAATCCTTAGCGCGTCGCGGGAAGAACTACCGTTCTTAGCGCGCTGCGAGAAGAATTACAATTCTTAGCGCGCTGCGAGAAGAGTTCGTCTCGCGTATCGCTGTAACAGGTGGTCTTCACGCAGGATTCCTTGTAAGGGGTCTGGCGCGTGGAGCTGCGCAGACAACCTTAGGCGGGAAGGAACAAAGGACAAGCAAAGAGTTAGAAGAAAAAGAGGGAAACAAGGCTTAAGGGCGGGACGGCGACAAGAGGGAAAAGAAGGCGGAAAGAGAGAAAATGAGAGGGACGGGACAGCGGGAAGGAAACGAAAGGCGGGAAGGAAAATACATATTAAAAATAAAGTATAAATACTAAATCATAAAAGAAAGAGATCGGGTCAGAGAAACGGGTACCTGGGTCGGGTCGGATCGGGGCAGATGTCACATAATACACCAATGATGAGCAAATTAAGACTCTTTTTTTAAGTAATTTACAATATATAATGCATGAGTTACAACAATAACTAGGGACAAACATGTCATTGTAACATCAAATATAACATGCATTTGCAATTTTTTAAAATAATTACAAGTTTCATCCCTTTAAATTACAATAATGGTCCTTAGTCTTTTACATATATATTATTTTATTTTCACTTTTAACCCAACTACCCTCACGATTTTTAAACGGTCATAACTTTTTCGTACGCTAATATTTTTTAAAATAAATGGCATCATAAAAACGAGCATTTTATTATATTTAATTTGAGTATGATATTGCTATAGTTTTCGAAGTAAAAAAAAGTATACAAAAGTGTTTGCGGTTTGCTTTTGATGGTTTTAAATTAAACCATGAGCCAACGTTACACGTTTTTTGTCTTCAAAAACCGAAACTAAACTGTTTCTAATTAAAACCCAACTAAACCGAACCATTACCAACGATTAGGTTCCGATATAGTTTGTACTTCGATGAAAAAAATTGAGTTTAAAATTTAAAACAAGAATTATTAATCAGCATATACCTTCACTTCAAACTAAGTATCAACTAATACGTTATTAAGAGAATCATACTATGAACAAAGATAACTTTAGTCACATAAATAATAAACTTTATTAGAATAAATATAAGACAAAATCATAACAAGAACAAATATTCAAAAAAAACCACTGGAAATTTGGCTAAATTAAAGTTGTAATAGACAAATTTGCTCGTATTAAATAAAACTTTGGTTAACTATATTTTAGCTATGTCTAATATATATTATATCTAATACTAAATAAGTAAATAATTAACATTTCAATATGTACGACTAGCTCCGGTTTCAACCGTGAAACCAAACTGGTGAACGGTCTTACAGTTTCAAACGAAATAATGAACACCAAAATTTGTTGCATGATTATCAAAGTATGTGTTTCTAGTTTCCCGCTGCATCGCGCGGGCACTCTTCTAGTATCAATAAAGGTAACACATCATCTGTATATAGGCTGCGTGGTCAGAACTAATATTTTATGAGAAGTTTTCTTCCTGAAATTGGTTCATAACCAAAATTCTTTCAGTTATACGTCTATGATATTGAGAATGAAATTTTTGATAGAAGCGTTCCCGGGTACGTTTTTGCATGTGCATATTTTTATTTAGTTCATTTAAAGAAATCATTTTGTGATATAAATAAAGCCAATTTATGTACACATAATATAAATTTCAATATAAATGTAATATATTTTTCATTTTTCTCTATACGTTATGTAATTTTATAATTTGAATTATTATGTGTATTACACAGGCTTTAAAACTAGTAATAATAATAAAGAGCAAAGTGAAACCGAATAAAAAGAAAAAAATAAAAAAATGTATCTCAAGAAAAGAAAGCCAGTTGGGCAGTTGGTGATGGATGTGTGACGTAAACGTTCAACCCTCAACTCAAACACAAACTCACTCACTCGTAGAAGACAAGACGAGAGATCGATCAAATGTTTTCACCTAATCACCACCAGCAGCAACAGCAGCAGGTTATGAGTTTAATTAGCTTAGCTTAGCTAGGGTTAATTAATTCAATTCGATTCAATTTGTCTTCTGTATTTGCTTTCGATTGAAAATTATTATTATTATTAACTTACTTACAATTGGGGGAAAACTGAAAAGCCTGAGGATCATCTAATTGTTTGTTTGTTTGTTATATTGCCAAATTATCTATTCATTCAATTCTTCAACCTATGTTTATTATTATTATTATTATTAATTACTTTATCTGTAATTTTACATTTCATCTCAATTATTACTTTGATTGATTGTTTGTTTGTTTTTACACCAAACCATAATCACTTTCACTTTCAGATGCATGCAAAGCTGTTAAATAATGTACAGCTTCCATCATCACCAGTAGTCAACCATGTTGGAACTGCATTGTCTCAGGCAGAAGCATTTGTCCATTCTTCAAAGGTTCATTTTAATTCATTCACACACAACACAGCTAACACTATTTCTTTCTGCATTTGTCATTACTAAATACTAATACTAATCCTGCTTCTTTTCAGAAACTTGAGGATGAACTGGCATCCTTAGGAAATATTGTCAAAAAGCATGAAGAAAATATCAAACATTTCAAGGCTCGTGTTAGCACTTTAGATCACCAGATTACAGATATGCAAAGTATATATCACATTATTCAATCCTATCATGCTATAATAAATTATTTCTTTTCTCAACATTAATTTAATGCTTTTCATGTGATTTAGTTACTCTTGGAAAGACTCATTCTGATACAAAAGATAAGGACACGCTGAGTCAGCAGGCAACATTTGACCATATAATGCAGCATCACAAATCAGCTGCTTCCATTGTATGCAAACTCAAGTATAACGAGTCTCACAATGATCCAAATTCTTCTATTAATGATGTCCTAGGTGTCGTTGCTACGCTTGGAAAAGTCAATGATGACAACATTAACAGGTTATTTACATTCATTAATCATCTTTAAATACAATTTATTGTCACTGGACATTGGTGCATGCTATACTGGTGGTTTAATAAGTTGCTGTCTTGAGTTTATGTGCAACGGACGTGTAATTCTTGCACATGGCTGTAAAAGTCAGCCTTTTCTAAACTATCTGCTGAAGTATATGCGAATTTTTTTGTATTACTAAGTCGGTTAAAATAACAAAGTTGGATTTATAGATGACTGGTGAGGTTTGGATTGAAATGTACAAATAGATAACTTGCAGGGGGTGGAAGTGATTTTATTCGAAGTCGCAAAAGAGGGGGGGGGGGGAGGGGGAAGGGGGCTTTGAAAAGGTTATTTTTCATTTTGTTTCTTCTTTTCTTTTCTAATATTTCATTTAACATATAATTAATTTTTCTTTAATGACTTGTATTAAAACTTTTATAAAAAAATAAAAAATTTAATTACATTGTCTTGTTTATTTATCTATTTACATTTTTTCTACGTTCTAATATAATTTTTATTTCAAATCGAGTTATATTAAAAAATATATATATATTTACGGGACAAAAATATACTTTATTTTGAATATAGCTCGTTCTTTAATAATTTTTTTTATCGGAATGCAGATAAAAGTAAATTAAATAATACTGTGTATTTAGATTTAAAAGATATATATTTCAAGTTAATAGAAATAAATAAATTTTATTTTAGACGAAATATTAGAAATGAAATAAAAATAAGTTTTCGAAATTCAAACCCCTTTGTGCGTTAATATCTCTTCCACCCCCTTTGTGTTACCTAGTTTTACGTCTTAATCTAAAAAACACCTACAAATCCAACTTGTTTTTTAGCCCACATACCAACGCAAAAAAGTTAACATAAGCTTGTCTTTACATTTTTTTTTCTGTGTGAGTGTTTAGGGGACGGCTGGTTTTGCAAAGCTGGTGTTATAAGATAACAAGATGAAAATTTGGTATAAACTGTATATACATATTTACATCTTGATCAGTGAGTTTCTTGATGAGTGTTGGAGGCTTTCTGAATATGATTATTGATATTGAGTAAAATTATTCAGTTATAATAAATCTGGTACAGGAGATGGTGTAAGTGTTTTTGCTGTTTGAAGTTGTTATGTATGGTGCAGCCTGTAGTGTTTTCAGTTATCAGCTTATCAAACTGTTTATTTCACCCTGACACAAATGATCATCGGTTAATTAGATAATCACTTTGGCTTCTAAATGCTCATTAATAAAATGGTTTTATGGAGAATAGGATTCTATCAGAGTACCTTGGTCTAGAAACTATGTTAGCACTAGTTTGTACGTCATATAATGGTGTTGAAGCTCTGGAAACTTATGACAAAGAAGGCTTTGTAAGTAAAAGCTCTGGACTTCATGGGCTTTCAGCTTCCATTGGAAAGCCCATAGATGGCCGGTTTAATGTAATCTGTCTTGAAAATTTAAGGTTTGTGTTTCCTCTCATCTTTTCACAGATAAGATCTTTCTTGATACACATTCTCATTTAGTTGCCTTTTTCTGAGTACGGGATCAGGCCATATGTTGGTGAGTTTATGCCCGATGACCCGCAAAGGAGGCTTGCTCTTTTGAAACCAAACTTACCAAGTGGTGAAACTCCACAAGGTTTTGTAGGGTTTGCTGTAAACATGATCCATCTTGATACTGCACATTTGTCGTCTCTCACTAGTGATGGGCATGGGCTTAGAGAGACTCTGTTTTATAATCTCTTCTCGAAGCTGCAAGTTTACGACACAAGGGCCCACATGCTTCAGGCTCTCCCTTTTCTATCGCATGGAGCCATTTCACTGGATGGCGGGTTAGTTAGGAGCAACGGTGTTCTTGTTTTTGGCGCTGGGTAACAATAAATTTATCAGATTTAATATCTTTCTTTTCCAATGATATATTGGTGGTGAGGTTTCTGTTTCTGTTTCATTTATGTGAATTAGGGATGAGATGAAAGTTAGATTTGCGAGAAAGTTTTCCGCACCTGACAACTTGGTTGATATTGAAACAAAACTGAAGGAGCTGAAATGGACAAAGGAAACTTCGGTGGAAGAAGTGCATAGAGAGGAAGCAATGTTAACACATTTCAAGTACACTTTTGAAGTTAAGAAGCAAGAATTTGTTAGGTTCATGGCGCAAAGCTCGCCATATGTCATGCACGTAGGTGACTAATTGTATTTAAGAAAACCCTTAAGAATAGATTCATGATTTGTTGGTTAATGAATTTGTTGTTATGCAGTATCCTGTTCAAGCAACTCCAAGGAGATAGACCGACAGACTCGTAGATGATAGCTTTTTGTAACGGGAAGGTTGCAGCATTCAACAAGTGTTTGGTGTTTTAGATTATGGGCGTGGAAGTGGATGGATGATCTTCATGTCAATGTTTAATATGATATGAAGGTTGAATCATGTTTTGTATCCAGAAAGAGTCACCTTCGAATTGAAAGGTTGATTGGATGAATGTGCTTGATACATAAATTATAACCTTATGGTTAATTACCTTATTTATATTTATTATCAACAGTCAGAATCACCGTCATTCATACTATATAAAAATGATTGTTGTAGCTTTATATATTAAAATCTTATTTTGCACCTCATATATCAGTAAAATACCTTATGTGGCATAAAAATACAAAAAGAAAAGGTTCCACCGAGACCTTAAGGCATAAAAATGCAAAAAGAAAAGGTTCCACCAAGACTTGAACTCGGGTTACTGGATTCAGAGTCCAATGTCCTAACCACTAGACCATGGAACCTTGTTATTGTATATTTAAAAGAACAATACTCAAAAACATAAACTTTTGAGTAGCTTAATGATAAAAAACCAATATAATTCGTAATTCCAAAGCTAGGAATATGAGGTTATATTCCAACTTTTGAGTAGCTTAATGAATACATAGTACCCAAAATACTTTACCGGTACTAAAAGTACCGATTCCTAAAAACACAAAAAGCAGGCACCGAAAGAAAATACTAGGTATGGTGTTGGTATCCGGTATCATTTGTTTATCCTAGCGAAATGTGGGATATATTGTTTTATGCAATACATAATTTATGTGTAGCTATGTGTGCTTTTAAGGTTTGATAGCTACGTAACAAAATATTCTATTCTTTCAATAGTAAGTCATATATATTCTTGGTGTTGGTGTTGTAATCAAATATTCTTGTTCGCCAGCTAATGATTCTTTCTTTTCAAAATATTTATTTACGTGTAGGTAACTGAATTCTTTTCTAATAAAATATTCCCAATTAATTGACAACTAAAATTCTTCTTTACATCTATATGTATCTATAATCTATAATATATAATATATATATAACTGAAACCATAAAAATCCTACGTGTCACGATGTGGTCGCTTTCCTCTTTTTTTGGAGTCATCAGATTTGCTTGATTTTTAAATTGAGGCTTCTCATGCATTTGACCCGAATTCACGGATACGGGTTTCATCAAGCCCATATATTTCTTAAACGAGTTATAACATCTCATTAAATTAAAAACTATCTCACAAAATATTTGATTTAAAAATCATATAAAGTAAAAATATACTAAAAATTAATATCTGATTTATTTAGAAAAAGATATATACTATTTAAAAAATCAATTCTATAGTAAAAAAATAAACGAGTCTTGGGTCTTATCAAACCCATATAGCTTTCAAAGCGGGTTATAATATCTCATTTATTTGTGAAATAATTTATCATCAAATCATAAGTATATTATTAACTTTCATACAATAAAAATAAATAAATGTTAGAAACAAATAATATAAAACAACCCCGTAATACGGGGGATAAAAACTAGTATATATATATATATATAGTTTTCAATTAATCATCTATCTTCACTTGTTTGGTACTAAATTCTTTCTTTTCTAATAAACTAAACTATCAAAGTTTAATATATATTCTTTGAATATATATAATGAAAAATATTTAAGATGACATAAAGATAAAATGTTGATCGGCAAGTGTGAAACATATATGCATATGGATGGTTGGTTGAAATTCGAAAGCATGCATTAATTCATTAGATGCTATATATATATTCGATGGTGTCACTAGCTAGGTTGTACGTTTTGAATATATTAATTCCGTAAGTACTAAACCAAAGGGATAGCATAGATTCCCTTCGACTAGTTCTCTTATCTCACCCATCCAAAACACCTGTGTTCAGATATATATAGATACTATTAATTAATAATTCATAAGAATCAGATCCATATACATATGATATATATGTTTGTTGATAAATAAATTGTTGACAAAAATATATATAGCGTAAAGTAACCATTAATGAAATGTGACCTTGATAATGTGTATATTAATTCCCTGCAGGTGTGGAGCTAGGGAGCCTATATGGGCTGCATTTGGTCCACTGTTAGGCCGATGCATTCTCCAGCTCCTCGCCGCGACCTGGATCCTACGCTTCTTGCTGATCAAACTCCATGTAAGTGATCCAGCATACCAAATTCTCTTCATATAAAATAACTTATTATAATTATATATGTTTGTGCAGTCACCATAAGTGATGTTGAGGCTTTGTATGAGCTTTTAACAAGTTGAGCAGAAACGATGGCTTCATTCACAAGGTAGGTCCATGCGCGCTCGCTTACTTGTTTAATTTTGATCATTGGAATTAATTAATGATGAATATATATCGTAAAACTAATGACAGGAAGAGTTCCAGCTTGCGCTCTTCAATAATAGGAGCAAACAAAATTTCTTTGCAGATAAAGTAATTTGCTTATTAGCCAAATACTAGTTTCAATTCTTAATTAACACACTAGAATCACTAATATTATTATCTTTGAGATATTTTGTAGATATTCGACATGTTTGATTTAAAACGTGACGGGGTCATTGAGTTTGGAGAGTTTGTTCGGTCATTGGGTGTTTTTCATCCCAACACACTTGTAGATGATAAAATCAATTGTAAGTTTGTATGCACATCCAAACACCCTCTTTTGACGGTAGTTATACTCATCGTAATCATTTTGTTTTTCTTACAGTTACGTTCAGACTTTATGATCTCACACATACCGGTTTTATTGAAAGAAAAGAGGCATGTATTTTTTTTTTTCATTTTAACATGCATGATGCTTTCATTTATCATGATGGCAATCATAAATTAACATGTGTTTCTATATATGTGCAACAATTAAAGAAAATGGTGATTGCACTCTTACACGAGTCTGAATTAGTTCTCTCAGAAGATATTATCGAAGTTATTGTAGAGAATACGTTTAATGACACAGATAGTAAAGGAGACGGAAGAATAGATGAAGAGGAGTGGAGGCAATCGGTAGAAAAGAATCCTTCGATGATAAAGAACATGACACTGCCATATTTGATGTGAGTTAGCGTGTTGTTCCCATATGATACGCTTTAATTATTATCAAACTATGTCTTAGTTTAACTCGCTTATATACATCTTGTATATTGTTAAAATCTTTCAAAAACCAAGTCCTTTTAATTCTTCAAACTTTTCCTTGACGCATTTATAACACATATGTTAATAATATTCATAGTGTCTAATTTGTGGGCAGGGACATGACATTAAGGATCCCGAGTTTTGTTGGAAGATCTGAAGTTGAGGAGGATTGGGAGTAATTAATAAGTTGCAAACACATGACACCAGCAAAAAGAACAAGAAAGAGAACAAACTCTTGTATTTACGTGTTTTCTATGATATAAAAACTAGCATATAAAATAAGATATTTAAATTGTTTCATATCTTCATGTATTTCTTATTCTTTTTCTTTTTCTTTTTAATTTCCATTCGTGTGTTACACAACCACACGAGTTGAGTTGCTAACCTAAGGATGACAGTGAACCCTCAATTTCGATGGGAAAACTGAAATCCGATATAATTGAGACAGATAATACTCGACCCATTAGGGGTTGGGACGGGTTTAAAATGGGTTTGAGATTTATCATATACCTGATTACCTAATACCATTGACCTATCACCTATTTACCCAACTATCTACTAGGGCAGGCTCTAAGGGAGGGCCGGTGGTCGATGGACTCCGGCCCGACACCCGCTAGACACGAATTTTATTATATATATTTTTATGAAAAATAATATATGTATTTAATGTTTTAACTTAATAAAAAAAAACCCACCAGCTTGATTTAGTGACAAAAAGCTACGACTCCCAACCAAAAATTTTGGGTTCTAGTCATTTGTGGCATTTTAAGTCTATTTTTATACAAAAAACTTTTTATAAAGCCAAAATCATAACAAACTAAGTTCATTTAAAAATTAAATTGTTTAAATTCAACAAAATACCCATTTTACTCGAGGCCCAAGTCGGAACTCTGGAACCTAAAGACTTTCTCAATCAGACAGGATAGATGGATTGAGCGCGCGTTGCCTTGATTTGAGGTGAACTCCTTTTCCTCTTCTTCCGGACCGGACCCTTCCATGCGAGAAGCTGGAAGTCGAGTTATTGATGAATGAGAATCTAATGTCTTATTAAATAGGAGCGATCTTTTCATCCAACTAGAAATATCGAGAAATATCGTAAGAGAAGAAAGCAACTTCACCGAAAGGACAGGTATAATGGGATTTCAAAGAAATGGGCTTCATTTTTTAAGCTTCTTATTACGCCTTTGTGATTTCATATACTATTCCCGTATGCCATATCTCTTATTCAATCTTGCTATACGTCCAAGCTCTCCCCCATCGGTAGTTGGAAGCAGAACTGAGACTGGCTGTGACTGAAGGAAAAGGGAGCTAGGTGTGATAGGAGGGCACGGTTAAACAGGTAAGCGAAGGCTCTCTCTCTCGCTCTGTGGTATTGTGTTCGAAGACGGCCTTGCTATCTACCCTATGTACCAGACATAAATTTTCTATATTTGTTGAAATTTGTTTATGACAATTACTTAGGCATTTTATTTTTATGGCAATCATTATTTGCAATCAATTAGTTATATTTTGTAAACATAATAAATCAAGACGGGTTCTTGGCCGGGTATATCCAACGAGTATCTTGACAACCCGATTAAAAACCCAAAACCGGACTAGTAATTACCCGATTAAAACTCGACAAAACCTGACCCAAACCCGATCCATTGCATCCCTCATCTAACCTAGTTAAATCTATACTATATATAATGCATGAAATATGGGCAAATTAAGACACCTACATTTTAAGTAATTCACAACTTGTAAAGCTTAAGGTACACATTTAATAGCATGTAAGATAGGGACAAACTTGTCCATTAGAAAATATACATGAAAAAAGTTACAACATTGCCCCCCTCATCTTTACTCAACTTTTGTAAATTTAAAAAATTATTACAACTTTGAACCTTCATCTTTACCTATATATTCTTTTTTATTTTAATTGTAACCAACTTCCCATCAACGATTTTCCAACGGCCGTAATTTTTTCATACGCTAATACATTTTTTTTAAAATTACACCATAAAAACGAGCATTTTATTGTCTTTAATTTGGGTATGGTATTACTATAGTTATTTTCAATTAAAAAAATTAACATGTTACATATAGGCGTTCACAATTCAGTTTTAACGGTTTCTAAGTTAAATAGTGAGCTAAACCGTTAGTTTGATTTTTTTTCATTGAAAATGAAAACTAAAGCATCGAAAATTTAAACTGAATCGTTACTAATGGTTTGGTTTCACGCATTGAGTTTCAATAATAAGTTTACAGTCCAGTCCAGTTTTATATGGCCTATTTTTGGTATAAACCGTAAACCGAACTGCTTTCTATGGTTTGAACATTCAGAAACCAGCTAATCAAAAGTGGCGATTGGTTTAAACGTTCTCAAGATTTCAAACGAATTTTCAACATCCGTAATTGTTACATGATTACTAAGATTTTGGTTTCCCACAGCATCGTGCGGGCACCCCCCGTCTAGTATAATGTATATATGTTAATTAGGGAAAGATGTGTTTGACTATCGGAGTCGTGTTGAGTTGTGTTTAGTTGTGTTGTGTTTCAACGTGCGACTCCAAATCTAAATCTTGTGTCACCGTCGATGTCACGCCCGATCACAAACCCTTAAAGGTTCTTGCTTTGCATACCATTTGATTCATTACAGTTTCAGGGTTTTCAATTCGATTCAATTAACATATCTATCTATCTAGGGCAAACTCACATTCACTCCAATTGCTATTGATCCCAATGTTTTCCTAAACACGACAATTGTGATGCAATCTGCTGAAAACAATAACAGCAACAAGAAGCTTAAATACTCCAATTGCAATATGTCTCTCCACCAGATAATAATACTACTGGTCCTTTTCTATTGACCAAATAGTGCAGGACGACGCTCCCACTTCCGTTAATTTCAGCCCCGACGATAACCTTATATCCTACCTGTTTAGTCCCGATCAACCGGAAAGTCTTCGTCTTTGATCTCACCGCTCGTAAGCAAGACCTCCTCCCGATGGCGGCCTTGACGAGGATAATTTATCACAGGAAGAGAAGTTTAGGAGAGAAAGAGCAAGGGAGTCACACGGGTCAACACCACCTCCAAAAAGACCACAATTATGGTGCCTTTGCCTGCAGGGGTTCGTATGCTCGTCTGTTATATTATGACTGAATTACGTGAAAGTTTAAATATTTGTTTTGTTTTTTGCGCAGATATATTTTATGGACCGTTCTTCGCAACCACAGCTTAAGCTTCCTGCCGATTCCTCCCCAATTGTTGATCCTCATCTGTCACCGGATGGTACTATGCTTGCTTATGTTAAAAACCATGAACTCAATGCATTGGATCTTTTGTACAACAGGTCTAAACGATTGACGTCTGGCGCTAACGGGACTACCAAGGTTAGTTATGCACATTGCACATTTAGGTTATTAGTATGACTCTGTTTTTGATGTGTCAGTTGATTAGGAATATCCAAAATAAGTGTTGTTTTAAGTTGTTATAACCGCATTTGATGATGTTGGGTGTGTTTGTTAGATTTGAAGTTGTTATAACCGCATTTGATGATGTTGGGAATATCCAAAATAAGTGTTTTATGTCAACAAATGCACAAACTTGTGTGTAATCCCTTGCTAAGAATAATGACATTGTGTAAACTCTGTGTACACATAAGCAAATATATTGAAGGTGATATATAATTTATAGTCAATTTTGATTGGTTAACAAGGATCCTATAAATTTTTTTTACTGCACATCATGAGTATTAAATGCAAAGTTTTATCCTTTTGAATAGCTTGTTCAAGATAGACATGTCATTAACCTTTTGTTGTTTTTTACAGACGCATGCTGTTGCTGAGTACATAGCACAGGTGAGATATTCTTGTTCCATTCATCCACACACACAACCATTATATTTTGTTTTGGCACTTCTTGAATCATGAGATACACTGTAAAGCATTGAATATATTTATCAAAAGCAATCAGTCAAACTCCACCACAAAGTTTGTTAGTATAGTTAGAAATGATAAGTGACTCTAAATTTGCAAATTGTAGGAAGAAATGGAGCGAAAGAATGGTTACTGGTGGTCACCAGACAGTAAATACATAGCATTTACAGAGGTGGATTCATCAGAGATACCTCTTTACAGAATCATGCACCAGGGTAAAAGTAGTGTTGGTTCGGAGGCTCAGGAGGAGCATGCTTACCCTTTTGCAGGGGCCACAAATGTCAAGGTTCTTCTCGGGGTCGTTCCCGTTATTGGGGGACCCGTGACCTGGATGGATCTTCGCTGCGGGTCGAACTTCGATGACGAATATTTGGCCAGAGTCAACTGGATTAATGGAAACACTCTCGTTGCACAGGTGTTAAACAGGTCTCATACCAAACTGAAGGTCATTAGATTCGATATTAAAACGGGACAGGGAAAATGTATCTTGGTCGAAGAACACAACACGTGGGTCAATTTGCATGATTGTTTCACACCTTTGGATAAGGAAATAGCTTTCTTTGGGCAAGTGAAAAAACAGGATTTAGACATTTATATCTTCATGATGAAGACGGCATCTGCATGGGACCGATTACACAAGGTGATTGGATGGTAGAGCAGATTGTCGGGGTAGACGAAGCATCAAATTTTATATATTTTACCGGAACTCTGGACGGACCCCTCGAGCGTCATATGTATCGGGCAGCACTGTTCCCAGAGTATGAAGTGGCAGCACCGGTGAAGTTGACCCATGGTAAAGGAAAATACTCTGTCGTCCTCGATCATCAAATGCAGAAATTTGTAGATGTTCATGAATCTCTGGATTCACCTCCAACGGTATCGCTTCGCTCCTTGCATGATGGAACCCTGATTATGCCTCTTTACGAGCAACAGGCGTCTACGATTCCGAGAGTTAAGAAGCTGCAACTTGAGCCTCCAAAGATTTTCCAAATTAAAGCAAAAGACGGCACCGCTTTATACGGGGCTTTATATAAACCCGATGAGGAAAAGTTTGGGCCGCCTCCCTACAAAACTATGATTTCTGTGTATGGTGGTCCTGGTGCACAGCTTGTCAGTGATTCTTGGTCCAACACGGTTGATATGCGAGCTCAGTTTCTTAGAAGTAAAGGCGTTCTAGTATGGAAGGTTAGCCCTCAGCATTTAAATGTAGATATATATTAAATTGTATGTATAGGGTAAAGTTAAAATACAAAGGGAGACAGAAATGAGAAGTGTGAGAAGGATTTGTGACCACACAAAAAACCCCTTAAAAATAAATTAAAAAAAAATAATAAAAAATCATAACTGAAAATATAAAAAAAACTAAAAAAATAAAAAAAAATTGACGAAAAGACACAATGACGAAAATGAACAAAAGACACAATTATAACTAAAAAAAGACACAATAAATCGCAAAATATAACACAATGGCGAACAAAATATAGCACAATGTTGAGTAATATAACACAATATAAAGAAAAAAAAGACACAATGTCAAGGAAAAAAGACACAATCAATGACGAAAATAAACACAAAACACAATGATGAACAAAAAGACACGATTTTTTTCACTTACCATTGTGTGTGTGTGTGTGTTTTTATGAGAACGAGAAAGACGGTGGAAACATTTTTTTGTTTTTACCTTTTTCGTTTTTTTATTAAATTTTGAGTTATGATTTTTTTATTTATTTTTTTTTAAATTTTTTTGAGGGGTTTTTTTTGTGGCTAGAAATCCTTTTCATCCTTCTCATTTTTGTTCCCCTTTGTAGAAATCTTGTATGTATATATATCTTTTTAAGTAGAATTAGTTGAAATTAATAATATGTTGGTATTCAGATGGATAACAGGGGCAGTTCGCGAAGAGGTTTAGCATTTGAAGGTGCGTTGAAGCAAAACTTTGGACGTTTTGATGCCGAGGATCAGGTTGTTGGGGCGGATTGGCTTGTGAAAGAAGGGCTGGCAAAAACATGGGAAATTGGAATGTACGGTTGGAGCTACGGTGGATACCTCTCCGCCATCTCTCTTTCAAGGTTTCCCGACGTTTTCAAGTGTGCTGTTTCTGGTGAGCCTGTGACTTCCTGGGACGGGTATGATTCGTTTTATACAGAAAAGTACATGGGCATGCCTGATGACAATAAATCGGGGTATTCATATGGGTCGGTGATGAAGCATGTGGACGGGCTGAAGGGAAAGCTGCTGCTGGTTCATGTGTTGATTGATGAGAATGTGCATTTTAGGCATACTGCTAGGCTTGTTAACGCTTTGGTGGGAGCTCGAAAGGGTTATGAGTTGTTGATATTCCCGGATGCACGGCATATGCCTCGGCCGTTTAAGGATCGGCTATACATGGAAGAAAGGATATGGGACTTCATTCAGAGGAGTTTATGATGGAATGAGGAATGGTACTAGCCGCCGCCTTTTTTTTTTTTATAATTTATGTATATCTTTTTTTGTTTCCCTTGTTAACTGCATCCTACACAATAAAATAAAATGAAACGATTGCGAAAAATCACTGGACTTGGTTTGAAAGGTTTTAGCAAAATAAATGATGTATGAATGAATCCTAAAGATGTGATAGTATGCTGATGGTGTTGTGATGTGTAAGGCAACTTGCAAGTGGATTGGTGGGTCTGTCCTTCAAATACACTTGTCCATTTAATGTCACAACCACTCTTATCGTTTATTCAAATATTTTATTTTTTTATTTTTATTTTTTCAAAAATTATACTAGAGAACTAGAGAATGTGTGGAGGTTGTAAACATTTTAAAAATGAACTTTTTTTGTATCTTAATACTTCAACAAAGACATTTTTAAATTATTGGGTTGCTTTATTATCTTATATTCTAGTCTTTTTCCAAGCAAATTAATATAAGTACCAGTTTATATTAATCAAAAGATATATACAATATGTCTAGAGAAGTTAACACGGATTTATGGACAATTAAAATAGCTAGTACTTATAATATGTCTTCATTTTAGTTTAATACTTTTGTAACTTTCAAGCAAGTTAATTTAATGAAGAAGCAAGGATATAGTTATTTTGTTTGGGCTTTATATCGTGATATGTTAAAGAGAAAAAAAAAAGAAAATTCTTTTAGAGCATTCACATCACATTCTCCATCTCCATCTCTATAATTACAATAAAAAACACTATATTTTCTCTCTTATATACAATTAAATAATAATTTTTTACATCTTTATTAAAAAATAAATAAAAGATGAACAGTGCTTCTCCAAATTTACCCATCTTTTTAAATTTTCTCTCTCATCTATTCACAAACACTTACCATTCTCTAAAATCTTTTAGAGATTTCTCTCACAAAGTTTTTAAAAACCTGATGTGAATGCTCTTATATAGTCCTCGAAACATGACTTTACTATCAACTTCTTTAATATAATATTAGTTTCAACAATTCAAAGGCCCCTCATCCATAATCATTAACTAATATGCATTTTACTGTCTCCTGAATTCCTTTACATTGAAGAATTACCATCATTGTTTTAAAAGAATGTTTTGTAACTATATTATATAGTATATAAATTGTTAAAAAATGATCTGATTACAATAGAAAAGTCAGATATAGTAGCAAGTAAACAGCGTTACTAAAACACACACACCGTGTTAGATTTAAAGATTTAAATCCGATGGATATTCAAAATTCCAATGAAAGCACAAGGCCACAACCAATTTAACGTTGCATTTAAATTACTGATCACATTATAAATACCGGACAAAAAAATATGGGGACCATAAGAACATGATCTTTGACAAATCTACCTACTATTTATTAGAATCTTGACTCAATCAAAATATTAATTGAATCGACGTACGTACACATGAATAGTTATAGTTATAATACAAGTAAGTAATTCATACTGTGGTACGATGTTTAAGTTGCTTGCAACTAACATGGGACGTTTTACATGCATGTTTTTGTTTATTTTTACCACCTATAAATATAAATCCACAAATATTTTTCAATGTCAATTACTAAAAATAAACTATTATTCAGATAGACCAGCTAAAAATGCAACTCCAGTGGAAGGTAACCATGACGACCCATATATAAACTGACCCACCGTGAACCGGCTCGCCTCTACTGTCGTGGTAATCACCCGATAACCCGGCCAGTTGACCCGCTGACCGATGGCCCCACCCGGCCCATAGTTCATATACTCACCATAGTACAATGTGTCTAGTGCAAATGTTGCATTCCACTCTAGCCAACCCCTAGGGTGGATGTGGTCACCCATGTAAGTTTGCAAGTACACGGTCCGTGAGTAAAGCTTCCACGGACGCCCAAGATACGTCGAAAAACTACCTTTGGCCGCCTCCATATCCGGTTGGGCTAAAAGCCGACAAGCGTGGATCGAGATTCCAGTGTTTTGATTTGGGTCTTTCCGGTTTTGAGCTGTAATAGTGACCTTTTGGAGAGGCATTGGTTTTCTTGCATACATGCTGCAGTTTTGGAACACGACAGCCGCATTGCCAAAGATAAAATCGACCGTGCCATAAATATCACATTCACGGAAAAACTGGCGTTGCGAGTGGACGTATAACGTGTCTTGATACCCTATGATGTTGCAACGGTACACAACTGATCGGTCGGCACCGACACGCAACGCCACGGCTTGGTGTTTGGAAGGGCCGGCATAGTTCTCGAAGGTCATATCTCTTGCAATGAAACCAGTACCGGTGGCAGCTGTTTGCGGAAATTTACAAAACAAGACAATATCATTAATATTAATTAAAGATGTAGAATCTGATAACATTTAATAATGTATAGCAATGAATAAAGTAGTAATATCAATCTATCGCTATTAGAAAAAGGCTTTTTGTTTCCAATCAATATATATGTGCTCGTTTCAATAGAAAAACATTTATTAGTTTTTAATCCAACATGTGGTATCAATTTTATTTTGAGTTGAGTTGAATGTCCATTAAAACTTAGGTTATAGTTTTTAAAACCAATAATTCAAATAAAAAGGTTAAAAAGAAATGATAACACCGTACCAACATTAAGTTAGACGGGTTTAATAGACAAGAATGGAAGGGGTGGGTGTAAATAATTACTCCATAAAAGATTTAAAAACTTTAGACCATCCTTGCATAATATTGCATTGGATACCCCCACAAAAATAATGTGACTGACTTCCTTTATTTATGTTCTATATCCTTCAATTTCCATCCACCACTCTTCAAGATATTATGTTAAATCATGTGGTGGTTATAAAAAAGAAAATATATTAATAAGAGTGTATTGTTATACAGCTTTTATTATTTAATGATATATTAATTTTATATATCTATTATAATGAAATTTGGTTTATTCTATAATAATAACATTAATATTGTTTATTCTATAATAACTCCAATGTAAAATGGGCCCCTAGTTGGATATAAGTAGTCTAGCCTGCTACTTTTTACTTTTTGATCCAAAATGAGAAATAGGGTCCAAAACGAAAAAAAGAAAAGAAAGGAATAATTACCGAAAGAGGCTGTGTGGAAAGTAGTGACATTATTAACCACTACATTTATTCCTCCAGTAATCACTGTTTTACCCTTTCCATCTCCTATGAACATCAAATTCGTCTTCTTCCTTCCCACTTTTAGATTATCTTCTTCGTACCTATTATTATTATTATTAATTCAAACAGTTACCAATCCATCCATCATTTACTAGTGTTTTACGTCCACGTCCAAACTCACTTTAATTCGTTATAAAAGAATTTCAAGATTTCTTGATATGTCACACCCACCTTATAATAATATAATAAGTTTTGCTTAAAACAAAAATTAGGTAGCATTTGTTAGTTAAAAGACTTATTGCATAATTATTACTTCCAACTTAACCAAATCTTCTATCTACATAATAATAATAATAATAATAATAACATTCAACAAAAACAATCCATGATTGCCCCTATCTCCCCTCCTCCTATGTATTTAAAGTAGGAGACTTTTTAATTAACGAACTAAAAGTTACTCCACATTTTTACACTTGGCATCCACTCCTAGATTACTATTTTAAAATCATTATCATTTATAACTCTAACCAACCAAAAAAATATTATAATCTTAAGTTTCACAAAGAAAGACTTGATTGGAGCTCCTCTAGAATATTTAAGAACATAACAATATTTAATGCACGTGAATAAACTTTCAAAAAGGAAAATAACGCGTTTTATCTTGCTTCCAAAAAGTGTTAGTGAAAGTAGAAAAGTTTTATTGTGAATGTGTGAACTTTTAATGATAGTAACTTTGGTTAATCTACTAGTTTAATTTTATACTCTAGTTTTTAAACTGTAATATTATTTATACATTTAGTATGTTAACTGTAATATTATTTATATGTTTAGTATGTTAATTTTATTAATACCGGATTCTACTAGCATTAATATCTTTTACCTTCCTGCCTTTACGTAGATTATGATCCGCCGGGTACTATTCTCAGGCGCCTTCTTAATCGCCTCCGCAATGGTCTTACACGTCCCATTTCCATCCTTCGACACCACAATATCCGCTTTGATTCCGGCCACCGGCATCTGCAGCAACCGCCTCTCCTTCCGACTGAACCACTCCGGGTACGCCATCAACCTCCTTCTCCGGTGCTGTATCGGCACTCCATCAAAATCACCTCCGTCAGTCGCCGCCGCGTAAATCGCCAAACAATTACTCACCAGCTTCGACAAGTCCTTCAGCTTCTCATCCATCTGCCGCTTCACGTAACCGTTTTCCACCTCCGCCAGTCCCTCCGTACACGTGTCCTGATTCGTCAGCGCCGCGCTCAGCCACGTCATCACATCCTGAGTCGATCCTTTTTTACTAGTTTGACCAGGCGCCACGGAGTAAAGCGAGCGTGAGAGCTGGTCAACGGATTCCTCAAGGAGCTCAAGACAGTCCTCGTAAGCGGAGCGTACACGTGTACTCATCTGGAGGTTGCTAATATCGGCTGACGTGTACAACGCTCTCCCCACGCGCTGTAGCGTCATGTTCACCGAAATGTGGATCATGTCTTTGTCCGACGCGCCAGAGGAGCCTGGGAAGTTTACTAGCGAGTTTAGACAGAGGTTTTGGTAACGAGTCCGGCTGCAGACGCGTGACATGGCTTCCGTGGGTCGGGGATGGGTGGATCCGTGGGGTGTATCGGGTCGGGTTCGGTAACGGACGACAAGGCCCACCGACACGAGGGAAACGATAATGAGAGCGAAAGCGAAGAGGGAGAGAAGCTTGAGTTTGGAAATGGGAGTGGGTGTGGGTGTCGGGTAGTTGTGTGGTTTTAATGGGGCGTCGGGTCGGTTTCTACCCGGCTGGTACTTGCCAAGCCTACCGTACTCCATTGTGAATGAATGATAATAATAATAATAAAGGTTGAATGAGGGTGATGATGGATGAGAGTGTAACGGAGTAAAGTATATATGGTGGTCAAGTACGCATTAGTAGTAGTAGCAGTAGTTGTTGTGAAGTCGATGTCGGAAGGCTTAGCTGGTGGCAACTACTGGCAGGCACCCCAATTATCCATTTCATTCCTTAATATTATTTTTAATAATAAATAAATATTCAAATACCTTCCACTGTCCAATTTTAAATTCCCTAACTCTGTCTTTTAAATTTAACCAAAAAACACAATTTTTTTAATTTATACATCATTTTGTACGAACCTTCTTCAACCTATTCTTCATTCCTATCTCTATATGTTTTTGGTTTGCATATAAAAGGGCAGTTGCAAATGGAGTGTTGTAGAAGCACTCTAAATTTGGAGATTTCCTATAAAATTTCACTAAAATTTAAAAATGAAGTTTGGAGATAGAGAATTGGTTGGAGTGGTTATTTAGATGTTTTTTCTAAATTTTAGAAACAGAGATGAGTATAGAAAACCTATTAAAAATGCTCTTATAATAACACTCGAATTTGCTATTCTTATTTTATTTTCTAATTCTAATTCTAATTCAAATGTTTTGTTGTTTTTATAACTTTTTATTCGAAGTCTCGTCATTGTTCTGCTATCATTCTAGCTATTTCTAGTTCTAATAAAAGGATTTATAATAATAGACCAGTTTATTTAAAAGAAACAAATTCCAAAACTTAGTATTAACTTATTATTAGAGTATTCCCATCCCATTCTACATCCCTATCTGTATAATTACACTAAAAATACTACATTTCTCTCTCATGTTCAATTAAATAATATTTTTTATACATTTATCATTACAGTTTTCTCTCTCCTCTACTCATAACCAATCCAACAAATATTAAAAAATAAATAGGGGCAAACAATGTTTCAAAATGTTTCCCCAAATTTACAAAAAATCACTACATTTCTCTATTCACCCTATAATTTACACTCACAATCACTCACAACCTAACCCTATAATTTGCAAACTCCCCAAACATAATTATAGAGGATGAGACGTGAATGCTCTTATGCATATTTCTTCTTTCAATTTATGTTAGTTAAATTAACGTAAGCCATTTTGGTTATTGAAACTTTCATGATTTTAGATGCTAATCATTAACTCTTCATGATGATGGAATGATTTTTGGAAATCATCAAACTTGAATTATCTTATTTAGATAGCATCTCTGAGAAAATTGAGTTGAATATCTTTTCATGGGTTCTTATCGAACATAAATCAATTTCATCGTATAACCCTAACCAAATAAAGAAGAAACCAGATCAACGTGCATATACAATTAGATCAAGGTCCATGCATCCACATGATTTTGTCACTTGACATGTGAAGAGGTAGGTCCCAGCAGAGCCCAGTTGGACCCGCAGGACTCACCTTGAAGAGAGACGTCTGCGCAGAAACCAACTAGATCCGCAGGACCCACCATGCTTAGAGACGTGACGTCCTTACGCGCAGTACGCAAGCTGTTCCAGCAGGAAATGCCTCCCAATGGTGAAGTACTCCGCCTGTTCCCGCAGCTGCGGATACAAGCCATCAGGGAAGGCCACCCGCGCAGCAAGGCTACACGCACAAGGCACTTAGCTCTCAATAATTCAGTTGTCACCTGAAGGAATGAGCAAAGCCGGGAACAATCCCGCACAAAGGTGGGAGGGGGAATACTCCCGCCCAAATAAGCCAGTCCGTACGATACGGGAAGATCTTTTGTACTGTACATGACGAGGTATGGGCAAAAGATCTGACCAAAGATACGACAGCTCATTGACAACAGTATGGCGAGCAGCATGCTCTTGTACTGTATGTCACTATTAGCCGCTGCCTACTCACCAACTCCTGTCATACCACGTGCATAGCCGGCAGTTGGTGGAAAAGGAATAGTACACAGCAGGCCTGGTCACTGTCAGCCGCTGCCTACCCACCAACTACCAGCATGGCACGTGCGTAGGCCACAGTTGGTAGAACATGAATAATATTCAGCCGGCTATACCTTCTTGGAAACCTACCTTCGGCTATAAATACCCCAAATGGTATGATCATCTCATCTCATCATCTTATCATCATATACTATCTCGTATTACATATTATACCTGATATCTGCTCTAGCAATCTCTCAATATACATTTATATTCAAGAGCAATCTAGTCTGATTCTCACGCCGGAGGGTGGTCACAAGGAGGAACCCCCCCTTCTCAGTGACGAGCTCGCGGTGTCTGTTTTGCAGGTTATCAGAAGAACCATCTTTGCCGGGTCTAACCCCTCGTGGGAAACATCTAACCCCCAGGTTATCCGTAATCTGCCCGGGGCCGATTAGTGTTTCTTCATTGGCGCCATCTGTGGGACAAAGCTAGAACTTCATTTCTTTTCAGTTTTTTCAAACTTCTGGAAAGATGGTTAAAGAAACCCTGGTAACCACAACCCCAGCTACTGGGGGGAATACCGGCGACTACACAGTTTTTACGAACACTACCCCGGTTACCCAAGCCGGGGCAAGTGCAGTAAATTTTACGAACACTACCCCAGTTACCCAAGCTGGGGCAAGTGCAGTAAATAATCGCTCACTAGGATTCACCGATACCCGGTTAGAGAGAGAACGAACGAGGCTCCCCCGCCAAACACTCGATGAAATTAAAGCGTGGGCGGAAGCACGTCAAAAAGAATCCCAAGCTGAGTTGGATGAACGCTTACGTTTACTCCAACAGGCTGTTGAATTTGTATACTTTGACGATGATTCGGAGGAATCCGATAGTGACGCAAACCCTCGTCATAGGGCGAAAGGGAAGCGTAAGGAAACGGACTACGAACCGAGAAGGCGTTTTGAAGAAACCTTCAAACCAAAAAACACAGGTGGAAATCCACGTGACTTCTCGAAAGCATTTACACCAAATGCTGCAAAGGCGGGAACGTCCAAATTTGCAAAGGACATTGCGGAAGCAATCGTCCCGAAAAGTGCCAAACAGATGTCCAACATCGGCACTTACGATGGTATATCTGATCCAGACGATCATTTGAACAGGTTCATAGCGGGGGCAACCGTCAGTAGTTGGACGGAACCTACGTGGTGTTACATGTTCCAAATGACGCTTGTTGGGCCAGCTAGAGCGTGGTTTGATCGTCTACCGGTCCACCACATCTACGGTTGGGAAGACTTCCAGCAAAAATTTAGCCAACACTTCAGCCAACCAAGAAAGTATACCGAAGAGCAATGGACAATCCTCAAATGCATTCGAGAGGAAGATGAATCTTTGCTAGACTTCATCACTCGCTTCAACTCAAAGAAGCTAAGTCTGGGTAATATCAGCGAAGATCTTGTTCGCGCTGCTTTCATCCAGGGCGCGAACGACCCAGAGCTCATCCGCACCTTAACGGGTAAAGATGGCATGCCATCCACATGGGATGCCATCATGACAGCAGCAAAACGCTTTGCGGAAACGGAGAAGCAACTGGGTAGAGATCTCCCCCAGAGCACAAACCTCTACACCCAGAAAACAAGAGAAGACAACGTCCTTACCGCCCGACTAAACAAAAAGCGGAAGCTAGGCATTTGGCAGTCAAGGGTAAACTTTGACACCTCATCCGGCTTGCAACATCGGTTAGGCGGAAGGGATAACGTACAGTCAAACCAGAACTCCAGATGGACGCCACTCACCAAGAGCGTCACCGAGATATTCGCCACTGAGGAGCTCCCATGGCCAAAGGCTCCAATAATCCGACATCGTCACAATGCTGATCGGAGCAAATACTGTGACTTTCACAGGACAAAAGGCCACAACACTGAAGAATGCACAGACGTAAAGGACATGGTCGAAGCATTTGTCAGAGATGGGACGCTCGCGCACCTCGTGGCGCAATGAACGCTGAGCAGGCTGATGCGTGTAGAACCCCAGTTGGGGAAAACACGAATAAAATTGCAGCTTCAATGTTGGAGACTACATACTGCATAAACAACGAGATCCCGAACCAGGTGCATATCGGCTCGATGGCACTCCCATCCCAACAACATGGAAGGGAGCTCAATTACACAGTTTGCATGTAGATCAATTCCAAATTTGTAAAGAAAAGGCCCAGAGCCACTTCTAATGGAAATGATTCTCCTTAGAACATCGACGCTGATGATTTTACATTTATACTTATGAACTTTCAACACTGATGCCGGTTTTCACCGCATACATGTGTGAAAGTCGTTGCGTGGGGAAGGCGGCAAAACCCGCATAAACCCAAAAAAAAAAAAAAAACGGCAAACCTTCACGCAGGTCTGTTAAGGGTAAAGTTCAGTCATCCCACTAAATGAAAGTGCCGGTCTATCCGCATGAATCATGATAGAGGAAACTGAACACTAACCTATTAACAACCGCGCGTCGAACGGTTAATTTATTTAACACGGATATGCCGGTTTTCACCGCATAATTACGTGAAAAGTCGTTGCGTGGGGAAGGCGGCAGAACCCGCATAAACCCAAAAAACGGCAAACCTCCACGCAGGTCAGATATAGGTAAAGTTTAGCCATCCTACTAAGTGCAAGTGACGGTCCTACCCGCACAATCACGAAAGAGGAAGCAAAACTTCAACCTATTATCTACCACGTTCAAAGGTTAAATTATCCTAAACACTTAGAAATTTCTAAAAAGATGAGGAAAACCTCCAGCAGGTCAGATATAGGTAAAGTTTAGCCATCCTACTAAGTGCAAGTGACGGTCCTACCCGCATAATCACGAAAGAGGAAGCAAAACTTCAACCTATTATCTACCACGTTCAAAGGTTAACTTATCCTAAACACTTAGAAATTTCTAAAAAGATGAGGAAAACCTCCACGCAGGTCAGATATAGGTAAAGTTTAGCCATCATACTAAGTGCAAGTGACGGTCCTACCCGCACAATCACGAAAGAGGAAGCAAAACTTCAACATATTATCTACCACGTTCAAAGGTTAACTTATTCTAAACACTTGGAAAATTGCTAATTTAAACTAAAGTATGCAAGTCATATAACGTTTATAAAGCAAGTAATCCAGTGAAAATAGCGGTCTTACCCGCATAAAGATTTATATTTCATAATATTCATTACAAGAATGGCCGGGTAACTACCCGCCTGCAAGAATATAAATCTATACAAGCTAAACCTATCCTAACAGTGGGAAGGGATCTTCAAGATCAAGCTTCAGGGCCACTTCCACTTGGACCAGCACCATCAGTAGAGCGTGGCGGTTCAAGGAAAGCTTTAAGGATAGCTAACCCATCAGCAGCAGCAGCAGCTTCGTTCACCTTCTCCACCACCGGATGCGGGAAGGCGGCATATTGATTCACTGCTTGGTCGTATACAGCTTCAGTATCCACATCAAATAAAGGGAAGTTGGAAGGCGGGATGCCTTTCTCAACGAACCCTAGACCAAGCAGGAAGCCGGCCTTTTCCCCATCCTCATGAGAAGCGTTGAGGGCTGCGCTCATAGCATCGTCATAAGACGTATCCGCGAAGACCCGATGCACAACCTACAAAAAAGAAAAAATATACAAGTATCAAAACCTTTTCTATTTACAAAGAAAAGCGTGAAGACATTATGAAGCTAAGCTTACCTGAGAAAACGCTTCTCGAAGAAGCCATTCCTTGGCAACCAGAGTCTCCTGGAGGGCAGCTTGAGCTTGGTTACGGGCGCGTTCGGCTTCACTTTTGTTAAGGTTGGCAAGCAACACTTCTTTAGCCGCAGCCTCTTCGACGCCCTTTAGCTTCCGCTCAGTGTGGTCAAGCACCCCCCTCTGGTCCAAGATCTCTTGGAGCTTTTTGGCGTCTTCCATCGCCAAGGCATCATGAGCCTGCTGGAGAGCCTCTAATTTGGCTTTAAGCTCCTCATTCTCCACGCGTAGAGGCTCAGCAACAGCTTCAGCCTTGGTGGCCCTCTCGGTTGCGTTCCGTGCAGTTTCCTTAGCCAGCCGAAGCTGTTCGTTAACAGCTTGGGCAGCCTTGGAACGGGCCTCGAGCCGGGCCTGAACTTCAACCTCGAGGGCCTTGAAGGCCTTCTCCTTTTCCGCAGCCACTGCGGTAAGTCTTTTGTTCTCCTCCCGGACAGCCAGCGCCTGAGCTACTTCTTGAATGCGAGCTGCTTTTAACTTGTCGTTTTCACGACAAAGCAGCTCGACGCGCGGCTGCATCCGGGCCAGGAGAACCCGAAGCTCATTGGTTAGCCTACCCTCCTGGTAGCTAGCCATGGCTTCCCCCAACGCACCACTGGGAGCTGCGTGACGAGCCCACTCCACGCACTCCACAGGTGTGCGAAGGGTTGTTCCTCGGCGGATGTTCCATCGTGGAACATACACTTTATTGGAATCCGACACAGCAAAAAACAAAAAGCAGTTAGGAAAAGATGATATAAAAAAAAAAAGGCCAAAAGAACCCTACGCACCTGTAGGGTCAACAACAGGCCGATAGCCGCCAAACCCATCACCTGAACCTAAGGAAAATCCATCCAAGAGGTCAGGCAGATGGGAAGGAGGCAGAGGTTGGCGAGAAGCCCCAAGCATACCTGAAGGATCAGCTGTAGCTGCCGACGTCGGAGGCATGGAGGCCGCCGCGGTAGAAACCAACGGAGGTGAACTCACCGGAGGTGAACTCACAACCGTGGTCGCCGCTGCGGAGTGCGCAGAAAAAGTAACCGCCGGCTCAGTGAAAGATGCGGTAAATATGGCACTGACAGCCGGCGGTGATGTCATCACAGCTGGAACAGTTGGCTCAACGGAGTAAGCAACTGAACCAGCGGAAGCAGGCGCAGCCGCCTGGGTCGTCGCCTCAGGTAGGCTGACCAAGCCTACCGTCATGGGTCCGGAGGTACTCCTCCCCGCTCCACCCTGGAATGCGGTAGCATCCACTCCTGCGCAAAGAAGATAAGTATTAATGATGGAAAGCTACGAAGTTAAAAATAAAGGAAGTTTGTACTTACGGGTTTTCTTGAGCCTGAAAGTGCGGACAGGCGGGGACGAACCCGATGGAGCCGGCCTCTTTACGCCGCTCACCGTCGTCATCCTGGGCTCTCCGGAGGTGACAGTCGCAGCCTCCGGAGCAGTGGTCCTATCACCACCCGGGTTCCCCGCCACCTCCTCGCTCTCGGTCTCTGAATCAGACCGAGGCACCGGATCGACAGTGGAGGCCACCTTCGCCTTTCCCTTCCCGCCGGCAGCCTTCTTCTTCCGCACCAACGGAGGACCATCTGCGGATTACTCATCAGAACATAAGATTAGAGGAATTCCAGCAGAGGTTTCAGCATTCAGGGGTCGAGGGTTGAATAACGCCTTACCTGGCCGCCTGGCGCTCAGGATCTCGTGGCCTGGCGGGTAGATCTCCACGAACCGATCCGCCGTCTGTTCAAGGATGGGCAACTCGTTCTCATCTAGAGCACGAGTACCCATCCGAGCGGGACTGTCAGCCTCCCGCGGATACAGGAGCGACTGCAAGTCGTTCCCCTCTGAAATAAAAGAAAAGCAGTTAGAAGACAAACCTATATAAACAAAGTAAACAGAGCATACCGTAAGGAACAGAGTTCAAACCGTATTCGAGGACGATCGGGATCTTTTGCGCCTCCGCATCCTTCCACACCCGGCTCATCCCGAGCGTCACCATCCCGGACTCTGCAAACCGGTAAACCGGAGATTGGACTCGGGAAATCTTTGAAAACCATTCCGCCTCCTGGTAGTTAGAGGCGTGAAGGCTGGGGAGAGCTTGCCCATTCTTAAATTTCATGGCAAGGGGGATGGCGCGAGCGGAGATATAAAAGAACTCCCGCTTCCACGAACGAAAACTGCGCTCGGTTGCGCAAATCTTCAAACCCTTGATCCGGGTTATCAGAGTATACCACCCCTGGATGCACCTCCAAAAGTAGAAGGTCATCAGGCGGTCGACGAAGGGCTCAACGCCCAGAATCCGGCACACCCACTCGAAGTGGCGAATCTTCGCGATCACCATCGGGTGCACCTCGGTCAGGTGTACACCGTGCCTCTCTAGGACACGGTACACAAACTTTGTCAAAGGGAACCTAAGATTCCCATAGACAAAGAATGCGGCATATACCCCGATCTTGCCTCTGGGGGCATCATACACCGTCTGATGAGGTTCAGGAAACTCAGGCTCGAGAGACTCGAGCATGAACTTCCTGACGATGTACTGATATAGATCGACAGGCAGAGCACACTGGCACTCGCCAGCAGTACTCTTGTCATCGGCGTACACCCCAGCCTCCTGGGCTGTAGCCTCAAGATCGTGAGAAGACATCTTGCACGTATGAAGAGAACGATTTCAAGGGAATGCTCGACTGAAAAGGTGAGTATTCGCCGGAAATCGTTTTGAAGATGAAGAGAAAAGTGAAAGTGTGGATTACAAAGGACCCTCTCCCCCTTTATATACTAATCGCAATTAATGCGATGAATTTAATGCGAAAGAGAGAGAAATCGAAGGTGCAATGAAACTATGACACGTGGCAAAAAGCAAGCTGGCAACAGCTGTTGAAAGGACGCGTGCCATTAATTTCGCGGCCATGCGCCCGAAAAATCGCGCCCACGCGCCTGAAAAAGCGTCTGGAATGACCAGGTACTGTCACGTCACCATAACTTCCTGCATGTCCTGACACAGTCAGAAGAAACCGTCGCACGACGTTTCAGCAGTTTGGACTGTTCTTATCATTTCACCAACTCTTCGAATTTCAAAAAAATTCAAAAAAAAAATTCAAAAGTAAGCGGGAAAATACCCCTTACCTTGGCAACCAAGTAACTGTAAGACAGGTGCGGGTACAGTATCAAGGCAAAACCCTTCACATACTTAGCACCTGCAGGGAATTGAAGCCAAGAATACCTTGGCAACCAAGTAACTATAAGACGGGTGCGGGTACAGTGTTAAGGCAAAACCCTTCACATACTTAGCACCCGCAGGGAATTGACGCCAGGAATACCTTGGCAACCAAGTAACTATAAGACGGGTGCGGGTACAGTGTCAAGGCAAAACCCTTCACATACTTAGCACCCGCAGGGAATTGACGCCAGGAATACCTTGGAAGTAAAGTAACCGTAAGACGAGTGCGGGTACAGTGTCAAGGCAAAACCCTTCACATACCTAGCGCTCCGCAGGGAATTGAAACCAAGAAGGATCTTCTGGGCAATGCTTGCGGAAACGGGAATAACATCCCCGCATAGCGGGAACGTCGAGAACTACATTGTTTGAAGCTCCATGATGGAATTGGTGGTTTTAACATAATTGATCACTATGTTCAAAACTACCAAAACCTCATGGAGAATCCACACAAGTGGGACTCAACGCTCCTGACTTGCGAGGAGGTTACAGACCTACCCGCATCATACCCAAAGATCAAGCAGGAAAGTCGGGAATTTCTGCAAGTGACATAAGGACTTCCGCGGGAAGAATCCCCATGGAAAACCTTAAAACTAAACCCTTTTCAAAACCCTTTGCTTAAGTCCAAAAGTTCACCTCACTTTATTAAACATTCATGAGAAGAACATTGGACTGGGGGGACTTGAAGAGGTAGGTCCCAGCAGAGCCCAGTTGGACCCGCAGGACTCACCTTGAAGAGAGACGTCTGCGCAGAAACCAACTGGATCCGCAGGACCCACCATGCTCAGAGACGTGACGTCCTTACGCGCAGTACGCAAGCTGTTCCCGCAGGAAATGCCTCCCAATGGTGAAGTACTCCGCCTGTTCCCGCAGCTGCGGATACAAGCCATCAGGGAAGGCCACCCGCGCAGCAAAGCTACACGCACAAGGCACTTAGCTCTCAATAATTCAGTTGTCACCTGAAGGAATGAGCAAAGCCGGGAACAATCCCGCACAAAGGCGGGAGGGGGAATACTTCCGCCCAAATAAGCCAGTCCGTACGATACGGGAAGATCTTTTGTACTGTACCTGACGAGGTATGGGCAAAAGATCTGACCAAAGATACGACAGCTCATTGACAACAGTATGGCGAGCACCATGCTCTTGTACTGTATGTCACTATTAGCCGCTGCCTACTCACCAACTCCTGTCATACCACGTGCATAGCCGGCAGTTGGTGGAAAAGGAATAGTACACAGCAGGCCTGGTCACTGTCAGCCGCTGCCTACCCACCAACTACCAGCATGGCACGTGCGTAGGCCACAGTTGGTAGAACAGGAATACTATTCAGCCGGCTATACCTTCTTGGAAACCTACCTTCGGCTATAAATACCCCAAATGGTATGATCATCTCATCTCATCATCTTATCATCATATACTATCTCGTATTACATATTATACCTGATATCTGCTCTAGCAATCTCAATATACATTTATATTCAAGAGCAATCTAGTCTGATTCTCACGCCGGAGGGTGGTCACAAGGAGGAACCCCCCCCTTCTCAGTGACGAGCTCGCGGTGTCTGTTTTGCAGGTTATCAGAAGAACCATCTTTGCCGGGTCTAACCCCTCGTGGGAAACATCTAACCCCCAGGTTATCCGTAATCTGCCCGGGACCGATTAGTGTTTCTTCAACATGCAAATCCAAGAGCTTACAAGAGAAAAGATGGTTTGTGTTAAATAAACAAGCAACAATCATTTTATTTTTTTTAATAAAAATGTTAATAGCTGTAGAGGATACTTTCAAATTTCGATTACACTTGCTCAACAGAGTTGGGACCAACATATGGTAAACTCACTATGTTTGCCCCAATTATTCCCTTAAAAGAAGGGCATGGGAATTTTATTATATTTTTCTCCCATCTCTCAAAACATAAAAATCTTATATTTCTACAATAATTCCATTGAGCATCAGATTATCATCTCCGGGTCATCAACATCATATCGTATACCTTTTAACAAATTTAACTAATTGCATTGGTGTTCTCCTTAATTCCTTGTGCACTAAGCAAAATATAGACCCAACTTAAGCTACTAGAGTATACCTTTTAAAGAAGAAAGTGTTTGATTTGTTTACTCGGGTAATTAAAACACGTACGTACATAAAGCAAGCGGTTAAATCTGCTTTACTTTAATTTATTCAAGACTTTTAGACGTACGTACTAAAAGTTTTTCAAACCAATTGTCGGCAAAACTTTGTTTTTTTATTTTATTTTATATTGTCATTGAAAAGAGAGGAGAAAAGGCATACAAATTCCTATCATATTTGTTTATCGTTCCCAAACCAAAAAAGAAAAAAAGAAAGCATAACACAACACGTCATATATATCTGATCTGACAGGCAACAAAGTGGTTGATGGATGCATCATTTTCACCAAATATATTTTATATCTAACTAATTACTATTACTAAATAGCTAGCTAGTCTAGTAAATTAATTCACCGAATATTGGGGTCCTACCACTTACGTGGAGGCAAAGGATGGTTACGTGTGGCTTAAGGCGGTGGTCGATCAATCCAACAAATTTAGCCCAAAGTTGTCGCTTTTAGGGACCGCTATCTTAACATATAATGTGCTAGCAAGTTTAAGAGAGACTGAGTTTAGAATTGAGAATATATACAAACATAATATATAATATATGTTGTTAAATCATATATTACCAAATATACATTACAATACTATATATATATATATACATATATATAAAAGCTGAAATCAAATAAAATTCCATGCAGGTTAATTTGGGTGACCTCAAATCATACAACGGGTTAATTTAGGTCAACTCAAATAATCGTGTTAATTTGGTATATGTAAAATGGCCACATTAGTCATTATGTGTAAGACATTTAAAGATGAAACAACAAAAATGGTAAGGCAACATATCATGCAGGGAGCTAGGTCTGGTGAAGTGTATTTTCGACATATGGACCAAAAGGGAAAGAGAGAAAAGACTAGTAATGTCGTTTCAATGAATTGGTGATGAGTTAACAAGTATATATATGTATTTAACACGTAAGGAGGAGGTAGATGAGTTTAGTAATGATTTACCATGAAGAAAAATCAATAACATCTTACATTTGTAGCTTGCATGCAACAACTCGTTCACCCTAGTTGAACATGTTATACAAAACCTCTTTAATAATGTTGATGTAATTTCTTTTAAGTTTTAATTCAGATACATAAATGAATATAACATGTTTGAATGTCATGTTTCATATTCTACAAGTCAGCCAAAAATGATGATTGGTGGTTCTATTTCTATCTGTAATCTGATCTATATAAAAACATACCACTTTCTAACTTATTATTCTGTGGGTCAATGTATAGCTTGCTCACTATCTTGTATATATGTATATATCTATGTATGTTATTATTGATATAAATATGATAAAGGCATATATAATGAAGTTTTTGAAAAGGTAAAAATTCACCACTTTTGTTTATACATTATACAACCGTTGGTTTGTTTTCATAGATTGGGTATGTTGATGTGATGCTAAAGAATTTAATGTTAATAATCTAAATATAAGTGTTGAAAAATCAACAAAGCAATAAATAATACAATAATAATAGTTATAGGAATATAAGAAATTATGTGTTACAGCTAAAGAGTAGTTAATATAAGGAATTAATAAAGCATGTGCAAAGTTGTTATGTAGTAGGAGACCGCACCTAGCAGGCCCATGCAATTTCACATGGTGGTGTGCCCACGCAACGCATTGTGTTAGTGGTCAATCCAATTGAAAGTCTTTATTTTTGTCCAAATGATAACACTTCATTTGTATATATATTGGACTCTACCAAAATATCAACGACTTGGACTCCTAGCTAGCTTCATGGTCAAAGTTAAACTATATAATATAAAACTAATATTATTTATCCAACTAAAGATATAACATGATCGATCATAGAATATAAAATGTACGTGGGTATATTGATGTTATTATTGTTAAAGCCAGTCAATTACTAATGATACATGCAACTAGCTTGTAGATAAGTTGACTTGGATACTATATATATAGTGTTTCGTATTATTATCTATTAAGTTTGTGACATTATTGATTAATGGCGTCCCCATGATTGTTAACACATCAAAATCACGGGTTACCAATGCATGTGAAAATCCACCTTTTCTTTAATGTCACTTTCAAATTTTCTCCACCTAGCTTAATTATATTTCTTCTTCAAATATATTTCTATGCAAATTCTTTAAAAGCTAGGCAATTCAGCTAATACAAGTAAATTTATATATATATGTGTGTGTGTGTGTCATTAATTAATGTTGGCGAAGATATGTGTTATGGTGTGGTGATGGGTGTAGTTGTCCCGCCGGCCACATCACCCGTGAGGATTTGGTGGGCGCAACAGTTGTGCCCACAATGGGGTGGAGGCTTTTGATTTCACCCTATCATATTTCATATACAATAACTAAGACATGTCTAGTGAGAGTGATTGTGGTATATATATAGCCTTATTCAACCTAATGGCAAGTGGTGATAAATGAAACATATAGAGATGAGCTTGCTCACTTATTTCTTTAAATTTGGTTATAATTACGGCCAGCTATACAATGAAAGAAGATTATGTTATGAATTAATAATCGCAACCATTAAAGTTGAAAATGACTACCACTTAATTGGATTTGTACCAAAGGAGCTTCTAGCTAGCCTAGTGATATTATGGTTAAAAGCTACAAAACTTATCAAAAGTTGTGGCTTGTTGCTATCCAAAATGTAATGATATTTTTGTTGCAGGTAGCATGTTGCCATCTCTAATGAGTAATGAAATATATGGTTGAGGACCTTATAATTAATTAAGTAAAAGAGATGCATCGAAGTGAATAGATAGGGCAGGGCAGGGACCATTTATGCATATGCATGTAGCTAGATATGCATCTATATATTAGTTGGTTTTAATAAAATCATAATTAATTAAACGAAATTAAGTAATGTACATTCTCTCTTAGACTAAAACCATAAATCTCTGAACTTGATAAAAAAATTAGTAACAAGTTAACACATTCTTTCTTAGACTAAAGTCATCAATCAACAACCTCTAGCGTCTAGTGTGTGGGTTTATTAGATAGATATCCATATGCAACTTTCAATCCTTTAACGGGCCCTTCTTTTGCAAACGGCCCAGACCAAACCACAAACAATTTATATCACAAGCAAACTAAATCTATACAAAATATGATGGATACACTTTATGTACACTCTATTTTATATTAATTCTAATATGAATCTATCAATATTATTATAAACATATATTATATTGTCGATTTTAATTTTATATTTGGAAATTAGAAGAAAAACGAGCTAAAATGATCATGTTAAAAATAAGAAATGGACATGTTAATAGCGGTCGGTCTATTTTCACATTACTTCTATGTATATATTAAAATATCATGTTTGGATCTATTTTGCAACACGAACCAGACATCCTTCTTGATTAATTCAATAACTTTGTACACGCTACTTTCGCTAGTTTCCACCAAAGTGTACCTAACTGCCTAAGGTCAACCGTTACCAAGACTGTGTTATAGCGTCGGTTGGGCCCTACCAGATGGGCCAACACCCATGAAAACACCACTCTTTTGGGTGTGAGAAGCTGATGCAGTTTCGGAAGCGATCAATGGCTCGAGAGACTCATGATTATTTTTCAAAGACGATAAAACGAACCAAAGGTTCAAGAACAATATCCTTTTAATATAAAACTTAAATAAAAAAACTAATTAGACAATAAACCAGATAACCGTATTTATACTAAACAGATTAAAGATAAACTAAGAAACAAGATAAACTACGAAGTTCAAATTTAAAATAATAACTAGTATTTCGACAATCTAGTTCGCAATCAAACTTGCCACGCCACGATTAGAGATCACAATCTAGTTCGCAAACAAACTCAAAACCGAAGTCAATCTAGTTCGCAAACAAACGCAAAAACCGAACAGTCAATCTAGTTCGCAAACAAACTCAAAAACCAAACAGTCAATCTAGTTGACAAACAAACTCAAAAACCGAACAGTCGACATATATAAAAGTCAAACATTCCACAGTACTTCCTTGAATCCATATGGTATGGATTAAGGGCTGAGAACCTTCATTAGACTGCAACAAAAAAAGTCCAACAGCCATTCTAGTAACATGGGCGTAATCACATATTTTGACACACATCATGTACCAAACATTTCATATGTTTCCAAACACCTCCACAACTCCAACAATCATATTAAATGTACAATGATATTAAAAGTAAACATTTTTTCATTTACATGCCATTCCGAGGCTTATGATATCATCATTGCTTCAACGGAGGCCATAATCTTCGTTTAGAGTAGAGATATATTAAGTGATGAGTATAGGCATTTCATCCACCACCTCACCCCTGACCTCACCACCTTCTCCGTCCTCCTCAAATCCTGCATCCGAACCCGTAATTACCAACACGGCAAACTCATTCACTCCAAACTCAACCAATCCGGACTCAAATTAGACAATATCATACTCAATTCCCTCATTACATTGTACTCCAAGTCTGGAGACTGCCTCACAGCTAAATCCATATTCGATTCCATGACCAATGATAATAATAATAATAATAAGGATTTGGTTACTTGGAGTGCCATGATATCATGTTTCGCACATAACGGGATGGAATCACAAGCCTTGCTTACATTTACTGACATGCTTATACACGGAGAATACCCGAACCAGTTTTGTTTCTCCGCCGCCATCCACGCGTGTTGTAACCGGGATAACGCGTGCACCGGAGAAGCGATATTCGGGTTCGTGATCAAGACGGGGTACTTTGAGTCCGACGTGTGCGTCGGGTGTGCGCTGATTGATCTATTCGCAAAGGGTTTTCGTGACTTGGAGTCCGCGCGTAAGGTGTTTGATAAAATGCCCGAGAGAAATTCGGTTACTTGGACTTTGTTGATAACGAGGTTTGCGCAGCTGGGACTTCATAGAGATGGGATTGAGTTGTTCTCGCGTATGCTGATGTCTGGGTTTATGCCTGACCGGTTTACGATGAGTAGTGTCGTGTCTGTGTGTGCGGAATTGGGTTTTGTTTTGGTTGGTCAGCAAATGCATTCTTGGGTGGTTAAGTTAGGGTTGTGCATGGATTTGTATATCGGATGCAGTCTTGTGGACATGTATGCGAAGTGTGCAACTACTGAGCCTATGGAGGATGCTAGAAAAGTTTTCGAACGGATGCCTGACCATAACGTGATGTCTTGGACTGCGGTTATAACAGGATATGTGCAAAGTGGAGGTCTTGATGCAGCTGCAATTGATCTCTATTGTAAGATGATTACGCAAGGTGATGTCTTACCAAATCATTTCACTTATTCAAGCGTCTTGAAGGCATGTGGCAGCCTTTCAGATCTTGAAATTGGTAAACAGGTTCATAACCATGCGGTTAAGTTAGGTCTAGTGTCTGTGAACTGTGTCGGCAATTCTCTTATTAGCATGTATGCCCGATCTGGTAGCATGGATGATGCCCAAAAGGCTTTTGAAGTTCTTCTCGAAAAGAATCTAATATCTTACAATGCCATTGTGGATGGGTATGTTAAAAATACTAGTTCTGATGAAGCCTTTAAGATGCTTAATAAATTTGAGGAGACTCAAACAGGGGTCGATTCTTTCACATTTGCCAGCCTTTTAAGTGCAGCAGCCAGTCTTGGTGCTGTTGGAAAGGGCGAGGAAATGCATGCTCGGCTGGTGAAGTCAGGGTTTGCTTCAAACCAAAGGGTATGTAATGCTTTGATATCAATGTATTCTCGGTGTGGTGACATAGAAGCAGCTGCTCGAGTTTTTAACAAAATGGACGACCGGAATGCAATATCATGGACTTCAATTATTACTGGTTTTGCAAAACATGGTCTAGCAAAAAGTGCTTTGAAAGTATTTGATGAAATGCTTGAAGCAGGTGTGAAGCCAAATGAAGTCACTTATATTGCTGTTTTATCAGCTTGTAGTCATGCTGGGATGGTTAATAAGGGTCTGAGACACTTTAGTTCAATGTATAGTGAGCACAAGATAACCCCAAAGATGGAGTATTATGCATGTGTGGTTGACTTATTAGGAAGGGCAGGCTCTCTTGAAAAAGCCGTTGACTTCATTGACTCGATGCCTTTCAAGGCTGATGGTTTGGTATGGCGAACATTACTAGGAGCCTGCCAAGTCCATGGTAATACAGAATTGGGAAAATTATCTGCAAAAATGATCACTGAGCTGGATCCAAATGATCCATCTGCTTATATATTGTTATCCAACTTGTATGCTTCAAAGGGTCAATGGGAAAACGTGGTCAAAATCCGAAAAACCATGAAAGAAAGGAACTTGATTAAGGAAGCAGGTTGCAGTTGGATAGAAGCTGAAAACCAAGCTCACAAGTTCTATGTAGGGGATACATGTCATCCCCGTGCACATGAGATATACAAAGAGTTAGATCAGTTAGTAGTAGACATAAAGAAACTAGGTTACGTTCCTGATACAGATTTTGTTCTTCATGAACTTGATGAGGGAGAAAAAGAACGATACTTGGTTCAACATAGTGAGAAGATTGCTGTGGCGTTTGGGCTAATAAGCGTGTCGAAGACGAAACCAATAAGGGTGTTTAAGAATCTTAGGGTTTGTGGAGATTGTCATACTGCAATGAAGTATATATCAGTAGCAAGGGGGAGAGAAATTGTGGTTAGAGATTCGAATAGATTTCATCATTTTAAGGACGGGTCATGTTCTTGCAACGATTATTGGTGATGATTTCCAGGTGGTTTTAAAAGCTGTGACTTGAAGATGCTAAGTGTTTCATCCATGGCTGCCTCTTTCTAGTTGCCGATGTACATTGATGAACATATGGATGTATAAAAATTTTGCTGTATGTATCTTGTAACAATAGAGAAGGTTTTTGATATTCAAAAAGGTTTTTAGTTCAACAATATACAGAAAATTGTACCATTAAATTTGGGTCCAAAAGTATGAAGTATGATTTAAGTAGTATAAGATTTTATATATGCTTCAGAATCCAAAGATAGCATCTGACTGCATGTTTCTAAAATGAATCGAAGTACAAGAAATGAGAAATGGTTATGGCCCGACTGTATTACGTGTCAGCGTGTGGCTGATCAGTGTAACGCATGATTTATCTAGTATAGGTGATTTTTATGAAGTTTGAAGTGTTATGAGTAACAGGCAATTAGACATTTGTTCATCTTTGATGTTTTGAAGTTGAATTTAATAGACAAATTTAACAGTTGAGTCTTTATTGTCAAAATAAGCAGTTGACTTTTTATAATCTCTATCAACAGTTGACTAATTTATAGTCAAAATCATGAGGTTTGTAGTATTTGAGGTTTAGTGCTTCTCTTTTATCGGAAAGTAGTGCTACTCTGGTGATTTCAGTCAATATATCATTACTTATTCCTTTTTTATTTGTGTGATTACTTATACAGAATCTTGATCTTCAGCTTATATCTTAAGCTAATTTAGGTAGCTGTCCATGTGCTCCAGTTTTAGATTAGTGTGTTTACAGTACAGATTCGTTTAACTAGAATCCACTTTCTGAAATGTTCCTGTTAAAGTAAACAATAAAAACTTACAATGTCACAAAAGAGGAAAGCGGAATCAAATTAATGGTCTCTGTCAAAACAGAATATAATGGTTGCTGAATTGGATGTCCATGTGTCTATGCAGGATTTCTTCTTTGATGCAACCTTTCTGTATTCTCTACTGTTATATAATATGGGTTTTTTCATATGTAATATTCATATTTATGTTATTTTTCTGCATGTTTAATATATAAAGTGTAAGGTATGTGTTTTGCTGATTAGAGGCTGAAGCTGGAGATAATCTATGGAAGCTAATATCCCGTCTTGCTGCCTGAAGGCCCAAGCCTTCCCTATTGACCCTCTAGTTGGAGCCAAATGTCATGCAACTGTTGTTTCTGGATGGTTCTCAGGTCAATATCCCGTCTTCTTTTAGTTTTTTTTTTCACTAAACTTTGTTACTTCTTAAGGGTGTTTGGATATGCACTTTTAAAAAGTCATTGTTTGGATGTGTTGTTGCAGCTTGACTGTTGACCACCTTTTGATCATTATTATGTTGTTAATTGCAGATAAAGTTGGTAAAAACAAGTACTTCAACAACCCCATGTGGCCAGGTATGTAAAGACTCAAGTTCATGCTAGTTGTGCCTGTAAGTTATGATTGCAACTTGAGCTCATTTTTTTTTCTTTGCATGAAGGAGAAGCGCATTCCGTGAAAGTAGAACAGATATTGTTCAAGGAAAAATCAGAGTACCAGGAGGTCGTGGTTTTTGAGGTATCGCATTTGAAGATCAACCTAGTCCTTAATCATCATTATAAGGAATCATATATATGTTGAAGTTTTTTTGGTTTACAGTCTGCAACATATGGAAAAGTGCTTGTCCTTGATGGTATTCTTCAGCTGACCGAGAAAGATGAGTGTGCCTATCAGGAAATGATTGCCCATCTTCCCCTTTGTTCCATTGAATCGCCAAAAAAGGTACCGTCATGCTACCTTGAATATGTTTTTCAAATACGGATATTGTTTGGATATTATTTTTATGTGAAATAGATAAGATGGTTAATAATAATATCGTATGGTGTATACCAGGTTCTGGTTGTGGGAGGCGGTGATGGTGGAGTTCTTAGAGAAGCATCTCGCCACAGCTCTGTGGAATTGATCGATATATGTGAAATAGATCAGATGGTTATAGATGTATGTGATGAAAGTATAATCTCTCAATTTTTATTTTATATCACCGGTGCTCATTCTGTAATTTCTGTTTTGTAGGTTAGTAAAAGGTTTTTTCCTGAGTTAGCTGTTGGCTTTGAAGATCCCCGTGTTCATCTCCATGTCGGTGATGGTAATTACTTGTCTTTTTTATATTGACCACATGTGTTTTTATTTAACGTTCGTCATTTTAAAACATTATTTTCTAATTTGGACAGCTCTTGAGTTTATCCGGAACACACCAAAAGGAAAGTATGATGCCATTATCGTTGATTCGTCTGATCCTGTGGGTATGTTATGCAAGTTTCCCCAACATTTTCAAAATCTGACAATTATCGTTAACTCATGTTCTCCGAATGTAGGTCCTGCTCAAGGCCTTGTGGAAAGGCCATTCTTTGAGATGCTAGCGCGGGCCTTAAGGCCCGGTGGTGTTCTTTGTAACATGGCAGAGAGTATGTGGCTCCACACTCATCTTATTGAGGATATGATCACCACTTGTCATCACATATTTAAGGGTTCTGTTCATTATGCATGGACAAGCGTCCCCACATATCCCAGGTAGTTTTCATTATGTTGGAGATTTTATAATCTGGAAACGTTATAGAAAAACAAAAAGAGAATCAAACAAAAGCCGGGATATAAATATAAAGAAAACTCAATGTTAGCATATTTTACACGGTGTTATTGGATTCATACTGTGCTCAACGGATGGCCCGCCTGTAAACTTCAAGGTTCCTGTAAATCCCATTGAGAAGCTAGAGGGAGCACTCAAGCATCACAGAGAATTAAAATTCTACAACTCACAGGTAACAATATATATAACTGTCACATCATCTCTTGCATTTGAACTTCATGATTAATAAAAAATAACTAAAGAGTACTTGAATGAAGGACTGAAAAAGATCATGTTCATATACTTGATATATTGATGTATTCAATATAAAAGTTGAAGTACCAAGTACTGATAATATATTAAATGATTTACAGATGCATAGAGCTGCTTTTGCCTTGCCTTCTTTCGTCAAGAGGGAAGTGAATTGTCTTTAACGTCGTTAGCATTGTGTGATTCTGTGTGAGCAGCTGTTATGTGAGGTTTGGTTTGTTTGTCTTTTGTACATGTTCATAAATCTTTCTTTTGAATTTCTGAGGATATAGCGATAAATTTATTTTGTGAGTATGCGTGTGCACGCTTTGTCTTGCTTTCAGATGTGTGATTTAAATGTACACTTAAGAGTAACAAATTTGATTTAGATTTATGTTATTGAGCATATATTACTTTAATTGTTATTTATAGAATAGTAGGTAGAAAAATGTGATACATGTTCTAGATAATAATATGCACTTATGCAGTCAATCTTTATGTACAGACACTACAATACAATATAACATAATTAAAAAAGGTGGTTGGATAATACAAGTGGTTTCACTTCTGCCTTGACCTTTGTAGAGCTGCTTTTCAATATGGCATCTAAAGTGCCAATGGCTTCCAGAATATGCTTCCCTTTGTTCAACATTATGCAACTTGCCCTGCAGTATGTATGCATAACACACTTAAAAATCATTTCTCTCAAATCTAAACATATTAAACAAATTCAAATTCAAATAACAACCTTCTTCCGCACGCTACATCTGTTATCTCTGCTCTAGTAGGCACACCAGTCTTCACCAACGTCTCGAGTACCTGTGTTGCCCAAATAACCGGGATATGCGCGGCACTGCATATCGACAGAATTTGTTCTTGAATATCTGCTAACAACTCCCATCCGCACTCAACTGCAAGATCGCCTCTAGCAATCATGACCCCTAAAGGATTTGGTAGCTTCATTGCCTCCAAAATCATGACAGCCAAGTTTTTAATCCCGTCTTTAGTTTCAATCTTTAAAACAATCCCCAACCGCTCTAGCTTCCTCTTCTTAAGCTCTTGCTGAAGCACAACAATATCATTCACATTTCGGACGAATGAAATTCCAACCATGTCAGCATGTGTACCAACAAAGTCAAGATCAATAATATCTTTTGAAGTTAAACCTTCGTACTTAATTTTACTCTCGGGGATGTTAATAGATTTCTCTGGACCGAGTTTAGTTCCACGTGGACCGGCACGTGTAATGGAAACAACTATTTCTGAAACACTAGTCCCTTTGATGACTCCCCATATTTTTCCATCATCAAAAGCAATAGGCTCTCCAGGTTTGACCGAGTCAAATAGATAACCGGATGAACAAGTGACTCTAGGAGTGCCAGTGCCAGCCATTGAAGAAGTTACTTCTTCGTTTGAGCTATCTCGTGTTATCACTAGCAAATCTCCAACTCTTAATCTAACAAATGTCTCTGTAGGAGGCACATCCACCACACATCCAAATGAAGCCCTTTTTTTGTTCCCTTTGATATACAGTTCCGTTCCATTTTCAACATAACATGTCTTTGTACAATCCGCCATGAATCCAACACCGTTAAAAACAGGGAATTTCTTTGAAATCTTGAGCAACCTTTGTTTTCCTCTCGTGTCACTAAATCTAACCGTGTCGCCAATTTCAAGCTTCGTGAGAAAATCTTGGCCGTCCACATATAGGACCACGTCTGGTAAAACATGAGGCGGTGGCGGGCCTGCACCCTTTTCAGCAATCCAAACACGGGCCGGGTTGATCACATTTCCATGCACGTTCTTCTTTGGAGCTATTTTCATTACACATGGACCAGGTTTCATCTTACCGGTTCGTAGCTTCGGCCCCGCCAAATCCATGAGAATCCGACATGGCTTCTCCAGCATCTGAGAGTTTATCTTCACTCTTCTAATAATCTCACTCCAAACACTTGGATCACCATGAGCACAGTTGATACGTATGATCGTGGCACCTTTTTTAAGAACATCGGTAATAAATGTTTCGTTGGATATGGCTTCTGTACCAACTGTGACCATGATATGACTTCTTTCATCTTGAAGTGGACCGATGAGCAAATCCCGGTTGGAATTTGCCTTACTTGTCATCATACTTGTTGTGAACTGACTTTTGTTACCTTTGTCACTACCAACTAAAGAGGTTGACTTTAGGTTTTCCAACATCTGGATTCCTGCAGAAAGGCTTGCGATTACGTATGGATTGATTGTTTCCAAGTTCAAAAGTCCGACTGAAGATAAGTCGTCTTTTATCTGGTCAACATCAAGGCTTCTGAGAGCCAAATAGTGTATCAGGTTTGCAGCACTCATCGCATGCCGTCTGCAGATACAAAAACACACTTGTATTATTGCATGTCAAAGTTTAGAAAGCCAATGATTAGTAAGGTAGCAGTTGAATCTTGATTTATGCAAAAAAAAAAAAAAAAGAAAAAAAAAAGAAAAAAAAAAAACTCAATTAACTGCAGTTTTTGGATTCCATATGACTTGATCAAGCATATAGCATTATAAAGCAAAATAAAGTAATGTAAACCTGTGACACTGTTTTAGTCGAGAAGCATTCCACTGTTCCATTGCTAAAGCATGCATGTGAATCGCTTTTAGTTTATCTAGAAGATTTCCATGGTTTCCCAGAATTTTAGCATGATCTTCGCTCGGGTATAATGAAGCAGCAGCGACTTCCTTCGATGTTTCATTATTTTTGCGACTGTTGTTTGAGATTGTAAGTGATTGATCATCAGAGTAAGCACCAACGATGCTTTCATGCTCATCATTTCCCTTTCGAATAGCAGATACGATAAGCGTCAATGGAAATACACGTTTATGTGTCCTTAAACTTTGGAACATCTCACTCCTTGAAACTAGTATTTTAGCGTTAAGTCCACAGGACAAGTGTGGAGGTTTCTCATTTGAGTTTGAGGGTACCAACAGCAATGCTTCAGTTGTGTTAATGCCCTGCAAATATTGGCCCGAAAAAGGTCTGTTAATTGCCAAAAAAGAACAAGACATTTATGCTGCCATAAAAATTATAAATTGCAAAGAAAGACAAGCATAATTTGATGAATTAATAAAATTTGCAGGATAACCTTGCATCACATTACATCATCAATAGGAAGAACTTAAAACTTTTATAACACCCTATAACTTTTTTAGTAGTTATCAATTATAATGATTTCACACGCGTTAGCATAATATAACAATTTAGTAATCCTTTCACACACGGTTAGCATAACAATTCAGCCAATCATCATTATAACTTCAGGTTTTCTTTAGTAGAGATATAACTACACACACATATATTCTGACATGGGAAAAATGTCGTAAACATTTTGGTCAAAAGACTCAAAACCTGTTATGACTCGAAGTAAAAAGATCATTTTTAGAACAACTTATTCTATCCCAAACTTGTTAGCCTGCCCGACCAGCTAGGGATGAGAAATTTTGTACCGAGTACTAGCACCGTACCGAACACAATTGGTACTGGTATTTTGTTTTTCATGTGTTGGTCATAGGTATTATTCGATTTCGATATTTTCAATGGTACTAGCACCGACTACCGAATTGATAAAATCGGTATGGTATTCGAATTATAAAATCACTCATTTTCGGTATCTATATTTTTCAGTTAGTACAGGTTCGACACCATACTAGTACCATGGTCTCATTACCCATTAAGCATACAGAGAAATGTTTTTTTTTTCTTTATAAATGACCTGTTTTGACCCGAACCAAAAGGATCATTTTTTTATTCTAACCGAAACCAACCCATTAGTCGGCAAGTGAGTATTATCGGTCCATAAGCATTAAGTTTGAGAGTGTGCTTACATAAGTCGAGGCGGCATGGCTGGCGAGTGAAGGTGCTGCAGCGAACTTCATCTACAAGATAAATGGTTGAGCTAAAGGATGAATATATATATATATATATATATATATATATCTTCCAACCTGCTACTGCTGATAACAGTAATGATTTCAAATACCATAATTAATTAATAATTGAAATTAAGAGTTTCGTACACAAAGACCCTCATGATTGTACATCCTACCATACATTTCAAGAACAAGTACATATATATATATATATATATATATATATATATATATCCAGTCCAATCCAATCCAATCCAATCCAATCGGGGAGAAATAATAAGAATCAGAAACTAAATTCAACAGCCAAATATATATCCCAGAAAGAAAGATCAAAAGACATGTATCTGTAAATTAATAACAAGACATATGAAATGAATAAAAAAAAGGAATTCACCTTTTTGAATTATTGGAGATGAAGATGGATGAGAGAAGAGGAGTGTGGCTGCCACGAGCCACCCACCCAGATTCTTCCTTTCTTTTCTTTCGTCAAACAAACAAATAAACATACATACGTACATAGTACATACATTAACCTAATTTTCTTTTCTTTTTATTATAAAGTTGTTGTTATTCATAGCTGTCAGTTTATGACATATATATCACAAAATATGTTTTAACATGTTTAAATTTGACTTTAACAAGTATTTTGTCTTAAACTAGTCATGTTTAAATCATTGTCCCAACAGAACATGTTTAAATATTTAATTTAAAATAATAATAATAATAACAATAAATATACACTTACATACCATTATATTTATGTCCGTCATAACCTGATATTATATTTTTAATCGACTTGCTTCTATGGTTTTTTGTTTCAACTTTCAAGTATGTTCTGGAGTTATGGTTTTTTGTTTCAAATATATCATGGATTATTTATTAATTAAGACTTTTATGCTCGTTTTGAAAAATTTTGTTTTGTGTGTAGTTATTTATTGTGTCTTTAAACAAGTCCCTTAACAGATATTAACAGGTTAACATGTTACAAAACAGGTCCGTGTTTGAGAAAAATGACAGGATTAATTATCGTGTCGTGTTCGTGTTTAGTTCCGCAGGTCATCGTGTTTTATCGTGTCCCTAAAGTAAAATTATCTTGCACCTTTTTTTCTTTCATTTTTACCATCTTAGGTGGAACTAGTCAAAATATCAAAATAAAAAAATAATAAAAAAGATAATATCTATTTTTTAATAAACCACCCAAATAAATAAAAAAAACACAATAAGAAGAAGAAATCATCATCATCGTACTCAGTATATCCCATCAATAGCAAAGCTATGATAGGGTCTGAGGAGGGTAAGATGTAGACAACCTCTACCCTTTAGAAATAGAGAGGCTGCTTCCGGTGAGACCCCCCGCTCGATAGTAGTTTTGCATCAAGCCTTGGACATTAGGCAAATAACAGTCAATCATCGAGACACCGCCGATTGGTGCATGTACCCTTGTCTTTCGGCTATCAACGCCACCATATGATGCCTGATTAACCTTCCGCCACTTTTAACGTTATTTTCACGAGATTAGTAAAATAACGTCAAAATTAGTGCAATTTCATTTTTGCCCATCGGATGGTTTACACATATATACATTATATGCGCGCACCGAAAGAAAAGCACTAATAAGAAGAAGACATGTGACAAGCATATGTCTATTAACTTGTTCCTGACTTATAATGTATGGTTAACTTACACTTGAAGACTTATCTACAGTTTTACAAATGTGTTACTGATAAAAAATCACCCTTGATTCTTTTACATCATTCCAAGTAACTACATATGTCCTCCTTGTACAACACAAATAATTATATTAACATAAACCAAACTAATTTCATCAAACTGCAGCAGTCAAATCAGGCTCTGCTGGCTTCTGAAGCATCAACGGTGGTAACTTCTCAGGAACTCTCTTTTTCCTTGCACCATTTCGCCTCACACGACGAAGCAAGTTACCTGCAAACCGTGATGCATACATTGTCGCACCCAAACTAGGTGCATTCTCATCAAATCCACTCAACGCATCTTGCAGCCTGTTTTCTTCTTCCCGAAGCGAATCTTCCAACTTCTTCCTGCAATGCCGCCTCCATGCAACCTGTATGAAACAAGCCGCCCATGTCCTCCACTGCTGCGAGTAGAACCTAAACGTGTGGCGCGACTGCTTGCTGTGAAGCCTTCTGAACTGAGACGCTACAAATTTTAAATCATCAGCCACCAATGCAAACGCCTCAACTTCTTCAAGCGCTTCAACGGTTCTAGTAGACGTAGGGAGGTTGGACGATGTATGCGGGTCCAACGCCCATGTAAGAAGCTCCTCACCGCAAAAATCACCAGGTTTTAGGTAGTCAGAGTTGAAAAAGCCCGTTCGACCACCGTTGGTTGTTGCAGTTAATAATTTGCCTCGCATTACAAAAAGCATCTCATCGACCGGGTCCCCTTCCCTCACAATGTAGCTGTTCTCCGTGTAAAGAATCGGTTTTAAACGGTCACACATTGCATCCATTAGTTGATCATCCATTTTTTCAAACATGGGCACCTAAAACAACCATTATCATACTTTATTAAACTTAAACACTCGGTTAGCATAACCGCAAACAACAAGGGAATGTATAAAGAAAGACTGGCCCTTTTTAAAAGTTTCAAACAAAGATGGCGTTTTATATCCCTTCGGAGATCCTTAGGAAGGTTCCGAATCAAAGTATCCTCGTCAACGCCTCGTGTTTCCTGCCATCTATATTGTTCATACCTTCTAATTCGCTCCTTGAGAGATTCCGGAAGCATACGATGGGACATCCATTGCTCTGCGTCTCGTCTTTTCACCCTCATTTCCTCCACTCTTATCGTTGTCGACTGCAAGTAAGTCTATACACCATTAGGCCTTTAAAAAAAATACTAGTTTCAATTATATAAAAAATAGAGTGAACTGCGGTTTTCATACTTGTGGTTTGTGACTTTGTTTAAATCTGAAGTTTTAGTCCACTAGTTTTAAATTTGCGATTTTTGTTCCTATGGTTTCATTTCACTTACAATTAAATATGAATTCATTAACCCCGTTAAGTCTGGTCGTTAAACCCATCAGCGTGTCCCACACGTGAGGGGTAGTTTTGTCCTTTTTTTTCCCAAATACACTTCAACCCCTCACGTGAGGGATCTTACGAGTTAGGACCGGGGTTTATTAGGGGAGAAAAAGGACAAAATTGCACCTCACGTGAGGGACACGTTGATTGGTTTAACGACCAGACTTAACGAGGTTAATGAATTCGGGTTTAATTGCAAGTGAAATGAAACCACAGAGACAAAAAACGCAAAACCGCAGATTTAAACAAACCACAAGGGACGAAAACCACAGTTTACTCTAAAAAAAATAATCAGTAGTTAGTTACCAACCAACCTGCATATCTCCAATGAGAAACGAGAATAAAACCAAACCGAATATAGATATACACACTGCAAAGCAAATTTCCCACACATAGGTGCTTGTTTTCAGGTTTTGGCCTAATGAACTGCAAAATTGACCAAGACAACAATATTAGTATTAGTATTATCTATGTATTTCAATGTAAAGTCAACCAGTTTTTGCAGACCTCAGATTCTGCAGGCCCCACCAAAAACAGTAAAAAACTTTTGAGGAAAATCAGTTGTGCTGACAACACCAGATTGAAGTGCAGGAAGAAACATTCCAAAATCATAAGGAGGATTATCCATTTCCACAATAGGGCAACATTTATTCAAATACGCGTCTTTAAGTGCCAGATCCTCCATATCATCACAAGAAAACGAAGCAATCAAACATCCCGATACACCTCTCAGAGGTATTCCTGCACGTCTCTTGCCAGCAACTTGCGAAACGTTCAATAGAAAACAAGTACCAAAACGCCCCTAACACCTAAACAAATATATAATATGCATTAAGGGAAAGACTAGTTGCTTGTTAGATATAATCATATAAATATATAATATGCCACCTCTTACATGACTAGCCAACATGTAAAGAAAGAGATTAAAAGCGGCTCCAGCCCATGCGGTTTCAGTAAGTATGCCAGAAGTTTTCGTGACCTCGTTGTACAGAGGATAGATTCGAAGCATCCTCGGGATGTACTGGAGAAGTACAACAAACTTCAACATGTTTTTTGTGTGCAAGGGTTTTGATCCGTGAATCGTCGGTATAATGATCAAAATCACAACCTGTGGCAATGGAAGAACAGCGAGAACGTCAACTAGAAAGTACGACGCCATATATCTTTTCGTAATCAACCAAGCATCCTCAACCAGAACACCTCTACCGAACACTCTAGACGAAGGAGCGACAAAGCCAGTATGGAACTGGAATACGATATGAGCTATGTAGAAAATATCCATGAACGAACGCAAAACGCTAGCTGTGATCTGCAACCCATGGTCCAAATCCAGGCACTTGGACATGTCGTCTTTCAGTATTGGAATATACAAGAACAAAGGGTCCACTGAAACAGCAACCACACACGACAAGACGAATATTTTGTTCCACTTTTGCAAGAATTTCCCTTGTGGGTTAAGCACTTTCTTCCTGGAACCATGGTCTCTACTTAGAATCCAGTTTAATGAACGAGAACGCGATTGCATTGATCGTTTTAACCTCTCGACTCTTCCAGAACCATGTTCCAAGCCTTTCCGGAACCCACTGGAAACCGAACCTAAGGATGTTCTAAATCTGTTCAGAACCTCCATTGCGGTTTTTCTCTGATTTGCAGTCCTCATAACTGGTCACATTATTATAAAGTTTTGTGTTAATTTAAATTTAACGTGCATTAATGTTAATATTCCTAACTAGAACAAAGTTATATCAGTTTTACATATGCATCAAATTTTTCGTGAACAAAAATAAACAACTTGTGTACCCTTAAAGAGATTAATCTTAAACAACCAATTCAATTAGCAGTTAATCTGATGAACATAAACTGCTCTTCACTGACTTGATAATTAATACTATGATATATAGAATAACTGAAATAAGAAACTAAGTAAGTATACATACATAGATTTAACGAACCATAAACACAGAAACATAAAAGATTGCACGTACAAGAATAGATGTTGAACAAAGTATGATGATGATGATGACGATGATGATGAACGATAAGTGACACACACAGAGATTGTAATGGGTATGGAAGGTTTTTCGAATTTATATATGCAGTTTACGACAAGTCACAATGCACAATATATATTGGATAGATAAACATATGATACTATTATTGTTATAGTTTAATAGTGAGAGATAAAAACAAACTGTCAATCATTAATTACGCATGTCAAGATCTCAAACTAATTCGTTAGTGTAACATGTCATGATTAATTATAACACATGTCTTGATTTTTAAGTAATTAGCCGATATATACATAAACCTATGTTAGGTGTACTTAGTTATACTTGGTGACACAAGGCTGATTTCATGATGTTAAGTATTAATGAGTTAACTATATTTGGTTATACAACACTATTTCTTTTCAATAACATGTTTTTACCTAAAATCCGGATTTGGACCCACCACGTTATCTTTGAAGGGGCAAACATCGTACCATTAGAACACAAGGTCATGGACTCATGGGTTATTACATATTAATGATACATTCCCTAAAATAGATGATAATAAGCACACTAACATCCAACAAGAACTACAACAAGCGATATTAATCAATCATGTCATAACTCACACAAAATTAATCGTGTTGACAAGCGAGTTAATGACGGGTTACTATGTTTAGAAAGATGACCGTTTGTTAAAGGCGGAATCAATAACAAACATACGGTTGCAATGAATATTCAAAATACGAAGACACACGAAGGATTCACTCAAAAGATTTCCATTTATGTAACGTTAATCATACAAAAGGATAATCGATTAGGGTTTAGAAGGAATCCTAGGACAGCCGTCACACATAAAATATTCTCTTAATTAATGTGTCGGTCTTATCCGTATTGTGCTCTCGTTTCTTCGTATCTAGCGGCGTGCCCTAATTATTCTATTTATAGGCCTGCCAACCTAAGACAGGCTGTCATTCCTTCTAGAAACCCTATCCGATAGTACATATTCAAAAATATACTAAGTGTAAAACAAGTCTTCCGGGTAGGCTTTTCATTAAACTTCAGTCTCCGAGTACGCAGTGTACTCGGCCTTCCTTCAGACTTGGTAAACATAGAAGTGTACTCGGAATCAGTTTCCGGGTAGACTTTACTTAAAGAATATTTTACCAAGTAAAATATTCACCGAGTAGACTTCAATCTTCTTGGACTTATCAAACTTTGCTCGACAAATCCTTACGAGCAACTTTGTCTTTCTATGATCCTGTTCGGCTCATTGTCAGTTAAACAACTTATTGATAAGGCGTACTCGGGAGTACATACCTTTCTTGAGCAGAATCTTACTCGATATAACTTAGAGATATTTCATCAACTCATCAAGTATACTCGGACCATAATTATTAAAGAATACCTTGCCCGGTCTTCCAATTACTTGGCTTCTTGGACTTGGTTGACCAAACCTTACTCGGAAGAGTAAAATACTTGGTCTTGAAGAACAACCCTGCTTGACAAAGTGAACCTTACTCGGATATGCCAAATTAATGAACCTTACTCGGAAATCACTAAAAAGCATACCTTGCTCGGATATCCACTTAAGAAGACTATTTGAAGTAAACCTTGCCCGGAAGGCAAAATCTCGTACTCGGCTAAGTAAAAGCTTACTCGAAGGTCCAAGGTGTGCTCGGATTCAATACTTAGCAGTTTCTGAGAAGGTTGAGAAGATTCCAATCTTCCAAATTCTTCTTTTAGGTCAAATATCCTCATTTGGGTCAAATTCTTGACCCAACAATCTCCCCCTAGATTGGAACACCTCAGCTGACCCAAAACACTCTATGGTTACTTACACTTAGCAAAATACACATCAAATTTCATAATCAAATTACATAAGTAAAAATTACATAATCAAAGGTTTGTCCGAAGACATTACAAAGCAAAGCCTATTCTATCTATTTTGTCTTTTCTTTTCATTGTAGGCTGCTTGTCTTCTCATCTGGATTACAGATGCTGCTCTTTCTCTGAAGATATTGAGCACTTGGTAGTGAGTGTGTCTTTCTGGAATCACCAAGTCTCTAATATCAGCTAGATCTTCATTGTGCAAGCAAGGAAGATCTGCATCTCTCTTTATCACAGCCAGCACCTTTCCATCAGAATTCATCAATGCATATTCTCCATTTTCCTTGTATTTAACTTGAGCAATGATGCCATTCTTCTGTACAGTGTAGTTTGGCCTTTTCATTCTTCTTCTTAGACTTATACACTTACTCATGTTGGACAGTGGGTCTTCATCTCTGACATACATCTTAAAGTTTCTTTCAGCAATATCCATCTTCTTTATCTTTGCAGATTTTCTTGCTTTGTTCATTGAAGCTGCACCTCTGCTTATGTTGTCTTTTAAGAACCTGAACCCACTTCCAGCTTGCTCATACATGTATTTAGATAAGTCATTCATTTGTCTCCCTGCAGATCTGTTTCTGTCCCTGAAATCATAAAGATGAAGTGACTCCATTCTGCTCAGTTGCTCTTCATTGTATTCTCTTAAGTCACTTCTCACAATAATTTCCCTCAACTGCCTACTTTCCATGATCACCTTCAGAGTATCAGTTACTGAATCATAGTAGAGCTCTCTTGGTAGATCCACACTAGATTGTGGTCTTGTTCTTTGTTGTACTGAGCTACTTAATTCTCCTCTTCCTCCTTGGCCTCTTCCTCTTGGGAATCTTTGATGGATTGGAGGTCTGAATGGAATTGATTTCTTGGGCTTCTGAGGTCCCAAGTTGAATGTTTTCACATATATGGCTTCCACCATCTCAGTAGGAAGGTTTGCTATCTCCACAATGTCATGTCCTGCTGCCTCCAGTTCAATTAACATTTTGATCATTCCTGGAGTTCTTGCTAGTCCAGCAGGTACAAATCTGCCATCAGCATAGTATTTGGGATTTTCTCCTTCCTTCAATGCCTTTTCCCACTCATCCTTTTGCAAATAGAACAGAGTCTTCAAATCCTCTTTTTCCAAAACATTGAAATCTGCTTCAGTCATCCCTCTCTTGTTAATCATTATGTTTCTTAGGATGCTGATCATTTCCTCATTCTCCCAAGGCATGAATGGTTCAGTTTCTTGTTCAGGTTTGACATTATCTTGAGGGATAGGAATTTCAACAGGTTTGACTTGCTCCTTTTCCTTCTCCCTTAAGGTCTGAATTCTTCTTTTCTTCTTTGGAGGCTCATCAGGTAGTTCAGTTTGAATTGTGCTCTCAGTATAGACCCTTTTTAACTCTTTCTCTTTTCTTTTGGAATACTGGTCAAATACTGCCTCTTTACTCAGATTTCTCACAACCTCAGGCTTCATGCCTTTCTCAATCAAATATCCACACATACATCATATTTCTTCTTTAATTCTTCCAGTTCAACGTTATCATCTTGTTTTACAAACTTTTGTGAAACTATCTCTTTCTCACTGTTGTAGAGATCTTGAATTTGGTCCATAGTGTATTTTTCCAGGGCAGCTTCAGGATAACCTATGACTTTCAAATAGTTCTTATAATGCTCAGTATTTTTCTTTCTCTTCTCAACCTTCTTTAAGACTTCCTCTGCATTAATTTCAATGATGCCCCTTTGAATATAAGTCTCTTTAGCTTGAGGGGTCTCAGCAGTGGAGCTTGTACCAACTTTCTCACCTCCTTGATCAGGGTTGTCATCACCCTCTTCATCAGACTCCTCAGAGTCATCCTCCTCCTCATCTGATAGATCAATCATGGCATCTATTTTGGGTTCATCAGAGGCAGGATGCTCTGGTTCAGTAACATTAACATCAGTAACATTAACATCAGGAACATTAACATCAGGGACATTAACATCAGGGACCCCTGATAATTTTTCTCCTGGTTTCAGTGTTTGCAAGGGAATTGCCCTGATTGGTTCATCATTAGTCTGCTCAGCAGATCTCTTTCTTCTTTGATAAGTCTTTTCAAATCTTCTTTCTCCCCAGTTACCAGTAGGGTTCTCTTTCATGTCTTCTTTTACTTGTTCAACCCATTTCTTGGCAACCATAGTTGCAATTGACTCACCAATTTCTTTTTCAGGAATTATATCAGTAGTTGATTCAGCAGCAGTTTCTGATGTTTGACTTTTAGATTGAAACATGCTGACCACTGTGCCCAAGGAGTTGTCCACTTCCTCAACTCTTTTCATCTTAATCAATAACTCAATAACTTCTTGATCAGCATCTTCAGTCAGTTCTTTTTCAATGTTGGCTTGTCTGATCAGATTTTCTTGCTCTGCTATTTCTTCTGGAGTTAGAGATAGGGCTATTTTCTCCCTCTCCAAAGTTTCTTTGATTATTCTTTCTTGCTCTTCAAGAGCAGCAGCAGCAGCAGTATCTACAAAAGATACATCTTTCTCAACATATACAGCAGGTTCATCATCAGTTGCTAAACTTTTTCCCTTCTCTTTTCTTTTTCTCAACTGTTCTTCATCTTCTTCTTTATCAGAAGTTCCAAATTCATCAATTTCTCTAAATAAGTTTTCCAATTCAGAGTCATGCTCTACCCTCTTGGAACTAGCTTCTTGATCATCATTTGGCTCAGTGTGTTCTAGTTCCTCAGTAGCAGCATCCACATTTACATTCTCAACAGTCAGTTCTTCATCCATGATTTCAGTCAGTTCTTCTGTAATCACATTCTCATCATCATTTGACTTTTCATTTTCATTTGTTTCCTCTCCACACACCTCTTCTTCATTTTCATCACTAACATCATCATAATCATTTTCAAACCATCAATATTTTCAGCACTTTCAGCATCAGTCACATCATTTTGATCCATATTCTCCCCCTGTTTTGGGGCAGCTGAGGTCTTCTCAACCTCCTGCACCAGGGTTCGAATCATCAATTCAGCATCAGCTAACTTTTTCAATAATATTTCATTTTCACTAGTTAGCTCTTCATTCTTTCTTTTCAGATCAACATTCTCATCTCTAACCTCCTCAACTTGTTTTCTCAATTCATCATTTTCAAACATCAACTCAGCATTTCTTTGTAACATATCATCATGTGGACTTGTAGGGTTTGATGTAGGAAATGGTTCAAAAGTGGGTTGTTCAGTGATGGATGGGGATTGAGTGTGTTGTGTGCTAGGTATAAATGGTTCTGGTTGGATTTGGCTTATAAGTGGTGAAGTATGTGGTTGTGGTGAGTGTTGTGTGGAAGTTTCAGGTTGGTCTAAGTTAAAGGATTGAGGTGGTGTTTGATGTGGTGAGGTTGGTGGTGGTGAGTGTGGTAGTGTTGGGATTGATTGTTCAGGTTCTACTCTTTGCCCCCCCTGTTCAGGTGACATAATTCCCATCTCCAAATCATCTCCACCGTCATTGCCATCAACATCATCATCAGAGTCTCCTTCAGCACTTTCATCATCACTCCCTTCTTCCTCCTCTGAGCTCAGCTCAGGCACAGGCATAACAGCCAGATCATGGTTTAACAACCAAGGTAAAATTTCAAACGGAACATTTGCATCAAAGTTATTAGAGACACCTGGGTTCTTTATTCTCTTGTAAGCATCAGGATCTTGCAGTTTATGTGTGTCTCCAATTGTTGGTAAATCTTGTAAGGTGCTGTTGAATATGATCTGCAGGAATCTTGGGTACTGCAAAAATCTCCTTCTCTCTGGTTTCTTTAGATTCCCGACTAGCCCATCAAAAATCATCTTGGAAAAGTTAAAGGGCAGATCAAAGATAGTTCCAACTGTGGCATTTGCTAGATCATGACTCATCAGAGTCCATGATCCCTTCCTCGGAGCAAATCCATGAATGATATGATGAATAAGAAATCTGTATAACATCGGAAACAGACCCTTCTGAAACTGTCCCTCATGTATATTTCCTTGATACCCCATTGTTTCTTTGAAAATCTTTAATAGATGCTTTGTATCGAAGCTGATGTGATTGTGATCATCGTCATTCAGTCTTAAACATCTTCTGATCAACCTTTCAGTGATCTGTATCTCCTGTCTGGCCACGGTTGCCTCTATTCGTCTTTCATTACCGTCTTCAACTAGCTCTGCTGATCTCCAGAAATCCAAGGAGTGATTTCTGTAAATAGTTGGGCATTCAGTGAGAGTGAAGCTGATATTTGACCGCGCCATCCATAAAATCATACTAGCCATCGGTTCATTTTCTGGTGTAACTTGTAGTAACGCACACATATTGTGCTTTGGCTCAAAAACATACTTTGGCTCGTTATCTGCCATATCTGTAATACATAAACAAACACATTCAAAGTGAAATTAGACATAAAGTTTAATACTTTAGACAATTTCAAGTTATAAAAATGAAGAAGAAAGAAAGAATTCTTCAAGAACCTGTTCTTCTACAAATTAATAACCTAAACACATAAACAGAGTGTTAGTACTCGAGTACATAATCAAGTTACATTACAATCTAATCGTGATCGGAAAACATAAATTTTTATGCTTACCGAGTCGGAATTAGTGGTTGATAAAAATTAGGGTTTGGATTAATCTTGAATTCGATAAGTCGGTTATTTTTCTTAGTAAGGGAGGTTTTGCAGTGGAAGGGGAGAGATAGAGGGAAATAATGTAGAAAAATTTGCCTAAGTCCCTCTTTTATACATTTTGAAAGTGGGTTTTAAATGCTTTTTGTCTTCTTGTGAATTACTAGCTGTCAACCAGTAACGTTATCCACTTGATATATTAAAAACATTTAATCTCATTTAAGATCATAAGACCTTACTCGAAAAAAAATTAATTTTTCCAAAGTTTACTAGGTCTACTTCCACTAACAAACCTTACTCGGTCAAACTTTACTCGAAAAATTTTCATTTTGAATATAAAGTTTGCCCGAATACTTCTCTATTTAAACCATGCTTGATCAAGTAAATTAATTTAAAGTTAAGACATAATGAAGAAAGCTTACCCGAAATACTTGATTTCTTGAGAAATTAATCACAAGGCAAATAATCAAATATAGTTATCAAATAAACATTCTCACTAAGAATCAATTAAGATCCTCACAAAGATTTTTCAAATTCAAATTAAAACTCATCTAGCATGAACCCTAAAAATCATAATCACATTTTGTCATATTAACTAACATATTCAAACAACGTATTCATTCAAGTATGAATCTAAACAATTTCATCATACTAACTTACATATTCAATCAACACATTCTTTCAAGTATGTTTGTATACATAGTGTGCTCGAGCACTCTCTCAAATGTAAAGTGTGTTCAGACGACAAACTTATGCAAAGTATACCCGAATAACTTTCATATAGTACAAAGTGTGCTCGAAAAGAAATTCTAGCAGACAGTGTACTCAGAAAGTTAAAGTTTTGAAAATTACCAAGTATATTGAAGGAACACAAATGTACCCGAAATATAAAGTGTGCTCGGTAAACAAAGTTTGCCTGAAAACACTTGTAATTTCAAAGAAATCATAAACACACATATCACAGAGCATGCTCGGAATGAAATTAAACACATAAACATTTAAGTGTGCTATAGTCTAAAATTTCATAGAGCTTGCTCGAAAATCCTAAGTTAGCACTAAGCTTGCTAGGATAAACACATTCAATCATCAGGTATGCCCTTGCTCGATGGAACTTATCATTATCAAACCATACCCGAAAATGACAAACTTAAACAGTAACATCTAAGCGTGCCCGGAAAGATTAACATGTCTTTCCTAACAACATATTCACTCAAAGATTACTCGGTGTACTCACTTACGTTCACAAAGTTTTCTTGGAAACACAATCAGCATATAATATGCATAGCTTACTCGAAACTAGCATATAACATGCATAGCTTGCTCGAAACAAGAATTTCTTGTTAAAAGATAGCTATTTCAACACATAATCATCTCAAGACTTCAAGCTTACTCGGGAAAGTGAGTTCAACAGTGTACTCTACCCGAAAAGTGTAAACACTTCAAAGTATGCTCGAAAATCATAAAGTTAGTCAGTAATGACTAAGCTTACTCGGAAAGGTTGAAAACTGTCAAACCTTACCCGAAACAACATATTCACACATAGACAACTGTTTTGTACTCGAAAAGGTTAAACCTTACCCGAAAATACATATCCAAATAGTTTGTGCTCGAGAAGGTTATAAATCATCAAACCTTACTCGAACTTACATATTCAGACATAATCAACTGCTTTGTACTCGGAAAGGTTAAACCTTACCCGAAAATACATATTCAAACAGTTTGTGCTCGAGAAGGTTATTAATCATCAAACCTTACTCGAACTTTCATATTCAGCCTATTTTAGGCAAAATGCAACACTTTTTGACTTAAACCATTTTTCAAAGACATTTCTGAGTTATGTATCATTTCAGAACATAGTTTAAGAGCAAATGGTGCATAAAGAGATCAAATTTCAGTTATACTTCACTTCAAAACAATTTCTTTTATAAACTGAAAAGATCTCAGGAATGGGATCATATTGACTAATTAGCTTTCTCAATACTTCACTCTCAGCATTATTATGACAACTTAGATAGGTTAACAACAGGTATATACTTAGCATGATTTTCATCTCTTTGGTGATATGATTAAGGTTCAATTAAAGCATAATGCATTAATGGTCAACACTGTGCTCTGATGCCTCATATCTCTTCTCAAAGCTTATTTGGCTTTCCCCAGATCACCCCAATTTAACTCCAACCTCCTGTATTTGGTCAAAAATAGTTTTTGTATGACAGAACTTATTGTATGTTTGGACTTTTGATATTCAAACATGTATAGAGGTTGAACATTGGACTTACAGTTAGCAACATGCCTTTCATTCAAGATGAGACAGATTTTGTCAACATCTTTGTAGTTCTTGTTGTAACCCTCTTGTTTGATAAAATATTTAAAACATTTATCAACGTCGTATTACCTTAGCCCACGATTCTTTGTGCAAACTCAACCCTTTTTACCCACGGTGTTTTTCTCTTCAATGCATGTTTCTAATAAACATTTTATTTGCTCATTCGACCAATGTTGTTTCTCTACCATTTTTATGATCAACTAACAAGAAACAACAATTCTATTAAAACAACAATTCACGAACCTAAACTTTCTACAAACTTTATTCAACAACAACTAATAACAATATTCAACAAACCTAAACTTTCTACAAACTAATAACAATCTAACAAAACTAACAAAAACCTTTAACAATTTACAAAACTACAAACTTTATTCAACAACAACTAATAACAATATTCAACAAACCTAAACTTTCTACAAACTAATAACAATTAACAAAACACTACAAACTTTATTCAACAACAAAGTATTAAAAATATTTAACAAACCTAAACTTTCTACAAACTAATAACAATCTAACAAAATTAACAAAAACCTTTAACAATTAACAAAACACTACAAACTTTATTCAACAACAACTAATAACAATATTCAACAAACCTAAACTTTCTACAAACTAATAACAATCTAACAAAACTAACAAAAACCTTTAACAATTTACAAAACTACAAACTTTATTCAACAACAACTAATAACAATATTCAACAAACCTAAACTTTCTACAAACTAATAACAATTAACAAAACACTACAAACTTTATTCAACAACAAAGTATTAAAAATATTTAACAAACCTAAACTTTCTACAAACTAATAACAATCTAACAAAATTAACAAAAACCTTTAACAATTAACAAAACACTACAAACTTTATTCAACAACAACTAATAACAATATTCAACAAACCTAAACTTTCTACAAACTAATAACAATCTAACAAAACTAACAAAAACCTTTAACAATTTACAAAACTACAAACTTTATTCAACAACAACTAATAACAATATTCAACAAACCTAAACTTTCTACAAACTAATAACAATCTAACAAAACTAACAAAAACCTTTAACAATTTACAAAACTACAAACTTTATTCAACAACTAATAACAATATTCAACAAACCTAAACTTTCTACAAACTAATAAAAATCTAACAAAACACTACAAACTTTATTCAACAACAAAGTATTAAAAATATTTAACAAACCTAAACTTTCTACAAACTAATCAAAATCTTACAAAATTAACAAAAAACTAACAAAATCTAACAATCTAAAACTTTAACAATCTAACAAAATCCAACAAAACTAACAACAAGCTAACAAAATGTAGCAATCTAAACTTTAACAATCTAACACACTTATAAAATTAAAAGAATAGGTAATTAGATTATAGCAATGGTGGTGGTGGTGGAGGAGTATTAAACCTGGACAAAGAGAAAAGAGGCCGGCAGTGAGCGGGGAGCGGGGCTGGTGCAGCCGGAGCAGCGGCGGCGGCGTGGTGAGTGGAGCGGCGGCGGTGTGGAGGTAGCCGGCGGGTTGCGGCCGGCGGTGTGGAGGTAGCCGGCGTGGTGAGTGGAGCGGCCGGCGGCAGTGGAGAGGAGTTAGGAGGAGGAGTGGAGTTAGGGTTAGGAGGAGGATGATGATCGATGAAATAAAAATGGGTAGAAGAGGTCAGAAGTAATAATACCAACACTTTTGGGAGAAGAGGGCGCGCAGACGTTTTTTAATGAAACGTCTTCGGAAAAAACAAACAAGCTGCAGAGCCCAAGCTCTGTGCGCCCTCTTCTCAGTGCAGACAAAAGAGGTGGAGAAGTGCTTTTGAGGAAAAACAAACAACACCTAAGGTGCTGTTTGTTTTTCAGAGGTAAAATGTCAGAAGACTGCGAAACCACATCTGCCAACATCTGTAGCAGAAGAGGTGGACCAAAACTCTGCAGTCTGCAACATGAAGACTGTTTGTTTTTTAACATCTGCAGACTGCTAAAATAAGCTGAAATTTAAATAAACTGAAATATAAATAAAAAAGATCTTCAACATCCAAATTTAAATAATAGTCAACAACACTGAAATAATATTCATAATACCACAAACATTTTTTAAATCATTTATTCCGTATTTTGCATTAACTGCTCAGCAATTTCATCTCTTAACTGAGTCATATATTCCCGATCTGATGCAGTGCCAAGTGCTTCAACCTCGTCTTCATCAGCATCAATTTGCCCACGACTATTTCCAATCGACACATTGGGTTGATCGTATTGTGTAAACAACTCATCGTCCAAACCTTGTTTCCTAATAAAATTATGTAGCGCGAAACATACAACGGTAACGTTCCTTTGTGTTTCCAATAGAAATGGTGCCATCCTCTTCAATATAGGGAATCTTGCTTTCAAGACACCAAAAGCACGCTCAATGACGTTTCGAAGTTTTGCATGTGCATGATTAATTTTTTCTTTATTGGTTAACGCACGTCTCCGACGAAAATCTCCAAGCCAATACCTCACATTACGATATGGAGCCATAAATCCTCATATGTGTGCATACGCGGCGTCACAAAGATAGTATTTCTCTGTAAATATTTTCAATTAATTACAATATTAAACTAACATAGAAATAATTAATAAACAATAAAAATACCTGATGGTGGAAATGGGAATGGCGCGTGTGGATCTAATAATGCCTCTGATAATATTCTAGAATCATGTGCTACCCCTTCCTATCCAGCCACAAGAAAAGTAAAAATCATGTTAAAATCACAAATTGCTAATACGTTTTGATAACAATCACCCTTTCCCCTTCCTCTATATAAATCTTGTTGCCTAGTAGGAACAACAGCATGTATCAAGGTCCCATCAAGTGCACCAACCGCTCCTTTAAAAATCTTTTGTAGCCTCTTGTTATGTCCCGGAATGTTTGGATTCGGATTGAAAGAAGTTGGTACTATCATATCTTTGGCGAAAAGCATCATTTTATCCAACACTTCATGAAAGAATTTATGAATTGTTTGCTTTGAGTGTTGAAATCTACGCTTGATAACCACGTAACGTTGGTTATGGCCAATTATCATAAAAAACATAGCCATCTTTTCCTCAACCGAAACATGTTTACTATCCTTTAACGAATAATTTGTTCTAAAATGTGCACATAGTCGAACAAATGATTCACGGGACATGCGTAACAATTCAATGCATTGTTTGGGATTTCCTTGCAATAACTCTAACGTGTATTTATGTCCCGTCATTGCCGAATCATTGTCTCGTTTTCGTTTCAAACCCCTCTTCCAAAAAAAGCGGATATACAAGTACATAACAACTACCAGAAGTATTTTCTCATCATTATTTATTATGAACCTGTTAATAAAACATAAACAACCATGTCACATAGCTATAACAAAGCAACCATTATCATAAAGCATAAACAACCATGTCACATAGCCATAACAAAACAACCATTATCATAAAGCATAAACAACCATGTCACATAGCCATAAATAACATACAATGTGTTAAACTTAACCAAAAAGCATAGAATGTTTTCAACATAACTAAAAAAACATACACCAAAAACAAATAATGTTTTCAACAAAACAAAAACTACTTCAAAAGTCCTAAATTTTTAGCCGTCATCTCGATCCACCCTTTTAACACGACGGGAACATTTGGCAATGCCATCCACGCCTCTCTCATGTCCGTGGACATTCCAAAAATATGAAAAGCAACCAAATATAGAGGGTCCGTCGGCTCTAACCCAACCAAACTTAACTTCTCAGAACACTCAACAACTGTTGTAACTACCGGGCGTTTTTTTTCAGGTTTTTCCCTAGTCAAATGTCGCAAAGAATTTTTCATGTCAAGTGCTAAATCCTCAAAAGTAGGCTCAGGAGTTTAGGTTGAATAAAGTTTTGGGGGTAGGCTCGGGAGTAGGCTCGGGAGTAGGCTCAGGAGTAGGCTCAAAAGTAGGCTCGGTAGTAGGCCCGGTAGTAGGACTAGTGCAGGCATCATCTTCTGTGTTGTCCATAATCATCAGTTGTTGGACCGATTGGAGCCGATGACAAGAGGATGATCCAACCACTGATGTTTGGGTTGAGGTCCACTTGCGATTCCCTGTGGCAATATTCTCATCAAACAGTTGTGCATGAAGTTCCGGAAATGCTAATGGAGTTGTTTTTAAGGATGCCGCTTTCGAATGCCCCTAAAAAAATAATGGTAGATGTTAAAAAATAAACTAGGGGTGGACTTTAAGGTAGAGGTAGATGTTAAAAAATAAAAATATATGAACATACCTTCTTAAAGTCTTCCCATTCCTCTTTCGTTAAGGTAAAGGTATTTGTTTGAGGGTTGTAGATGTTGCCGGTTTTGTTTTTCAAATACAACCATCCTATGTATTTGGCTTTAAGATTATCATAGGCGTTTTTGACTTGTTTTTGACTCAAATCCAATCCAAACTTTTCCTTAAGAACCCGTATTACCTTAGCCCACGATTCTTTGTGCAAACTCAACCCTTTTTTACCCACGGTGTTTTTCTCTTCAATGCATGTTTCTAATTAACATTTTATTTGCTCATTCGACCAATGTTGTTTCTCTACCATTTTTATGATCAACTTACAAGAAACAACAATTCTATTAAAACAACAATTCATCGAACCTAAACTTTCTACAAACTTTATTCAACAACAACTAATAACAATATTCAACAAACCTAAACTTTCTACAAACTAATAACAATCTAACAAAACTAACAAAAACCTTTAACAATTTACAAAACTACAAACTTTATTCAACAACAACTAATAACAATATTCAACAAACCTAAACTTACTACAAACTAATAACAATTAACAAAACACTACAAACTTTATTCAACAACAAAGTATTAAAAATATTTAACAAACCTAAACTTTCTACAAACTAATAACAATCTAACAAAATTAACAAAAACCTTTAACAATTAACAAAACACTACAAACTTTATTCAACAACAACTAATAACAATATTCAACAAACCTAAACTTTCTACAAACTAATAACAATCTAACAAAACTAACAAAAACCTTTAACAATTTACAAAACTACAAACTTTATTCAACAATAACTAATAACAATATTCAACAAACCTAAACTTTCTACAAACTAATAACAATCTAACAAAACTAACAAAAACCTTTAACAATTTACAAAACTACAAACTTTATTCAACAACAACTAATAACAATATTCAACAAACCTAAACTTTCTACAAACTAATAACAATCTAACAAAACACTACAAACTTTATTCAACAACAAAGTATTAAAAATATTTAACAAACCTAAACTTTCTACAAACTAATCAAAATCTAACAAAATTAACAAAAAACTAACAAAATCTAACAATCTAAAACTTTAACAATCTAACAAAATCCAACAAAACTAACAACAAGCTAACAAAATGTAGCAATCTAAACTTTAACAATCTAACACGCTTATAAAATTAAAAGAATAGGTAATTAGATTATAGCAATGGTGGTGGTGGTGGAGGAGTATTAAACCTGGACAAAGAGAAAAGAGGCCGGCGGTGAGCGGGGAGCGGGGCTGGTGCAGGCGGAGCAGCGGCAGCGGCGCTGGTGCAGACGGAGCAGCGGCGGCGGCGTGGTGAGTGGAGCGGCCGGCGGCAGTGGAGAGGAGTTAGGAGGAGGAGTGGAGTTAGGGTTAGGAGGAGGATGATGATCGATGAAATAAAAATGGGTAGAAGAGGTCAGAAGTAATAATACCAACTCTTTTGGGAGAAGAGGGCGCGCAGACGTTTTTTAATGAAACGTCTTCGGAAAAAACAAACAAGCTGCAGAGCCCAAGCTCTGTGCGCCCTCTTCTCAGTGCAGACAAAAGAGGTGGAGAAGTGCTTTTGAGGAAAAACAAACAACACAGTATTAATGAGTATACACTTGATGATACGTTACGTAATTTATCGTGATGGGCCTTGTCAACTCAACATTACCACTGAGACCACCAATTGCACCGAGACCACCCAATATGAACACATGTGAAACGAAATTTTATATTTAACATCGCAAGGATATTTTATGTGATGTCGCGTCCTCCCCCCCCCCCCCCAACACCCCCACCCTCTCTCTCTCTCTCTCTCTCTCTCTCTCTCTCTCTCTCTCTACACACACACACTAGTATTTAGAACATGCGCTTATGTGACGGGGCCATGAAACCGAACAATTTATTGAAGTAAAAACCTTGAACCATGCACGTGTATTGCGACATGTTACGATTTGGAAAAATGTGTGGATTGGGTCTAAGTTTTTGCTATAAATATCTCGTGGGCCGGGCTGGGCCGGATACAATTTAACTTATTTTAGGTGTTGCAAATTAAAATTTGTAGTTGAACTGAGAATGTATTCTAATGCTTACAATTAATTTGCTAATTGTGACTAATTTGAAATTAGATATGATTAATTAATTTTCAGCCTTGTGCCCAAAACATATATGATTGTGTTTCACGAAATTTATTATCTATATATGTGCACACTGAATCAGCCAAATACCTAAATTGTGTATACTACTTGGAGCGTATTTCGGGTCGAAGGGGTGTTTTCTAAGATGTCTAAGAAGAGATATGAACCATTAGATCTAGGGTGTTAAGGGTTGAGACTAAATCTAGTTAAAAAGCATGGTTTGTTTTATTTTAAGCATAATATGTTTTATTTTAGGTCTATCTACACATACTTCTAAAAAACATTAACTTCTTATTTTAATCATACACGGAATTTATAATTCGGTTTGTTATAACGTGACAAGAAATTAATTAATAGGCTGTTCTGGCATTGTATTTCATTTTCTTTTGGTCCACTAATTATCCCTATTTTCTACCAAACAATTACGATATTATTTAGCTATTTTATATTTTACTATAAAAATGTCTAAACTGACTATTATAAACATATTATCATGTCCGTGTTTGGTAAAATTACAATCAAAATACGACAAATTTGTTGGGTTTCAACGGTAGTTCGGAACGAAAACGGTCAAATAATTTCAAACCCGTTTTAGTTATAATTTTCGTTTAATAGTTATTAATCAATATTAATAATCATAGATATAAAACCGAACTATAAAACGCAGCGGAAAGTTAAACGATTAAACGAACCAAAAACCGAAACCCAAAACCTGGATCCGATTACAACTTTTAAACGAGTACGATTTAAACAATAATAAACAACCATAGTCTAGTTTGTCGATATACCTCGGTTATCGAAACCGGGAAGACACCGAAGGCTAACGAGATGAACTAGACGAACGACACTATCAACAGCCTCCAAAATTCCAACAGCAGATGGGCGGCGGCTCACGGCGGCGGCGGACTTCTCCGGCGACGACGGGAAACGGCGGTGGTGGGTGGATTCCGACGTACAACAGCAGACCAATGGTATTAGCTGCAATATGTAGCAGCAGAAGCGACGGAACGGCAGACAACGAACAGGGTTGCCGGAAATTATAGGTCACCGGAAAAACGGATCCGTCGGAGAATCGAGCTACGGGTTAGCGGTAGCGAGCAGCAACACCAATAGATATGGGGTTGGTGGTTCCGGTGGCTTAGGTGTGGTGGCTGTGGAGGAAAGGCGGTGGCCGGAGTCCGTTGGGCGGAAAACGGCGCCGGAATCCTTTAATGGAGGCTAGGGTTTTGTTTCTTTTAAGGTTATCTCATAATAATAATATCTTATAGTATATATAGTATTATTAGTAGGGTTTAATCAAGTTAAACCAATTGGGCTTGAGCCCAAATAACAAAACAAAGCCTTGTCCATCATCCTGTCCATCTAAATAATTGTGTCGGGCCTAATTAACATTTAAATAGGCCTTTATCTCGTCACCCCCGGTGTAACTCAGTTCGGGTCATATTCGGGTCGGTCGCGTTGACTTGACTCGAACCGACCATTAAATCCAACAGTCTCCCACTTGGACGGATTTGGGTCAAGTATCACAACGCTGACAGCCAGAGGCGTTCTAGCTACACATAGCAGTCCCCAACCGAATATGACATTTTAAATCCATAACCAAAGTATCTTGGAATACCTTATTGCAAGATAATGAATTTATAGTAATCGTTGTCATCTATCCTTTCTGTATAAGACATTAATTGAACAATGAGACATGGATCAAATCAATCTCATATGGCGTTCGATTATTGTAATTCTCGGTATAGAGTCAAAGTGGTCCAATCAAACACACAGTTAGTTTGGGTGAGGCCTCACACTTTACCAGTTTGAATCAACGAGGGCGCCAATATGTCTAACTGTTACATTTTAATGTAAGAGTACAGAATCCCATCTTGACTACATACAACTCCCACTGAACTCCATAACGTTCCCAACCAATGCCTTTATGGCTGGCAGTTACGCATCAGCGGTTGACATGATCAAAGAATATTCCTCGGTAAACGAATATGTATCTCTGGTCTAAGGATACTAAATGAGCATACTATTATCAAAACATCTTATGATCAAGATCCATGAAGATGATTTGATGCGAGTTACATCCAACGTCATTCATAATGAGGTCTGTGAGTTTGGAAGTCAACTACTTGAGTCCAAAGTCAGAATAGTCTTAATTCAGAATCGCTCCCACGAGTATGATTGACTACCGATAATTTAGAATACAATATTCACAGATTAAACGTATTAAAATGAACACATTTGTATTATTCAACGTTTGCATTTAACCATTAAATCAAAAGTGAACAGAGAAGTACAACTGATCAAACGTCCATACATCCAAATACTAAATCAAAATAAATCACTAGCAAGTCTAAGCCCGATAACATCTATATGCTGATCATGCTTGTCCTGAGTTATCGGCTTAGTGAACGGGTCAGCTAGATTTTGATCTGTGTCTACTTTGCTTATCACGATGTCACCTCGTTCCAATATTTTCCGAATAAGATGGAACTTCCTTAGAATATGCTTAGTTCTGTGATGAGACCTTGGCTCTTTGGCTTGAGCAATAGCACCTGTGTTATCACAGAATATCTCGATTGGTTTGTGAATACTCAGAACCACATAGAGATCGGTAATGAACTTCTTCATCCAAGCAGCCTCTTTAGCAGCATCTGATGCAGCTATATATTCGGATTCGGTGGTAGAATCCGACACTACACTCTGCTTGGAGCTCTTCCAATAAATAGCTCCTCCATTGAGAGTGAAAACGAAACCCGACTGTGAGCGAGAATCATCTCGGTCAGTCTGGAAGCTAGCATCAGTGTAACACTTTACAGTGAGCTCTTCTTCCACTCCCCCAAACACCAAGAACATGTCTTTGGTCCTATTCAAGTACCTAAGAATGTTCTTTACATCAGTCCAATGGGCAATGTCAGGACTCTGTTGAAAACGACTGGTCATGCTCAAGGCATACGAGACGTCAGGTCTAGTACACAACATAGCATACATGATAGAACCAACCGCAGAAGCATATGGAATTGCTTGCATACGTTCAGATTCAATGTCCATTGCCGGAGATTGCGATTTGCTCAACACGGTCCCCTTAGTCATTGGAACTGCTCCTTTATTGGAGTTTTCCATTGAGAAGCGTGCCATTACTTTGTCTATGTAAGTACTTTGACTTAGCCCTAGAATCCGCTTAGATCTATCTCTATAGATCTTTATTCCCAGAATATATGCGGCTTCTCCAAGATCTTTCATTGCAAAACAAGATTCCAACCATTGCTTAACTTCCTTAAGCATAGGAATGTTGTTTCCAATGATCAGTATGTCATCCACATACAAGATGAGGAATGATATAGTGCTCCCACTAGCCTTTCTGTAAACACAAGGTTCATCTTCATTTTTGACAAAACCAAACTCTTTGATTTTCTCATCAAAGTGAAGATTCCAGCTTCGAGATGCCTGCTTAAGCCCATAAATGGACTTGTTCAATTTGCAAACCCTATTAGGATATTTTGGATCGACAAAACCTTCAGGCTGAACCATATAGACATCTTCAGAAAGATGTCCATTAAGGAAAGCGGTTTTAACATCCATTTGCCATATCTCATAGTCATAATATGCAGCAATGGCAAGCAATATCCTAACAGATTTGGTCATAGCAACGGGCGAAAAAGTTTCATCATAGTCAACACCTTGAGTTTGAGTGAAACCTTTCGCGACTAGTCGTGCCTTGTAGGTTTGCACATTTCCATGCATGACGGTTTTCTTCTTGAAAATCCATTTGCTCCCTACTGCTCGACAATCGGGGGGTAGCTCAACCAAGTTCCAAACTTGGTTATCATGCATGTATTACATCTCGGCGTTCATGGCATCTTGCCATTTCTTGGATTCCGGATCCAAGATAGCAGATTTGTAGTTAGTAGGCTCGTCCCCAGACTCGGCTACTAATAAGACTTCGGGACCATCTAGATGACATAAGTATCTAGAATTTGGTACGAGAGTCCTACTACTTCTGTGAACGCTTGTGTTCACGTCTGATGTATCAGCAACAACAACTTGTTGATCAGACTCTCCAACTTCCTCAGTGGTTGGTTGTGGATCTTGAATTTCTTCAAGATCGACAATGTTATCTCCAGTTCCTCGATTGAGAAATTTCTTCTCAAGGAAGTGGCATTTCCTCCTGACATAAATCTTATTTGTATCAGGATGAAAGAAGTAATAACCGCTTTTATAATAGTATCCGACGAAAATAACTTTTTCGCCGCGGGGATCAAGTTTGTCATCAGACTCACTCGTGATATAAGCATCACATCCCCATACTCTAAGATAAGACAATTTGGGCTTCTTTCCCTTATGCCATATCACATATGGTGTTTTGTCTATCTTCTTAGTTGGAGCTAGATTGACAATGCGGGCGGCGGTCATAAGGGCGTATCCCCAAAAGGAGTGAGGCAAGTTAGTTCTACACATCATCGATCGAACCATGTTTAGCAAAGTTCGATTCCTCCTCTCGCTCACGCCATTAAGTTGGGGTGTGCCAGGTGGAGTGAGCTGTGAAACAATTCTATGCTCCTTTAGATGAGTGATGAACTCTGAGCTGAGATACTCTCCACCTCGATCTGATCGAAGTATCTTAATGGTTTTACCAAGTTGTTTTTCCACTTCGCATTGAAACTCTTTGAACTTTTCAAAAGTTTCGTGCTTGTGTTTCATAAGATACACATAAGCGTATCGACTATAATCGTCGATAAAAGAAACGAAGTATCTTTCATGGTTTCTAGTCATGGTTCTAAAAGGTCCACATACATCAGTATGTATGAGTCCTAACAGATCACTTGCTCATTCACTTTTATTAGTGAAGGAGTCTTTGGCGAGTTTGCCAGCTAAGCAAGATTCACAATCGTCAAAAGAGTCCGGTCCTGTGGATTCAATAATCCTTTCGGATTGGAGTCTTTTAACTCTTGCCTTGCTTATGTGGCCAAGTCGGCAATGCCATAGAAAAGTATCATTGATGCTAGTCTTGATACGTTTTGAAAGATGATATACGTTATTGTCAGGTTGAACATCAATCTCATAAATACCATTTCGAGTTTAGCCTCAAAATAAAAGATATCATTTAAGTAAGCAGAAATAGCCATGCCATTAAGAACATACTTAAATCCTTGTTCAAATAACAACGAAACTGAAATGATGTTTCTGGTCAAGCCAGGAGCATACAAACAATTATTTAAAGGAAAAACTAGGCCAGATGGACAAGTAAAATGAAATACTCCAGTTGCTAGAACTGGTACTCTCTTCCCATCTCCAATGATGAGTTCCATGCTGCCTTTATTCAGTTTCCTTCACTTCTCAGGCTCCTGCAAGACATTAACGATGTGGTAACCACATCCGGTATCAAATACCCATGTGTTGCTAGAGACAGTGAAAAGTTCAATAACGTATATGGAAATACCTCCAGAAGAGCCTTCACCATTGGCTCTCTTCTTCTTGATCTCAGCAAGGTATTCGGGGCAGTTTCTCATCCAGTGCCCCATTTGGTTGCATTTGTAGCACTTGCGCTCCTCAAAGGGCGACGGCTTTTTCTTTGCAACTCCATTGTTAGTGTTGGTGGCAACCTTGGCAGCAACAGTAACTTTCTTCTTGCCTTTTCCCTTAAAACCCCGATTCTTTGGTTTTGGCTTCTTGACACCAGCAGATCGAATCATCAGAACTTGATTGGTCTCATAAGGAATGTTCATCTCAGCCGTCTTGAGCATGTTATGAAGCTCCGACACTGTCTTCACCCAACCATTCATGTTGAAATTCATTACGAACTGGTCGTATGAGTTGGGGAGAGAGTTGAGGATGAAATCAGATGCCATTTCATCAGGCATGGGATAATCAAGTTTCTTGAGCTGATCGATGTGCCCCTTCATCTTAAGAACATGCGCACTGACGGGAGACCCTTCTGCCATCTTGAAACTTATGAGTTGTTTCATGGTGTCGAAACGTTCTTGACGGGCTTGTTTCTGGAACATGCCCTTGAGTTGCTCAAGCATCTCATAGGCACCAAAGTCTTCCAAGCCTTTAGCAAGCTCAGAAGTCATGGTGGCTAGCATAATACAGGAGACCTCAGCCGAGTCATCCTTATGCTTGTCAAGAACTTTTCGTGCAGCGGCTGTGTTGTTTTCAGGCTCGGTTGGAACAGGTCCATCGAGAACATACAGGCGCTTTGCCATGGTGAGAACAAGTCTTAAGTTGCGGTGCCATTCGATGAAGTTGGTACCATTCAGTTTATCCTTCTCAAGGATAGTCTTAAGGGCGTAGGATGAGATTTCGTTTGACGACATCTGATTAATTAAGCAAAAGTAAATTTAATTAGTATTTTCGACGTTGTAGTCCTATAATTAATGACCCAATAACATTAATTAATTAGGAGTATGAGAATCTGGCTTCCAGTTATTAAAGGCAGCTGTAGCACACAACAATAATAAGTGGTTAGGCAGACTGACAACGATTGCCAATTGTGAATAGAGCACAACTCTCGGTTACGAGGCCTATAGAGACAACGATTGTCTGTATAGATACGTTTAGCCTCATCTTTGCCCACTTTAAGTCTCTAGACAGCTTTAGCACGTAACAAGCGAGTAAAGTAATAGTTGTCCTAGTACCGTGACGTGTGAAAGGGTCGGATGTGTCAACGAAGCGCTTTCACCTTGATGGGATAGGCTAGAAAACAAGTGCGGTGCTATAGCTCCAAACACTCGAAATTTCGCAATATGCCTCAAGTGTGACTTGTAGTAGGATTGGCATAAACTATTGGTTTTAAATTGAGATTAATTTTAAAATTACCAAATAGAGTAAAAGTCAAATTTTACTGTATTTATTATCGGGACGAATTGATGAACCCTTTCATCTCTCAGGACACTTAGTTTTAAATAACCTATTAAAAACTAAGTTTGTCGCGATATAACTAACCAATTTTAAGTTAATAGAAAATCTATTAAGTTATTAGTTTTGGAAATCAAAACGTTTTCAATTTGCAAAACTTAATTGATTAATAAAATGTTTATTTTTCAAATTTATTTGGTATTAGATCGGTGATATTATAATCCTATTATAATCAATCTAAGCAATCACAATAGCAAACAATAATAATATGTAAATCCTTATGGCCAAAAGGTGATCGGTCTCGCTAGAGCCAATTAGGGAGACCGATCGGGTCAAGGGGTTGACAACACAAAACAACCACAAGGATGGACTTCTTCGTGCATCCCGTCATCTTGCCCGAACTCCCACTAACTCCAAGAAATCCTTGAGCTCGTCCTCGGTTATCTTCGCGTCTTCTTAATTACAAATTTATAAACTAACAATTATATGCCCTATTACAAATTTGAACCATCTTTATGGCCAAAAGAAAACCGAAAATAAATAATAACCGTTTACAACTTTTGAACCAACCATATGGCCAAAACAAGCTCAAAAACCAAACACAACCAAACAAACACATAGGTCGGGACCGGATTTACATATTTAAAATAAACGAATTTCGGGTCGTTTTGACTTGGTCAAATAAAATAAACAAAAATTTGACCAACTCAAAATCACCCAAAAATAAAACTAGATCTATAAACGATTTAAAGTTTAAGATGTAGATCCGGTTTTAAACGAACCGGCATCGACTCGTACGTTGTAACCGCGGCTCTGATACCACCGTTGGGTTTCAACGGTGGTTCGGAACGAAAACGGTCAAATAATTTCAAACCCGTTTTAGTTAAATTTTCGTTTAATAGTTATTAATCAATATTAATAATCATAGATATAAAAACGAACTATAAAACGCAGCGGAAAGTTAAACGATTAAACGAACCAAAAACCGAAACCCAAAACCCGGATCCGATTACAACTTTTAAACAAGTACGATTTAAACAATAATAAACAACCATAGTTTAGTTTGTCGATATACCTCGGTTATCGAAACCGAGAAGACACCGAAGGCTAACGAGATGAACTAGATGAACGACACTATCAACAGCCTCCAAAATTCCAACAGCAGCGGCGGCGGCTCACGGCGGCGGCGGACTTCTCCGGCGACGATGGGAAAGGGTGGCGGTGGGTGGATTCCGACGTACAACAGCAGACCAATGGTATTAGCTGCAATATGTAGCAGCAGAAGCGACGGAACGGCAGACAACGAACAGGGTTGCCAGAAATTATAGGTCATCGGAAAAACGGATCCGCCGGAAAATCGAGCTACGGGTTAGCGGTAGCGAGCAGCAACACCAATAGATATGGGGTTGGTGGTTCCGGTGGCTTAGGTGTGGTGGCTGTGGAGGAAAGGCGGTGGCCGGAGTTCCGGTGGCCAGAAAACGGCGCCGGAATCCTTAAATGGAGGCTAGGGTTTTGTTTCTTTTAAGGTTATCTCATAATAATAATATCTTATAGTATATATAGTATTATTAGTAGGGTTTAATCAAGTTAAACCAATTGGGCTTGAGCCCAAATAACAAAACAAAGCCTTGTCCATCATCCTGTCCATCTAAATAATTGTGCCGGGCCTAATTAACATTTAAATAGGCCTTTATCTCGTCACCCCCGGTGTAACTCAGTCCGGGTCATATTCGGGTCGGTCGCGTTGACTTGACCCGAACCGACCATTAAATCCAACAAAATATTCCAACTAGACTTGTAAATTTAATTGATTTCAAGAACATATTAATAGTGGCACTGAATGAATCCCTTACACCTGTTCACTTCAAAACAGTTTAAATATTAAACCTTATGCATATAAATTATTGTTTATTACTTCATTATCAGTTTTTTTAAGTATTACTTTGTCCTCTTGATCATTTAAAAATAGCAACAAATTATATTCGAAAATATATGCGCAAGACAATGACTCAATTCATTTAAGTGCATGATGAAGTCAGTCAAGTCACACTTATATTAATTCAATGTTTTTGGTTATGTTGTTATATTAGAGATTCTTATGGGATACATTTGAGCATCTTAAGTTGAAATGATAATTCAATGGACATGGAAAAAAAAGAACTTTTTTTGTTACCTTTTTGAATTATCCGAATCAGATTTCGAGAATATATAACATCATCAAAAAATACTTTAGTTTGAAAGTGATTCACGAGAGACACCTGTAAATCCAAGACACTACGTAACTTACATGAAATTAAGTAATTAACACTCAATTAATCTCTTAAAGAAACCATTCCAAATATGTATAATAATCAACTAATTACTATACGATGGGCGGCATCAACGTAATAATGATAGATTAAGACACTGATGGGACATGCATGACCAACAGTACCATGCATATAATTTGTTCAATTCACAGACCAGACCAGACCAGTCAATCACATCCATACACTTGTAAACAGATGATACGTACATCAATTTGTTGCCGTCTTGTGGTTAGTGACAGCAGTTATATCATCCACCACCAATATTAATTCGTTAAACACCAACTAGGGGCCCCTTGTATATAATCATATGTTGTTTAGAGTTGGAGTTGCTTGCCATATACTTCATTTCTCATATTAGATCGTTAGGTACGTTTGTTGTGTTCTATATTGGGTACTTTAAAAAGAAGCCCAACTTAATTATACATACATACATTAATACAAGTACATGATATTTTATTAGATATTTTCTTCACACTTATAAATATTTGGTCCTCCCTTAATTTGTTTAGATATATATATGGTGCTAGTGGGCATTGCGACTAAGGTTTACGAGGCGATGGGAATGCAAAAATGGATTAAATCTGATTCCGAATCCATGTCCAAAGCTCGACGTGATCATGCGGATGAAAACTATATTTCTTGGCTGGTATGTTAATTTCAGTATTATTATATATATATATATATTTATCTTATGGTTTAGCAAGTACCTGATGTTATATCTTAAATTGATAGAAAGAACATCCTTCTGCTATAAGCTCCTTCCAACAGATGATTAATGCGTCAAAGGGAAAACAGATAGTTGTTTTCTTGGATTATGATGGCACGTTATCACCCATCGTATGTGATCCTGACCGTGCCTACATGTCTGATCAGGTACTTTGATTAATTAAACTGGTTTCCATTCAAAAACACATATTTATATTTATGTTAATTTGATGTATATATTAATGGTTTGTGCTATATGAACCAGATGCGTGCAGCTGTTCGGGATGTTTCTAAGCACTTTCCGACAGCTATTATCAGCGGCAGGAGTCGTGAAAAGGTTTATAGCTTTGTAAAGTTAAGAGAAGTGTACTATTCTGGGAGTCATGGGATGGATACCATGGGACCAGCCCAAATAAACAACTCATATGATGAAAAATATCATCATAAAACCATTGATGAAGAGGTAACTTAATATTTTATTTACCATGAATTAAAGTGCACAGAATCCTTTAATCTTACTTTCGATGGCTCAGGGAAACGAGTTAGTCGTCTTCCAACCGGCTAAAGAATTTCTACCGGCGACTAAAAAGGTGCGTACATATGTATGGCTAGCACAAATTCACAAAACATCATTGTTGTCCTGTTTCATAGAAATGAAGTGACAAATAATAAATTTGATTGACAGATGTTGGTTGAAATAACGGAGAGGACGAAAAACATCCGAGGAGTGGTGATTGAGGATAACAGATTTTGTCTTTCTGTCCATTATCGTCACGTTAAAGACGAGGAATATGAGAGAGTAGAAGAGGAAGTGGAGTCGATGCTTGTAAATTATCCGGAGTTTCACATGACGAGTGGCAAAAAGGTGTTGGAAATCCGACCTTCCATCGACTGGAACAAAGGTCACTCCCTTGAGTATTTACTCCATAACTTCGGGTTTGATAACGTCTTGCCTATATATATCGGAGATGATAGAACCGACGAGGATGCTTTCAAGGTATACATATGTTTTTTTCAATGAATTATATAAACCGATGCATGGTTTGAAGAAATAAGAATGTATGTTATTTCAGGCTTTAAGGGAAAGGGGCGAAGGATACCCGATTTTAGTTTCATCTAAACCGAGGAAGACAATGGCCTTCCACTCGCTTCACGATCCATCTGAAGTACTCTCTTTCTTGATTCGCTTAGGTAGATGGGGTTCTAACAACGTACATTGATCGCGTCCATCCAAGGCCAATGATATTTCCATCGTGTATATATATAGTTATGAAGGTGAAAGAGTCATAAGCGTGAAGGACGTTTTATTTAAAAGCCATGCTTCTCGCTAGGAATAGGTGTATAGTTATGTTGATGTAAGCGTTTTTAATGCCATCATGCAACAAAAATCCTGACTAAAAACATATATAGAAACAAAGTCTACATGTATGAGAAATTGGCAAAGGCAATGTTGGTGATATGGTAAGAATAAGAGTTGCAACATCTTTGAATGAATAATTGGTTTTTGTATACAAACACTGTACATAGTCCTCCCTAATTAAAAATCACAATAAATACCTGTTTCTATTATTATGCCAATACAAGTTCACCTTCATCTTGTTGAAGTACTTCATCAGATATAACTCCTTGCCCTTGTTCAAGAATTCGCTTTATTTCTTCTGCATTCAGTGTCTCGTATTCCAGCAGTGCGTTTGCCAAAGTGTGCAACGACTTCTCATGCTAAAAAAAAAAAACCACATTTTTAGAATAAGATTATTATTATATCTATGTAACGGCTAGAAGTAACAAAACTGATCAAAATAGGGACCATAGATGATGCACAAACCTTTTTTAGTAACGATTTCACACGTTCGTAAGCGTCTTTTAGAAGTTTGACGACCTGTAAAACCATGAAAAGTTCAGTAAAAGAAAAAAAATGATGTTTAACCAAAAGCGTTAGGTTATTTGAAACATACTTCTGCATCAATACGCGACTGCATCTCAGACCCTGGTCTCTCTTTTATATGAACCGGACCAATAACATCACTCATACCACAAGATGACACCTTTCAGACGGTAAAATATGCATACATAATAAGCATAACATGAACAAAATAAATAAATAAATAAGGAAAAAAAATTGGAATTTACACGAGATGAGTGAAATACCATATATTGAGCAAGTTCTGTAGCAGACTGAAGATCACTACTAGCACCAGTAGTAATATGGTCACGGCCAAAGATAAGCTCTTCTGCAACCCGTCCACCCATGCAAACATCAAGACGTGCCAATAATTGCTTTTTGCTTATGGATGTCTCATCATTTGACGGGAGCTGAGTCACCATTCCCAAAGCGGACCCACGGGGCATGATTGTTGCCTTATGAATCGGATGTGCGCCATCCGTATTCAAGGCAACTATTGCATGACCACTCTCGTGATAAGCAGTCAGCTGTAAATATAATAACCCACTGTGTCATAATTAGAACATTAAAACCAAAAGTTAAAACAACATTAAAGAAAGAAAAATAAGGTACCTTTTTTGAATCTTCGGATAAGAACATAGTTTTGCGTTCTGTACCCATAATTATTCTGTCCTTTGCAAACTCCAATTGTGATGCGTTTAGTTTCTCGGCACCTTCAACAGCAGCCTTTATGGCAGCAACATTGACCAGATTTGCCAAGTCTATTCAAAGTTTTAAAAGAGTTAAGATTTTAAATTACAAACGAATCAAGCATAAAAATTTTTGATGGTGAGTAGCATTGTGATTCAATTTGTTATAATGTAGAAACTAGAAACGTACCTGCCCCATTGAACCCTGGCGTACCACGTGCAATTGCCTTCACATCAACATCATCAGCAAGTGGTTTATCCTGTAAATACAAATCCAGAATCTCTTGACGACCCTTCACGTCTGGATTTTGAACAACAATCTGAAAACAATATCCATCATGTTAGCAAAAAAGAAAACGTACATATATTATAACAAAAGCTTTTATTATAGAGTGTTAGCATACTTACATGCCTATCAAATCTACCAGGTCTTGTTAAAGCTGGATCAAGAATATCAGGCAGATTTGTTGCAGCCATCAGAATTATGCCCTGAATAAAAAAACAATTTTATAACATAGAAGAATAGGATAAAGCATATAAAGAAAATATACCGAGGTTGTTGTACGTACCTCATTTTGTTCAAACCCGTCCATTTCCACAAGCAGTTGATGCAGTGTTTTCTTTGTGTGGCCTTCCCACTGTTTACGAGTTGATCCAACGGCATCTATTTCATCAATAAAAATGATGCAAGGAGCCTGAAATAGTGTGAACAAAAACCAATATTCAGTAACAATTAAAACATTTAAAGCAAGCGTCCTGAAGTAGAATTAGATTCGAAAAAGGAGTAAAGGACGAACCTTTTTCTTTGCTGCTTGAAACAAGGATCTCACCCTCCGAGCACCAACTCCAACAAACCTAACATAGGCAAAGAAACATAAATATTCAGCAACTAGCATTTAACCGTCTGTAAAAAATAAATTACTGTTTTATCATTTGAGTAAACTGCGGTTTTCGTCCCTGTGTTTTTTCCAAATCTGCGGTTTTAGTCCAATAGTTTCAAATTTGCGATTTTCGTCCTTGTGGTTTCATTTCACTTGCAATTAAACCAAATTCATTAACCCCGTTAAGTCTGGTCGTTAAACTCATCAGCGTGCCCTTCATGTGAGGGGCAGTTTTGTTTATGTTTTTATCCAAATACACCCCAGCCCCTAACGTGAGGGGCTTGCGAACTAGGACTGGGGTTTATTTGGGGAGAAAAATGACAAAACTGCCCCTCACGTGAAGGGCACGCTGATGAGTTTAACGACCAGACTTAACGGGGTTAATGAATTCGGGTTTAATTGCAAGTGAAATGAAACCACAGGGACGAAAATCACAAATTTGAAACTATTGGACTAAAACTGCAGATTTGGACAAACCACCGGGACGAAAACCGCAGTTTACTCTTATCATTTTAATACAAGTGCTCATGAAATTTGTTATGTTGGAGTTCATATTCCAAACTCCCAAATATACAAATCATGCCAAATACTACACAACAAAAAAAATACTTACATTTCCTCAAACTCGGAACCTGCTCTGTAGAAAAAAGGAACTCCAGCTTCTCCAGCAATTGCCTTCAAAAATATTCTAACAATCAGAATTTACAACTTGTGAAAAGTAACTACTATATGATCAAAGTGGATCCTTAACAAACACTGCAAAAACGAACATCATGTAAAAACATACCTTGGCAAGTAGAGTTTTTCCTGTTCCAGGTGCCCCAGTCAAAAGTATCCCCTGCAAAATGATCCAGTAGAAGGCTTCTTATCACTAACATACATCAACAAGAGACATATTTTAAAAGCAAAACAACTTTTAACAAAAATATCAAGTTTATATTGTATGTATACAAACCTTTGGTAACTTTCCCCCAAGCCGAGTAAACTTCCCGGGATTCTTTAGGTACTCCACAACTTCCTCAAGCTCTTGTTTGGCATCATCACAACCTTTAACATCCTTAAATGTTTTTACGTTCTGCACAAAATCATTTCGTAATACAGAGGTTACACATTTGTTAGCTTTATAGATGCAAAAAAAAAAAAAAAAAAAAACCGTACTACTAGAAAGCATGAAACACAATATAACTGAAGAGATAGATATACCTTCTCAGGTGATATTTCTTTGTGTGATTCTTTTGGGGAGTAAGAAGAACTCGAACCAACACCAGAAGCTCCTATACCACCTAAACCTCCAACATACTTTTGAAGTGCAGCGGCACCCATTACCCTGATGAAGGGAAAAACATCTTTACTTCAACAATAATCCAACAGAAAATGAAACAAACAAGCATGCAAAATGTTGTTACCAAGTGTATAGGTGGCAAAAACGAGCAGACTTAGTAATGGATCAAAAAGGTCCAGACCAAAAAAGGTATATATTGAAGACTACTTAAAACAGGTGGGATTGACCCGACAACAGTTTTTTGTCCCATCATTGATAATTAGTATAGCAACTATGAATACAACCTTTTATAAAATCAATGGTCCATTTTTCTTCAGGGAAAGTTGTATGTAACATTTATGAATACTTTTGTCAAAAATCATTTCAACATGATTATATTATTTTTTAGCTAATTTTCAAAGTCTACCCGTTTGACCATCTATATCTATAACCTCTCTCAGAATCTATTCATTATCTTGAAACACTAAGCAAAACCATAAAAAAGGCACAAATAATTGAGGAGAAACTCATACCACATTAAGCCAATAGCAACAGTGAATAAGATCGTTGAGATAAGCTCCTGCGCAAAACGTGATGATCTATTTGACGCTTTAGGATCAACCTACAAACAAGAAGCCCTAAAGTCAAACAGTCATCCCCCTTTATGCAAAGAAAAACAAGGAAAGCGGTCCTGCAGAAACGGGCCCAAATTTATAAACAAATGAAATCTCACCATCATTACATGCAATGGCTGCCTCTCAGATATGCCAGGATTTAAAAAGGACTCGTCTAAATTTCCTGATGCCCGTTGCTTCAGCTCTTGCAACTGAAAATAGATTGTAAAGCACATATTATTGTGGGCCACTTATAATATCTTAATATCATTATAACGGAATGCTTTACAAAAAAAATTACTTACTAGAGCAGGAAGACCGGAAGGCTTTCCAGATTGCTCATCAGGAAGATAATCAGCAATGGCATTAGTGGCTACCAAAGCTCGAATATATTCTGCAACTCCTCTACTGTCTACTGCATACTGCCTTTGCTCAAAACGTCTTATAACAGACTCCGGGCTGAAAATAAAATTAATGATGATGATGATGATGATAATAGTTATAATAATAATAATAATAATATACCTTCTTTTATGACTATATATTTAGACATAAATAAAAGCATTCAAAAGTCAAAAGGCGTCATCAACAGTAAAAGAAAATTTGTTGATGTAAAACACCAAGAGCACATTAATTTCTGAAAAACTGGACTAACTTTTAAAAGATTATCCTTCAGTAACATTAAAAGATGATCGAATAATAAAACATTATACAAAATCTATTTGCTTTATTCAGTTTAGCAGCCTAATGTGCCTTCAAGGAAAGTAAAAAATGATCATATCAACATGAGTGTTTGAGCAAAAGTGATTACAATTATGCTTTTCTGGTTCTTAGTAATCAGTTTCAAACAGTAGACAAATTCACCTAACATATCATGATCTTTATATCATTCCCAAAAACAGCAATCAGCAAATATTCAAGTCAATGAATTTATTCTAAAAAATAAAAAAAATAAAAATTTAATTTTTTTTGAACTTGATCCATCACCTGTGTTTATTAAGCTCAACCAACAAAGCAGTCTGTTTGGCAGCATCTTTAGGATTCAAGTCAGCTTCAGAAAGCAAGATCTCTAACCTCTTCTCTTGGCGCCAAAAGGGCCACCAACTAAACCCATTGGATAAAAACAAGAGCTTTATTCTCTGGAATCCAGCTTTCAACCTTGCAAAGAATCCCATAAAAAACACAAGCAATGGAAAGTTGGCATTTTTCTTTTGATTGTCAGCTTCAATTTCGTTATTCAACGCATCCTCCTCGGAATCTTGAACAAGATTATTAGAAGAATCAAGATTATTTTTGTCCAATGCGAAGAAAGGCCGGTGCTTTATGCGATAATAATAATTAAAACTTAAACTTGTTGAAGAAGAAGAAAGCCCAGAATTGAAATTGAAAGAACGAATATGTAGGGTTCTTGGGCGATTGAGTAGAGTGGATGTAATTGGGGCTTTACAGATGAGAAAGGCTTGAAGAGCAGACATATTAATTAATTAATAATTACGGTTTATTATTATTATTATTATTAGGTATCGGAGGTGATGAGTTTGCCTTGCCGGACGGAAATTAAATGAAATGAAATGAAAGTGAGCCACACGACACAAGTTAGCCGAAACAAAACCTTATCTTCTCCGATGATATGATTGAAGAAGAACTTGGCGCTCACTTCTCTTGTCTTGTCTTCTGTCTGATTTTTTATTTATCCTCACTCTTGTTATCTTTTTTTCAATTTATATATTTTCCGATAGATTCATTATTTGGAAACGAATACGTGTTCACAAATTTACCTCAATACCATCGACTCACAACTAGGGCTATAATCAGATGATGAGACCTTGTCTGTGTTTGTCTGTAAAGCTTTTGTCAGACAAACAGACGGTTCATGTACCCTCTAATGAATGAAAATTCGTGTTTGTGTATGTCCATTAAGGCATTGAGTTTGTCCGTGTCCGTTCGTTAATATTGTAAACAGACGCTAACGGGCCCTAATGGACAAACGAACAAGCGGATATTAACATACACTAATGAAAAAACAAACACAATAAGACACTAATGAGCATTAATGGATTAACATACTTAAACAACTCTAATGAAAAAACAAACATAAATGATTACATATTAGTTTCAAAATGTATAATTATTACCAGACGCTCACGAACACTACAAAACTTACGCAGTCTATGTCCGTGTTCGTCCATTAAGTTTAACGAACGGGAATTTTTTGTTCATGTCTGGTTCGTTTACAACCCTATTCACAACTAGAGAGTATAGATGCACAAACTTGTTTAAAACTCAAAGCCGGTTTGGGTTGAAAGTTGAAACCGGTTCGGTTCGGTAAAGAAAAGTCAAAACCGATTAATGATCGGTTTTGGTTCAGGTTGATACCAGTTTCTTGACCTGGTACGATCAGTTTTGGTTCAGGTTTTGATCAGTCCGGTTCGGGTTGTGACCATTTTTTGCCCGAACTTGGTCGGTTTCGGTACGATTAACCGTTTTTGTGGAGAAAATTACAAATCGGTTCCGAACCTGCGGTTTCAATCGGTTCCAAACCGGTTTCTACATAATCGGTTTTTCAAATCAGTTCAGCTTTGGTTCAATTTTTCACTCGCTTCGGTTAACCAGTTTTTTGCTCACCTCTACTCACAGCCTCTTGACCAGTTGCATTCAAACCGTGTGTTGCACTAAGGGTGTGACAAAAACTCAACCAGTATCGGTTTGAATCGATCCCTACGATACTAGGATTGGCTATAATAAATTATGTGCATAACTTATCTAGCTTGACATTAGGAAGAAAAAAACTATAACTTAAAATAGAATAACCTTAAGTACGTGACAATACAAGATTCATGTCATTTTTCTAGCTCGTATTATTTATCAAATGTGAAACAACAAAAAGTTAGTAAAAACCAAAACACTATATTACTATCTTTTTATTTTTACTTCATAAGATATGTATGTTTATATAATCCTCTTTTTTAACAAATTTAACACAAGTGGGAAGTGGTTTAATCCATCGTTACAGTATCATATTATTTTAACCTATGTTAGGGTTAGATTATACCTCATAGCCTAAGTATATATAACTCAAAGCAAAATGATGAAAAAGAACCGTTATTCATAAATTAAAAACAAAAATAATTACGAGTCAACTCAAATCACTTTGACGTAATATCATTTAAAGGTTTAGAATATCGGAAGGGCTATTGAAGTGTTTTTAGATGAATTTATGAAATTCACTAGGAAAGTATGAATAATTAATGGATTCGTTAAAAATCATGTAACTTTTATGTAATCAAGCTTTACTTGTCAAGCTTTACTTGAGATTGGCTAGTTAAAAGTTTTATCGAGCTGAGCTTAAACAAGTTCAGACCTAAAAATAAGTTCATTTAATAAATGAGTTGAATCACAAGCTTTATTCATCAAACTCGAGTAGCTCGCAAGTCTGAACGAGTCAATTAGATGTATAGTTTTTATTAGCATATCAAACGTATTCATAAAATAAATATTAGTTTATATAAAGTTATGATAAAAATAACTAAATAAAACATATTAGTTACCATCAGACAAATTTTGCAAATTTTGTAAGGTGGACTTTGACGTGATTCAAAGAAACACTACAAATTTTGCAATGGGACATTTCGTTACCATCGGACACAAGACACAAATCAAATTTTGTGAAGATTTTGAAAATTCTCGACTTTCATGTATGAAAACAGTGTTTTCTTTTTTCATGTGCTATGTGAGCTTCTTGGGCTGAGGGGACTTTGCGTTTTAGAGAGTTTCTGAGTAGGGATGAGCAAATCGGTTTCAAAAATGTATAATCAGTTCCTAACTATCAATTATAGTGGCCTAGTAACCGGTTTCATCAATACCAGTTATTAACCTGTTTGGAGTCAGTTTCGGTCAGGACTTGCACCCCCAGCCTCAGACTCTCGGGTTGTACATGTAGCTTCTAATGATATACAGTCTGTTTGGAAACGAAAAACAAAGCTGTGAACTCGGGGGAGGCAGACAATATTAGTCCAGCAAGAGCATCTAAGATATATGTGCATTTGTGACACGATAGGTAAACCCCACATGTTAATAATATGTTTATTGTTCATACGGTCAGTATGCAAAACACCAAAGTAATGAGCATGATGATAACCATTACACCAGTACAACTAAAACACAAAGCCTCAATGAGCAGCTACTTGAAAAATTCAGCTACAAAGCCTCACTGACTTGTTCAAAGCAATCACATAACATGTAACAAAATAGTAAACTAAAACTATCATATCAAGCATCATTTAACTTCACCAAAAGTTGATCCAAGTTTAACTCGAAAAAGATCACCAGTCTTATGGAATGAAATCAAGCATCTAAATATACATCCAAAACCATCAGAAATCTAACCATTTAGTGAAGTAAACACAGGTAGACGGAGAGATGAGTCCATCAGGCGTGCACTGTCTAATTCTCGGACAAACCCCACAAGGAAGCGAGACCAAAGCCCCTGCCTTGGGACCCTGATTCGCATCTCCAACCGAACATCTATAACAAACTTGACCAACAGGAATTGAATGGTACTCCCCTAATCCAGTGCTCTTAACATCAATAATCATATTATCCAAAACCATAGACCGCAAAATCTCAATAATCTGCTGGCCCGTGCACTCCGTGTTAGTCAGCCTATTCGCCTTAAAGAAATCATAAACCCCGTCAGGCGTCGCAACCTTTAACCTGCGAATGATCTTTAAACAAAGGTCTTTGAGCTGATCAACGTATGCCACATCAAGTTCACCGTTGTCATTATACCACGAACCGCCAGTGACTTCCGTTGACGGTTGGAAGTCGGCTCCAATGTAGTGTTTTCGACCCTTTTGTTTGACGTGAACGACTTCCTTTATCAGCGAGGCGTTTAGAAGGTTTTTGAGAGACTTGTTGATGACTTGATCGGGTAAGTTGGTCTCCGTCTTCAAGTCGCGTGACCAGATGGCCATTTCTTTTCTGCTTTTGATGGCGTCGAGTACTTTTCGGTCGACTTCAAGTAGACAGTTGTCACCTGGTTTCTTTCTTTTGTTTAACAGACTCATCCTGATGAATCTATCTGTAACAAAACCCTAATCTGCTTACTCGAAGTCAACATAAATTAAATTATTTAACGAAAGTATGAAAATGAAACCTAACTGTTGTAAATAGAACATGAAATTGTAGATTGATAGTTATAGAATCAACAGCAATTGAGTTATTAAATAGATTACTTACCAATTAGTAATAATATCAGGTGGTGGAGCGGCGGTGATGAGGTCGGTCGGAGGTAGTGAGGTTGGATGGAGGAGTGGAGCTGATAGGGTTTATTTCATAGGACCAATTCAATAATAATAATAATAATAATAATAATAGTCAGTGTATTCGGTTAACCGGTTTTTAAACCAAACTGAACCGACATGACCATGCCGGCCTATCTTGCTTCTAAACCGGTTTATAAACCGAACCGGCTTGAGTCAAATCGGTTTTGACCAGCCTTTGACCAAACCAGTTTGGTTTGGGATTAAAACCGGTTTTGTACCCCTCTACGTGCTACCCTACCCTGACTCGTTCTCTACAAATTTTCACATGCCATCTACTCAAAACTAAAGCTGCACAAACCGTTTTAAAACTCAAAACCAGTTTGGGTTGAAACTGATTCGGTTCGATTAATAAAAGTCAAACCGGTTATTATCGATTTTGGTTTGGGTTGGAACCGGTTTCATGACTTGGTTAGGTTAAGGTTTTGACCAATTTGTCCGGTTTCGGTTAACCAGTTTTTGTGGAGAATTAACATGTATTATAATTTATTAAATGTGAAACAACAAGATATATGTATGTTTGTATAATCCTTGAGTATACATATGTAACATATCCGATCTTGTCCAAAGGGGTTGAATATTCACATCTGGGTCTATCGAAAACTCCTATATATATGGAGGCTTCGTCCACTGACCCACTATGCATATAATAATGAGTATCAAAATTCAAAACACCTGTACTTATGTCTAATGGAGTAATGGAGTCTCAGTAAAAGATAAAATAAAAAATAAAAGGCTCGTAGCTTAGTGACGTTAAGATGTTTAGTATAGATTTTTTTTTATCATAATATAATCCTTTTATATATAACACAAACCGAGCTATATCTGGATAATGGGTAAGCGAGCAACAAGTTGCGCCGCTATTCCCTTTTGAATCGCAAAGCCTATTCTACTAAATATAAATCATTGGTTCCTCGGCTCTGCGAGTCACTGTGGACCACCTTCTGCACCCGCTTCAAGAAGCGAACCGCCTCGGGAGCTAGGGATATGTTTTTATATAAATGGTTAAGAGTTCTAGTTCGATGGTGGAGATTGATGTAGATTTATGAGCATGCTTAGAAGTTTTGTTTGTTAGTCGTCGTAAAAAAAATAAAAAAATTATGACATTCTCATTGTGACCTTGACTTGAGCGTTAGAGTGACCATTAGAGGTGTGTATGGATCGGTTTTGGGCGAGACCCATAACCATAACCGATAAGTTGGTTAATAGATAACCATAACCACAACCGACTTGTTATGACAGTTTCGGTTAATCGGTTATGGTTGGGTTAACGCTTATGACGGTTAATTTGTATGTAACCAGTTTTAGGTGGATTGGATCGATCTGAGTGAACCCAAGGCCCAAATTCCAATCCAAGGCCTGTTTGTGATTTTACTTTCTAAACGAACAAAAACTGGATTTCATTTTATCATCGAAATAAATAAATAAATAAATATCAAGAAGAATAAGAAAGAAACTGGTAAACAAGCAGATCGGAGAAGAAGAAGAAGAAGAAGGAGGCTTCGTAAACTCGGCATCGGTATAGATCGATCTGTGCTGCTATCGGTCCTGTTTTCGTTTCTTTGTTGTTTAATTTTTGTTGATTAATTAGGTTAGGTTATTCTGGAAGGAATATTAATTAATCCCTATTATTTATTTGCTTATTGCTAGTATATATTATTTAGATCCTAATACATACTCCTTCTGTATTTTGTATGTAAGATCAGCTACAAATTAGGTTTATTATCAGTTACATGGACCTAGCTGGATGGCTTAATTGAATTCTGATTAATACAGATGCTAATTCTCCCTCAAAAACCTAGTCATTTCAAGTTTCAATAACACTCTAATATATATATATATATATATATATTGCTATTTATACTTTTGTAAATCATGTAGATGGACCGTCCCTCTAACTGTCTCTCTGTTTATTCTTAGGATTTGTATCAGTCTGCACCACTACTAAGCTGGGATCATCATATCATATCATATCTACAACTGAACACCAAAGTTCATGATCTCATTCTAGTTTGCTGATCTTATAAAGATGTCTTCAGCTCAGGATCCATTTTACATTGTAAAGGACGAGATTCAAGACTCTGTAAGTTACATTCTTTACATTGTAAAGTATAATCTCATTGGCATTGCCACTTGCTTTACGCCTGCCTGATAATAGATCCATATTATGTGATTTGGATGCCAACGCCAACCTGTCTTTTTTTTTTTAATATCACTCCTTGCTATTTATTTAGTGCTATACCTAACTTAACTTGATGGATTGAATATAATTCAATGTAGTTTAAGGATTGGCAAAAAGGTGGTTCATTGATCCTTTCTATCACTACTGCTATTAAAACATGAATTTATGTTAATAGCCGAATCCTTTCTGTTGTCTCAATATCTTGTACTAGAATCTATTTACTTTTGTTTTTGTGGGATGGGCTACTACCAAGTTTATTGGCGGTCTGATTATCTACCTTTTACTATTTTTATTATTAGATTGATAATCTGCAAGCTACCTTTCATCAATGGGAACACATCCCTGTGGCAAGCGGTGAGCAATCCCGACTCACAAAAGAACTCCTTTCCAACTGTGAGAGCATTGAATGGCAGGTATGTATCTGAAATGCAATTAACAAATCATGTTTTCTTTTTTGTTTTCTGAAAACCAATCGAGGGTTTCTATCTCTGTATCTCAAATCACATGAAAAACTACGTTTCATTTTTCAAATTATAATGTTCTCTTTTCACCTCTTTCTGCACACAAGCTGTAGGGAATCAACTGAAATCAAATGACTTTTCTGTAAAAAGTTGTTACACAGGTGTGTTTTGACTTTGAGGTTAATTGGTTGACGCTGAAACTTTAGAATTTACCAAATAATATAATCAGTTGGCTGTGTGTATAGGAGATTAGTGGAAGATAGTTGGCATGCTTTATATGGTCATTGTTTCTGAATATTGAATTTTTCATCTAAAAGCTCATGTCCGGTGGATAATTTTGTTTGTCCAGTACTGAAGATTGGTTTTCGTGATAGGGAAGGTGGATGAGCTGGAAAAGGCTATATCTGTAGCAGCCAGAGACCCTTCCTTGTACGGCATCAATGAAGTTGAGCTTGATAAGAGAAGAAAGTGGACTAGTACTGCTCGGGTTCAAGTAAGACTCTTTCTTTTTATGAATGCATGCGTTTTATTTTGCGGTTGATATTAATGCCATGTAATATAATTAGGTGGGCAATATTAAGAAGACAGTGAGCAGTTCAAACTTTGGTGGGATGCGTCAAGAACTAATGCGAATGCCAAAGAGTCATCAGCAGGATAGGACCACAACATATGCTGCTGTAGATAATGATGATTTCATATCTTCTGAATCAGACAGACAGATGCTTCTCATCAAGTAATATTGTGTTTCCCTGTTCTTCACATTAGATAACATTCTTTTCTGTCACTTGACTGATTTTTCATTGTAATTGTGAACCTCCAGGCGACAAGACGAAGAGCTGGATGAGCTTAGTGCAAGTGTAGAAAGGATCGGATCTGTTGGGCTTACGATACATGATGAACTCATTGCACAGGTGATCCAGATCCTTCTCATATATATCTATGTATGCATTTACATATTGCTCGTAATGAAACACACCATAATTAAAAAAATTTATACTATGCAGGACAAAATTATAGAAGAATTGGGTTCAGAGATGGATAGCACTTCTAATCGGCTAGATTTTGTTCAGGTGATTTTTCTATTATTCAGAAACATTGGTTCCTTTAAATTAGTCACATTCTAATGGTAGGATTGCTATTTTTGAATGCCTGCAGAAAAAGGTGGCTGTAGTTATGAAGAAGGCGAGTGCCAAGGGCCAATTTATGATGATTCTGTTTTTGATCGTTCTGTTCATCATTTTATTTGTTTTGGTTTTCTTCACCTAGACTTGATACTATTAGCACGATTCTACAGAGTATGTTGTGTGCTCAATAGACTTTTGGTCGACACATCCCTTTGTGATATTGGTACTGTAAACTCATAACGCTTGTATTGTATTGGTTGTCTTTTCGTTACTTGTAATTGGTTTCTAAGGTTTATATTTTGAATACACAGTAATAATTATGTCTTATACTAGCAGAAACTGATAGTTGTTTTGTTTTGTTCTTGGTCGTCTCGTTCATCATTTTATATGTTTTGGTTTTCTTTACCTAGACTTGACATTATCAGCATGGTTCTACACAGTACGACGTGAGTTCATTAAAGGTTCGACAAGTCCCTTATTGATAGAGATATTGTAACTTATAATGTCTGTATTGTGTAGGTTGTTCTATCATTACTCATACTATCCTTTTTAGTAACAAGTACATCTTATATTGGTAAAAACTTAGAAGTTTTGTTTCGGATTATTTTTGACATTTGTGACAGTTATTATGTCTTGTATTGTTTGTAATTGCAATCATGCAGTAGTGACTAAAAGTAACTCCAAAATTTCAGTCACTGATCAAACAATTCCTTCAATCTATGTGACGATACTTAATGAAAACAAGCCGTCCTAACAGGGGCAAAGGCTGCACTTAGATCATGAATCATGGACAATCAAGTAAGCAAAGAATGGTTTGGTTTGATCCGGTAATTACAGAAGAAACTCTCTTCTTCTTCTTGGACGAGCTGCTCTTGTGCTCCGCCTCGAAGCTTCTCCAACTTTATTCCTCCCATATGTAACATCATCACCACTTTAACCACATTTGTTAACCCCCCAATCACCAAAAACGAACTCGCTGTCATCCCTATCCATACCCATCTATAGCTCTGCACATGCCATATCAAAACAATAGTTAACCTCTTTCTATGCACTTCTAATTAAGAAGAAACATAAACAAACATACCAACAAATTAAAACCATGATGTCTATGTCCAACTTGCTCCATAAAATTAACAACTGCTCCCGCCAAAAACAACAAGCTGCCCATCAAGAAGGGGATTTGGACACAATGTTGCAAGATTTGAACTTTCCCGTCTGCGTGCTCGTAAATCTGGCATGAATTATGGATGGACCCGACCGCCCATAGCGAAGTGCCGGCAACAAGCAAGTTAAGAATATGTCTCTCAAACTTATCATAACCAAATCCCCTATCTACCTACGTACGAGAAATAAAAATCAGAAAATCACATTTGGTAGAACTAAATAACGTGCAACGAGTACCCGAATAGGAGTGTAAACGAGCTGGCCAAGCGCGTTTGATTTTTTCAAGCTCGAGATCTGGCTCAACTCATTTATCATTTGTTAAATAGTTTATATACATTCCTAATTATTTTTATATATTTAGAGAAAAATCTTAACGAGCCTAAGCTCGGCTTGTGTATCATTTATCAATTAATTTATATAAATTTATAATTATATTTTGAGAAAAATCTTAACGAGCCTAAGCTCGGCTTGTGTATCATTTATCAATTAATTTATATAAATTTATAATTATATTTTGAGAAAAATGATAAGAGCCTAAACTCGGCTCGACTTTTGTGCAGTACCTTGAATGAGCCAAAGTTCAGCTCAAGCAAGGTTGTGCAACATAAAATTTATATATATACAATTTTGGGAGATGCTTGGCTTGGAGGGTTACACAACCTGCATCAAGTGTTGTACATTTGAAAGTTTAGATGTTCAAACCAAATGTTATCCACTAACTTTGATTTTTTTTTTATTTTATTATTTTTGTGTGTGTTTCAACATAGTTATTCAATATATATATATATATATAGTACACAATGTCAATTTTAATATTTAATCAAATTTTCACAAGAGTTAAACTAGAGTCTATAAACTTTAATAAATTTATTATTTTGTTTTCCTTTATGTTATTTTCGAATTTTTTATTTTATTTTGTTGTCAGTAAAGAATATTATGTTGTATTTGTTGTTTTACTGATGTCTTTCATTAACATGAGCCACCATGCATGGTTCAACGTTTTTACATCTACTATCATTTGTTTTCCTTATTGGTTCACGAAAGGTGGTGATGATGACGACTCCATGTTTTCGAGTAAAGTGAATTTGTAAATAAACGATTTTACACCCATTCTTCCCAATGTCCGTATAAATAATAATAGTTAATACATAAAAGTTCAAAAGAATAAAAACAGAATAAAAAAATATTTTAAAGAGTCTAAGGTGCATTTTGTTTTTTTTAACAGCTAAAATGTCTACTGTACGCGGACTTGGCGTAAGCATATTATAATACCTGAAGGACGAGGAGAAGAAGCGCGGTGAAGAGTAATATGCCGCCGAACGCCTGAACGGCGGGAACGGCGAATTCGACAAACAGAAGCTGAGTATCGAGGTGTATTAGGCGGAAACGGTAATGAATGCCGGCGAGATGTGCGATGAGATCATGTATGTTGACTATGACTATCAACCCTAACCCTATCAACAGCACCACCAGTCCTGATTTAGCCTCCTTGGACAACTGTGCCACGAAGCCACACAATAAGACGATGGTTGAGAACAAGTAAAGTCCGGCGTTCATGTACTCCGATCTCTCCCTTCGCCGCCGTGATCCGTACTTCCGGCTCTCTCGTGCCGTCGCCAGCTTCACCATTATCGTTTGAATTGAATAATAATAATAATAATAATATTAATTGATGTTTTTTTGATCTGAAGTGCAGAGAAGAAGATCAGTGAGAATGCGAAAGAGTCAGAGTGGAGGATTACGTGGCGACTGGTGTCATGCATCTGACACGTGGCATTTCTTTATTTAGCATAAATCCATACCATTCGTCCCCATTTATCTGACAACAAAAGGAAACCTACGACATTATTATTATTATTATTATTAGGAAAATTGGTTTTTATTGGTCCCAACTATTTTATTTTTGCCGGCGATAGTCCCAACTATCATTTTGGCTGGCAACGGTCCCAACTTTCACATACGTTGAATCCACCAGTCCGAGACTAACGGAGTACTAACTCCATTATGTCAATGCTGACGTGTCCATCCAACTTGTCAAAAACAATAGACATGGTTGCCTACTTGTCAAACTCAACCTCTCCAACAACAAGCAGTACTCAACCTCCTCATTGTCTTCTTCAACTCTCTACTGTTCTTCCACGAACCACCATCAATGGCTTACTCTCTGAACTTCACCATATCAACAACCCCCCACTCACCTGACCTCACACACTACCAATACACCAAACCCAGATCCCAAATCCCTCTTCGCATCTTCCTCATCACCAAACGCCCATCAAAACTACTCCTTCTAGTCTCTGCAGCATCCGACAACAACCCCGGAGCCTCGTGCTTAACCACGGATCCATAATCAACAACTGAACCAAACCGATCTCAATTATCACTGATTTGGGTTCAATTGAGGTGGATGCGATGACAGAGGCTGAGCTGATGGAGAATGGGTTTAGGAGTACCCGGCGGATGAAGCTCGTATAATCTAAGAGAATGCTTACTGAGGTGTGATCAATTTGGGGATTTTGAGAATTAGGGCTTGAGAGTGAATGAAAGTTGGGAGAGAGATTAGGGCTTAAGTATAATCTACATGAACAGACATAATATCAGCGTTGGCTGCCATGTAATATTTTTTTGACAAGTTGGATGGACACGTCAGCATTGACATAACGGAGTTAGTACTCCGTTAGTCGCGGACTGGTGGATTCAACGTATGTGAAAGTTGGGACCGTTGCCAGCCAAAATGATAGTTGGGACCACCGCCGTCAAAAATAAAATAGTTGGGACCAATGAAAACCAATTTTCCTTATTATTATTATTATTATTATTATTATTTATACAATTCTAACATATTTAGACGATAAGACCCCTGTAGTGAAGTGTTTTGGCCACTCAAAAAGCCTCAAAGCGTCCAGAACATCGTCCTTGGTGGTGCTTTGGGCTCTTTTATATATATAAAAAAATCAATTATTTTTCTTATATAATCAACCAAAATCCTTACACTTTTATAAAAAACTCTACAAATCTTACAACAATCATTATAATTTTATAGACATTCTATTGAAAAAAATGGATTCTCCATCCTTCTCTGACATAAACAACCGATATTTAGAAAATAACGAGCACACGGCTGATGAAGAGGCGGTTACGAGTTTGCAAGAGAAGACGAAGAAGTTGAAGACAAGTTCGAAGACGACAAAGAAGGTGAAAATGAGTTCGAAGAAGGTGAAGACTGAAGACTAGTTTGAAGAAGACAACGACGAAGACGATTAACTTCTAGCCGTTTTTCAATTTTAATGTAAAATTTAGTTATCTAATGAAATGTTATTTGCATTATTTTAAATAAAAAAAAATACTAAAGAGGTAATGATTGTAAGTACATTCTTCGTAGCCAAAAACCCTTATGATGTCGCAACGTCACATTGCGCAAACCGCTCCCATACACACGGCCTAACTAATAATCCGTAATGTGTTTTTCCTCAAAATATGTGATTAGAAACTCTAAATGATTGGGTTATATTATATACGAACTAATCCCGGCTTTATCAATTAAACCTTTAAATCTCATGTATTGAGATTCTTAGATAAAACGCAATTTAAATGATAAATGAAATATGTCGACCATCATCTTCGCTAATCTTTGATAATGTATTCAGTTAATAGTAAGAGTCACACATTTGATCAAAATTTCAACCCTTTAACATCAGTTTTATAGCACGTTTGGTAACGAGTCACAAGATTTAGGACGCATAAACCGTACATCTTTCAACCATACACACACTAAGAACTAGAAACTTATACCATCAAACATATTCACTAATGTACCTGCCCCAAATGTTGTGTAACCTGGAACCTCAATGAGGCTGTTCTGTTCTTTATGTTTAGTTTTAGCTCATGACCATGATACAGGTATCACCTATACACACATTTATATATATGTATATATCCATGTAAAAAGGTAAAACAAATTATTACAAGAGATAATGGCGGAGATACTCGACTCGAGCCGGATGTTTGAGCTTCATCAGAGCCTTCACTTCATGCTTCCTAACCATTTCTCTTGATATATTCAAGTTACCCGCTATCTCTCCCAGTGTTCTATTCCCTTTACCATCTAGTCCGTATCTTTGTCTGATCACCAAGCTCTCTTTCGGTTTCAGTGAATCAAGCTGCACAGTTTCATTTCATTTTATCTACAAATCAAGCTGAATTTATGGACAAATATGAACAAAAGGATGGAAATTTGGAACTTACCACATCATCGAGTGCAAGCCTGAGAAGAGCAGGCTGTCGTCTCTCATCGCCATCATCATTATCTGCAATCGTGTTGATAAATTCTTCTTGTGTCACTGGATTTTTTTTGTTAAGAGAGAGAACAGGTCTTGATGCCTTCATTATTTCACGGTATCTCTCAACGGATATTCCAGCTTTCTTTGCTATCTCTTCTTCAGTTGGAGGTCTCATATGGTCAAACCACAGCTTCTTTTTCGCTTTTTGTATTTCTATTTTAACCTGCATTCATGTGTCAATGGTTTTAGCATCGTTGGTTTAGCGTCATATATCTGTTAACTACAGTTATAGGAAGAATACATACAGATTCAAGGCCAAATGGGACTTTGAAGAAACTTGAGAGGGTCATGGACCGTATGATGGCATGTCGAATCCAGAATAAAGCGTATGTTGAAAGTTGTAATTTTCTTCTTGGTTCAAAGCGATCGATGGCTGTGATCAGACCCTTTACTCCAGCCTGGCATAAATCTTGGAAGTTTCGCCCATTTGCAAATTCTTGAAAGTATTTGTTCATGACAAATAATACCAGTCGAAGATTATGCTGCAAATACCATGCTAACAATTTCTTAGTTAAGACTTAAATGCCTACTACCGCTGCAATACTTTTTTTTGGAAAATCTATTGGTTATTGACTTATTGTCACACCTTAATCAGTATGTTTCTGGCTGCTTGTCCACGTGCGATTTGTTGCCTCAATTGAGATGTGCTCATTTTTGTTGCCTCTGCCAACTCACCATCTGTCGGTTCTCTTTCCAAAGTTTCCCACAAGTCCTCTTTCACTTTAAGGGTTGCCTGTTATAGAAAAACAAAACCACTAAGAAATGATCTTTAATATAAAAGAAACAAATTTAGGAAACACCTGAAATTTTCACCTTCATAGTTTGTAATAGCTTAAATAGCCTGGTATGTCCCGAAGAAGGAAGAACTGGTGGGATCTTCATTTTCTTCCAATCTAAGCTGCCTAAATCTGTAGAAGCCGAGTAATCTCTAACCAGATTGTTAATCTTTTCAACATCATTGTCCTTCCCATTTTTTCTCTTCAGACTTGAAGTAATAACTGCAACATCTTTCTTACTTTTCAGATGAATCCTGTTTTCAAGTGTCAACCTAGGCGACTTTTTACGTTGACTCCTCACGATATCAACTGTTTTGATTTCTGGCTTCTTACCATCATCAGAGGTCTTTTTCTTCCTCTTACGGGCCTTTTTCACTTGATGATGATCATGGTTTTCGGTATCAGAGTCAGTAATAGTGGGACTTAGCTTGTATAATCTATTCAGTTCAGCTGCAGCTTCAAGGTAATCCAAATCTAATGAGCAATAAGGAGCCTCGGCGGTTGACACAGCATGAACTCGCTCTGAAGGCTTTTTGGTCTGTCTAAGTCTCTTTGGGTTTTCTTTTGATGTGTCGACTGATAAGTTTGCAGATTCTTTGGATGTAACCAAAGCTGTGTTTTTGGTTTTATCTGTTTTGAATGCAAGTATTGTTATTCTCTTAGTTGGAGATTTATGAGTTGACAATCTTGCACTGGATCCAAATGGAGTCCTTGCAGCAGTGCTAGATGCCGACACAACTCCCATGCCAAAAAGAATCTAAGCAAGAAATTTGAGCAATGAAAGAGCCTTTACGTAAGATAACTCCTGCAGATAAACAAATAGGTGAGTTCATATGATACAACCTTAAACATAAAAAGAAGTAACTGCACATCAACTCCCAACTCCATTGCATATGCTTCTATTCAGATATGATAAACACAACAATAAAACTGGGCCTCAGGTGGGGCCGTGGTTGTGGTGCGCGCATATAATGTATATATGTGGGCCCTCAGGTGGGCAAAAGTGAAATTGCACTAACTTTGACGTTATTTTACTAATTTCGTGAAAATAACGTTAAAAGTGGTGGAAGGTTAATCAAGCATCATGTGGTGGCGTTGATGACCGAAAGACAAAGGTACATGCACCAATCAGCGGGTGTCCAAGGCTTGATGCAAAACTACTATCGAGCCGGGGGTCTCACCGGAAGGGTAGAGGTAAAGTTGTCTACATCTTACCCTCCTCAGACCCTACCATAGCTTTGCTATTGGTGGGATATACTGAGTACGATGATGATGTATGATGATTATTTCTTGCTAGGGATAGGATCTCGGTTATGCAAATGCATACACAATCAACTGCAAGAAACTAAACGAACACGAGTCACAAGGATTTACGTGGTTCGGGCTAAGACGAGCTGCAAGCAACCAGGAACTTCTTATTGGTTTAACTTACTAGGGTAGGGGAAAAAGAGGCATGTTATTATGATATCATTAATTAAGTTGAAGATAATAATACTATGTTGCAATCAGTCAGCCAGTTAGTTGTATATTTATTTAATTATTAGGTTAACAACCAATCATACATATAAAGAAAGCATAGATCACAGGACAGCAGTAATCATTGTGATAAATACCTTGCATCATAAACTACCGAATAACTTTGATCGTTGAGTAAGATCAAACGAAATTAATTAACAATCAAAATAAATAAAACTTAGAGAATACATTATTATTATTTGAAGCAAGGAAAGACAAGGTTTGAAATAAGAATTGTACCTCAAAAAGAAATAGAAGAAACTGAAAGAAACAATATGGAGATTATGATTTCAGAGACAGATAATCAATCAATAATAATAATAATAATAATATTAAGGTAAGGGAAAAGAAATGTGGAAATTATGGTGGCCACAAGCAGGAATGGACGGTGGAGATGGAATGAGAATCGGAGGGTGGTGATGAGGGAAGACGTGGCAGGAGGTGCAGCAGAATAATCATTTTTTAGTGGTTGGGAGATATTTGTGTTGGATGATGCTTTTTGACACGTAGATTGTTGTAACTTAGTTATGTGGCACTACAAGCACCACTCAACTTGCAATATCATCACTCAATTAACATGGTTAAATTATAGCTACATTTTCTAAATTTTATTTATGCTCAAATAAGTTATGAATTCGTTAAGATTGTTTAGGTGGGCCCCACTCAACTTGGAATTTGAAGTATGAACTTGGATAATGTTATGGATGCTCTTAGCTACTTCATATCATATTTAGGAATTAAACAGACACAGTCTGAGAACATGAAATCATTTTAAACGTTTGTTCATACAAAGACCATATTTGTTATTCCTTGAAGGCCTCAAGGACCGGAATTTTCTTGCCAACATATATTAATATTAATATAAGAATAAAAACAACATTTATCAAGAAATGGAATGACACTTACATGCACTTCATCACCAATATATAAACATGACCCATGATATATGGAGAGAAGATATATAACAAATAGAACATAAATTAATTAAGACTAGTTCTGTAAGATACTAGAGTTAAACTCATCAACTGTGATATACAATCGACAACTTGTCTAAACTTAGATTACATCATTTAAATTAAACTCCTCTTTCTACTGCTGCTAAAGAGAAAGTTAGATGTATTGGGTATATATTTGCTAAATATATAATATCAAAACAACATCAACACTGTCCCAAACTGAAGCATATATATTGTTAATAACTAGCAGAATGTCTCTTGGATGTGTTGAACCAGGTCCTCCGCACTTAGCTGACATTCAATCCCAATCTAATAAATATAAAATCCAGTAACAACCGTTAACATACATCAACTAAAACAAGAATATGTATTACATATGTAGTTAGCTCGAAAAAGGAAAAGGCCTACAAACGGCTGACCTTAATCGTGAAGGAATTCACCATAGTTTCATCAGCAGTGTTAATGCCAGCCTGCAGTATTTCAAGAGAAAGGTCTTCAAGAACCGAAACTATTTTCGTTGTTTGGCCTGGCAAGCGCGGTGAGACAGTCTTCAGAACAACATTAGAGCCTGAAAACTTCACCTCAACGTCAGCAAAGGACGATTTTGAGTTTGCAACGAGCTCGTTAACGATGTCTGAATTTGATGAAGAGCTGGAAGGTGACGGGGCGAGTGTTGATGATGGTTGCTGCTGCATTAATCTATGTCTGTAAGGACTTACTGATTGAGGAGTCCTTGGGCTTAAAACATCACTATACACTTTTCTTTGCTTCTTTGCCTCTAGTGATTGAAGTACTTGTTGTAGTTCGGTGATGTAGTCGACTACCACTTCGATTATTGATGCTTGATCACTCTGCACTCGATAATATTAAGTAACACAACACATATTATTAAAAGAAATCTAACTCTTGAATATACTTTTCAAATAAAACAAACAAGGAGACAACAATTTTCAAAGTTTGACTGTCTGTTGTCGATCCAAATACTGGCCAAACTGCCGTTCTGACTAATAATTTTCAAAGTATGACCATTCAATAAACGTACGTACCCTTTTGACATAGAAACAAGGCAATAAGGAACGAAGAACGGCTAGGTGCTCGTTCATCTGCTTCCTCCGGTTGCGCTCCACTGCAATATGTGCCACTTTCTGTTGTCCATCTGAGTTTACATGACCACCATCTTCCACCGGAGAAAGCTTCGGCCGCTTCCTCTTGAGCGAAGTATTAGACGGTAAATGATCATCAACTTCTTTAGCATGAGACGGACTCTTAAATGGTGCGGCTATGGATGCGAATTCATCTGAAACACCTTCAAGAACATCAAGTGTACTGAAAATGACATCAGAAGACAATGCAAACTGCTCCATGTAAGTATCAAAGACATCAGTCAAAGAGGTAATATTGTCATCACCCATTTTGATTATATTTCTAAAACAAGGAATTAGATGAAAACCAAAATAACAAAATCTAGAGATATAAATACACGAATCTTATCATAAATGTTTTTTGTTTATTGTTTTTTTGAACAGCCATAAATGTTTAGATCTTTTTAATGTTTTAAATTCTTTTATGGAATTAGTATTTTTTTTTTAAACATTGGTTTATAGACGATCCTTCATTTCATAACTTGTCCGGTGAGTTGTACGACTCTCCTATTTTCTGCATGGCATAACCACTAGCAATTAAACCTAAAATGGTTACTTTTTTATCTTAAATCTTACATATCTATATATAAATGAAACCAGGGGTGGATTTAGTGTTTGGTCAGGGGGAGCGTTTGCACCCACTCAAGTCCATAGTTTATTTTATAAATTTTTAGTATATTAGGTCCAAAGACCCAAGTGACCCATCCAAAAAAAAAATTAGTGACCCATCCAAAAACAATTTGGTGACCCATCCAAAAGATATTTTGAATGCTTGTGTAATTTGTAGTGTTGAAAAAGAAGCACTTTTAAGTGTTACGAATGAAACTGTAATTGACCGTTTTCAAAAGATGAAATCACGTAGAGGTCAGTTGTAATATGTATTTTGTTTATCTTTAATGAAATTTATTGTTTACATTTCTATACGTAGTTTGTTTAATGTAAATTTTTTACTCGACCCATTTTGGTTTGACCTGGTTTTGTTTAACTTGTTTTAGTTTGAATTAACGAGTTCTAGGTTGAACATTTTTTTGCACCCACACTACAAGAAAACTGTTCTGACACGACCACCCCTATACCGACCACAATTGTGGTCGCTATAGAACACCTGTAGCGACCACATGTGGTCAGGATAAGGTTTGACCAGATTTCACTTCCGACTAACCTTTTACCAACCACATGTGGTCGGTATAGATTTAGCGGGAATTTTGGCGCCTCGTGAAAATTTATCCCCACCACATGTGGTCGGGAAAAAGTAAAACTCTTGTATTTTTTATTTTTTTTTAATCTTTAGCTGGGTGAAAATGTTATTACAACACCTATACTGACCACATGTGGTCGGGATAGGGTTGATAAGTTTTCTTTCTTTAACTTTATTAGCTACGAAACAGAGTACTGACCACATGTGGTCGGTATAGGTTGGCTTAATTTCAATTATTTTTTAATTTAAGTTAGCGTGAACACTATATTTGTTGGCGCCATCAAGGAAACCTTTTTCCCGACCACATGTGGTCGGGATATATTTTTTAATTTAATTTTGATTTAATTTTTTGCACTCTCGTCAAACCTTTTCCCCGATCACATGTGGTCGGAATAGGTTGTTTTATTTAATTTTGATTTTATTGCATCCTGAACCATTGAAAGAAAGAAACAAGGTCGTTTGATAACTTCTATCCCGATGACATGTCACCAGGAAAAGGTTTTTTTTTTTTATTATTTTGGTTTCCTTTATATAAATTAAATTAAATGACAACGTTTTAGCCCCCCCCCCTGACATGTTGTCGGGACAAATTCCTTTTATATGTTTTAATTTACTTCTAGCAATTAAACGAAAAGACCATGTTCTGAATAGATTATTATATATATAATACTAATTTATAAAAAACTGAGAACGTATGAAATAATACTAATTTATATGTCCTTGTCTATGTATGTATGTGTTGTGTACATTTTAATCTTAACATGAGAACGTAGAAAATAATACTAATTTATAAAAAACTGAGAACGTAAGAAACAACATCAACCACAATACCTAATTACATAAAATAACAAAGAAAAAAACCTAAAAATTACAACAAAAGAATCAAAATAAAGAACAATATAATAACAACAAATAGCATCAAATACTTATAATAGCAAAAAAAAATCTAATATTGACAACAAAATATAAATAAGCAAATAATTATAACGTCTCATAATAAAAAGTTAACAAATACGAACAAAAAGTAACATCAAACACCTATAAAAATAAACCTAATGGTAACAACAAATTGGTTTTTACTATTTTCATATTAATAATAAAATGTATTTCATGTTAAGAATAAAATGTATTTGATCATATTTTCATGTATGCATTTGTATGTATGTATGTATGTATGTGTGTGTATGTATGTATTCATGTATATGTCTATGTTTATGTATGTACGTGTGTATGTATATATCTATGCATGTATGTATGTATGTATATGTATGTATGTGTGTGTATGTATGTATACATGTATATGTCTATGTTTATGTATGTATATGTGTATGTATATGTCTATGTATGCATGTATGTATATGTCTATGTATGCATGCATGCATGTATATATGTGTTGTGTACGTATGTGTGTTTGTGTATGTGTTATGTATGTATATGCGTATGCATGTAAGTATGTCTATGTCTATGTCTATGTCTATGTCTATGTATGTATGTATGTATGTATGTGTTGTGTACGTATGTGTTTTTGTGTATGTGTTATGTATGTATGTGCGTATGCATGTAAGTATGTCTATGTCTATGTCTATGTCTATGTCTATGTCTATGTCTATGTCTATGTATGTATGTATGTATGTATGTATGTATGTATGTATGTGTGTGTATGTTGTCTATGTATGTATATATGTATGTATGTATGTATGTATGTATGTGTGCGTGTGTATGTATATATATGCATATATGTGTGTGTATGTATGTATACATGTATGTCTATGTTTATGTATGTATGTATGTGTATGTATATGTCTATGTATGCATGTATGTATGTATGTATGCATGCATGTATGTATGTATGTATGTGTTATGTATGTATGCATGTATGTATGTATGTCTATGCCTATGTCTATGTATGTGTGTGTGTGTGTATAGATATATGTCTATGTCTATGTATGTGTGCGTGCATGTGTGTGTGTATGTATGTATGCATGTATGTAGGGATGAGCAAAATCGGGTATTGGCACCGGTACCGATTTAGTATCGTCGGTACCGAATCAGTACCAAAGTTTTGAGTTTCGGTACTAGTATTTTCCGAATTTTATCTTCAATACCGGTACCGGTACCGAATCGAATATTTTGTTACCGATACCGGTACCAAGATATCGTGATTTTCAATACCGGTACGGTCCCGATCTCATTCCAATGTTTATGTGTATATGTTTTAGAAAGCCTATACCGACCGACCATATGTGGTTGGGATAGGTTTGATTTATTTTTGCTTTAAATTAGCAATTTCCAAGTTAGAAAATATTTTCACAAACTATATGGTGACCACGTGTGGTCGGGCCCTAATTCCATTTCTTTCTATCGTTCGTTTCACATCTCCAACTCACACCAAGTGCCATCACAGCCCTCCCTCCCTCCAACTCACACCGTGTGTAGTGTGCATGATGCCTCCATCACCGTCACATCTCCCTCGTCCTTACAAGGTTGAATCTGATTTATGTTTAAATTATGCACACATAGCCCAATCAGAAATCTCGTCGGTTAGGCGTATTGTTTATCATTTCTCGTATACTTGCAGATGACTATTGGGAATACCCGGTGTGTGCTCAAGAGGTATGGTGTTAGATCCCCAAAATTATCTTATATTTCCTTTTTTGTTGGGGCATAATGAAAGCTAACCAAAGTCGGGATTTTATCGTGTTTTGTTTGTTAATAATGTTTGATATTTGACTGTGAATATTCTAATTAACTGAATTTAGGGCTTTATTTGGGTCTGTTTAATATGGATCAGTTTGAGTTTGGAATGTTGCAACCTCCATCTCCTTGTAATTATGGGTAAGGTTGTTAAAAAAGGTGGATGCTCTTTTGAAACGACTCGTCTGTAAAGGAGCCAATCCCGAGCTCATACGGCTCACAAACTGCTGGTCATTTGTTAGCAGCTCCTGCTGAATTTTTTTATTGATTTTTAAAGACCGGCTTTGTTTTTCTAACCTTGGGCTCGGCTCATAACTTGTTTTTCTAACATCGGGCTCGGCTCATTTAGTGATTATTAATAAAACTTAAACGAGTCTATGCTTGGCTTGAGCTCGTGTAGTACTTTAAACAAGTTAAAGCTCGGCTTAGGCTCGGTTGTGAAATGTAATTAATACATAAAAGTCCAAAAGCGGTAAAATTTAAAAATACACAAGGCTCGAAGAGCCTAAACAAACTTTCCATAAAAGACGCGAGCTCGGGCTCGATAACTAAACGAACTTTATTTGAGGATTGGGCTTGGCTCCAAATTCGAAAAGGCTCAACTTTGAGCTTTTTACTGATCTAAACTTCAGTAGCTTGGCTCGTTTTCATACATAACTTGAACCAGTCTTTTGTTACTTTCATGTCTATGTTGACAGGTTGGTTAAGGCGATCAGGAGTTGACTGGCCGAGTTGCATACATGTAGTACAGAATGGTATGTTTTACATCTGTTTCAAGGTTTTTAAGTATAAACTTCATAAAATGATTCTTCACAGCTTGATGTAATTGTTTATATTTGAACTTTTGGTAGGAGCATAAGGTTTAGAAAAGTAAAGAGGAATATGGTATCAAGAAAGGTTGTGGGAGCTGTAATTCAAGGACAAACCTCATACAGTTTCTTTCAATTTTGTAAGTATATCATTTCATTTGCTAGTTTACACTTTTAGGTTACACTTTTAGTTTTTTTTTCTGTCAAGTGAATTTTGTATTTGCATTTTTAATATGTATATATTGTTGATGTGTATGCATATATGCATATATATGTTGGTTAGTATTACGAACACAACTAGTTTGACTCGAAATATGAATGTTTGTATGGGAATGTATCGATACGTACATATGTATATTGGACTTATAGGTTTGTTTTAAGTATATTTGCATTTTTGTTAATATGTATTAATGCATTTATTATAAGTGTATGCAAATATGCTTATATATGTTAATATAACGAACACGTCCTATTTGACCCGCCATGTTTTTTTCCCTTTAATATAGGATACAATTCAAGACGAGCTCACTCAGATGCGAAGTGAAGCGGGTGATTTTCTAGTTGATGAGGCAGGGTGTCTTAGACGTTCACTCAGTCTACGCCGTGATTGGGAACGAGATATTCAGCGAAAGGTTAATATACAACCAAAATTGTGGCGTGCATGTACTAACAACCAAAATTGTTTATTATTTAAAATTAATAAACAATTTTATAGTAAAATAAATAAGCGGGTCAAGGGTCTCGCCAAACCCAAATAATTTTTAGACTAGGTTATAAAATCTCATTTATTTGTTTACCCTTTTATCATCAAATCCTACGTATATTATTAACTTCGTTACAATATATAAAATTAAAATCCAAAAAAATATATAAATATTATAAACGAATAATATAAAACAACCCATAGTATGGGGATAAAAGCTAGTTATTATATGACTACTTTTTGATCATTCATAGTGGTTTCATTATAACATAGGAGAATTATCAAAATCACCAGACAAGTGCCGACACAAACTACAAACTACATGTATTTTTAGGTTCTTCCATTAGTGCATGTGGGTGTTTATGCATGGTGTAGGTATACTTAATTGTACATGTACATTCTATCTACTTGCTAGAAACTTACATGTACATCTCCAAATTAATCTTATCTGGACTCATGTTTTGACTTGGTGTAGAATATATAGGACCAACCTTTCACTCTTAATTTAGGTTAACTAATTGTTGTAATATTACTTTATTAACTTTCCACATTTTGTATTGTGCACAATATTTTACCTATTTCTAGCTACTTGCTGGGATTTTTACTAATGAAAATATTTTCACCCGTTGAAATATAAACTCATTGTATTAGATATTTTGCTGGTCGTTAAAAAAAAAACTCAGACAAAAAATTCAATCATACATGTGATATGATTTGTTACAGGATTCGACAATGTCCTAGAAGAATCGAATCACAAATTTCCCCCTTTTTAGCCGATATATGATCATTAAATACTCTGAATGCATTAGTTGCTTTGGGAGTTAAATGTGGGCATTTAATGGATCATGTCTTAACCATTGGATATATGCTGACTTATTAAATTTCCAACTTTTTTTTTTCAATTTTCGAATCCGATCACTCGATCAAATATATTTTTTAACCGATTTCAAGTTATTTTTACGCGTTATATAAAAATCATCACGTCTAGTACTTATTAGGTAGGCCTTCATGATCCAAATGATTCCAACAAATCCTCATATGCATGCAATTAATATTGATGTATGTCAGGTCATTATGATGGACAGAAATACACAAATTAAATTGGTATTGTGTTGGGTATCAATCCTAGGAAAGAAGAAAACAACAATACATGCTAATACAAACAAAAACAATATATTGTGATTCAAATTAAATCTAGGTTGCACGAAATTCAGTTTTGTTTTTGTTTTTTAGCTTATGAATGTTGTTGCATATCATGCATAAGCATAGCATCCAAACCAATGAGCCCTAGGTTCTTAACTCCCTCCCAACTACTTCCAATTAATGGTGGTCGACAGGAACAAATGGCGGCCGGTGTCTGATTAATTATAAATGGTTGAGAAGATGATGATGATGAGTTTTGTACTTTGTGTGTGTGTGTGATTCAGTGCATGAATTGGAAGTAAGAGTAAATTTCAAAAGTTAGTTAACAGTGGAAGTCTTATAATTATATTAAGTACGTGCACACCCTGCATGCAGACTGCAGAATAACATGGTAGCAGCAGCCAGTTAGCCATCTATTCATTTGTTTACGATATACATACACCTACAACTTGCATTAACAGCCTACATACATACATACATTGCATGCTTGCATGTTGGGGATTTTAGAAATAGCAACCTGGATATATAATTCAGAGTGTCGTATGAAAACTTTCAAATTAAAAGTTATTTTGGTGGATCTCCAGAATATTCTAATTTGGATAAACCTCTGAAATTGAGACAAGAATTAAGTATAATTTCGTGAGGAAGATGAACTGGAAATCGATCAATTGAATAGGGCGTAATATATATCTTTAGAAGCAGTTAGGGTTAAGATATATAATTGTCTTATCAGTTATTATTCAAATTTTAAATTTAATTAATATGCCTCAAAATTAAATACTTATGGTTAAGTGTGAACATAATCATAAATTAATATTAACCTCGGCCAGAGACTCTGCCCACCCCACTAGGGGTTCCCGCCCCTAGGGCACCGCAACAGGTGACGCTGTCTCCGGACCCGTGTTCGTTAAGGGTTTCGCCTCTAACATCATAATAAACTAAAGCACGCGTGCACTCCGCACATCTCGAACTTGCTTAATGTTTATTATTGATTAAATTGATCGACCAGTTAATCCAATTACAGTTAAATACTAACAATACATGTATGCGTACACATATAGATACATATGTATATGTGTTAGGATGCTAAATATTGTACGTATAAGTATATAGATACATACATACATATGTATATGGTGCAATAAAGTTGTCTGATATATATCACAGCAAATCTGCAAATGAAATGAATATGAATGTAAATTAAGAAGCTTCAATGCCCAGACAGAGCATGATTTCTCCGTGTTTGCCCCCACACCCCAATAATTCTCATTCAAAAAAAAATTGTCTCTTCACTTTTGGTTTCAATTCTTGTCCCCTTCTTTAAAACCTTTTATCATAGTACTGAAGTTAACTAATTAGTTATGATAAATACAAAGATGAAAATGCAAATGAATACATGATCAATATTTAAGTATATAAATATAAAGTTCAAATGTAATGGTTTATATATCAAAAAACGTGTTTTGTTTAAATATCTCATGCCGATTTATATATTAAATTTTTAAGACTTACTTTTATAATGAGAAATTTACATATAACTAGAGTAATTATGTAAACATTGGAGTATTTATTATTACACTAAAACTTTTGGACTAAAGTAATTATTATTATACTATATTATTTTTTATAAGTTAATTACTAGGTTAAATATGTAATTACTCTAGTTATTTGTATGTTAATTTTATTTGTACGTTAACTTTCCTTAAAATATATATGTCATATATAAGGGATGACCACAACGAGTAAATGAACACTTGAATGGGGAAATCAACCCCTTAATCATACCACGAGACCATAATATCCTTGTTCAGTGAAAATAAAGGCCCACGAGTCGTTGCGAGCCCCATTCAATGAAAACAAAAGCAACACTTTTCAAACGAACAAATGAATGCTCTAACGAACAAATGATGACCACAGCGAGTAAATGAAGACTTGAATGGGGAACTTAACCCATTAATCATCCCACGAGACTATAATATCCCCGCTTAGTGAAAACAAAGGCTCACGGGTTGTTGCGAGCCCCATTCAGTGAAAACAGAAGTGACACTATTCAAACGCACAAATGAATGTCCTAACGAACAAATAATGACCACGACGAGTAAATGAAGACTTGAATGAGGAACTCAACCCCTTAATCATCCCACGAGACCATAGTATCCCCGTTTAGTGAAAACAAAGGCCCACGAGTCGTTGCGAGTCCCGATCAGTGAAAACAAAAGCGACATTTTTCAAACGAACAAATGAATGCTCTAACGAACAAATGATGACCACATCGAGTAAATGAAGACTTGAATGGGGGACTCAACCTCTTAATCATCCCACAAGACCATAATGTCCTCGTTCGGTGAAAACAAAGGCCCACGAGTCGTTGCGAGTCCAGTTCAGTGAAAACAGAAGCGACACTTTTCAAACGAACAGATAAATGTCCTAATGAACAAATGATGACCACAACGAGTAAATGAAGACTTGAATGGGGAATTCAACCACTTAATCATCCCACGAGACTATAATATCTCTGTCCAGTGAAAACAAAGGCCCACAAGTCGTTGCGAGACCCGTTAAGTGAAAACATATTCGAGTTTTTTTTTTTACACAATTTAACAATATAGTATAATATGTTATTGATAACATTTGAAATTATATTTTTTTCAATTATTAACAAGCATGGTTTGTTGTTGATTTTTTTGATTTCATCAAATATTTTGGAATATATAGTAACATACATAATATTTTAATATTTATTTTTATAAAAATATATAAACATAATATAAATAGGATGTAAAAAAATATGAATAATTATTGATTTATGACATATATTATGATTAATTTATATTTTAATTTTAAAAAGAAAATAAATATAAGTTCTGATTAAAATGCGAGAGAAAGATAGGATGTATGTATTTAAATATTATTATTGTTTTGGCGTACAAATGAAAATTTGAAATTGGCGTCTAATATTAAAATGAGGACAAAAGAATTGATGGCGGTTCTAGGATGTTCCAAAATGATAATCATGTCCTATCAATCAATATATGATTCGTTTCAACAAGTTAGTGAAAAGCAATTGGGATTTTACATGAAATATTTACCTAGGGTGACGCATTCATATTATTGATTTCTATTTTTTACTTATTCTAAAATGTCATCTTTAATGAATCTACTATTATAATAAATCAAAATGATGGCTCAACCACATATCTTTTAATTGATTTAATATTTTGCTAAGTGTCATCTCCATCTTTTTATTTTTAACTCTTAATTATTTTATTGAAATAAATCATTTAAAACATTCCATAAATTATTCATGTATTACATCAAAACACTAGAATTCTAACATGTTTTTTCCTATAATATTTAATTATAACAAAAAAATGTTTTTTTAATAATGCCCTTCTATAATATTTGTTTTAAAATTTTAATATAACATTCCACATCATTTTTGTTTGAAAAAAGTAAATGATAAGTTGAATGTGTTAATTACTTACCGAAACGATATCACCGAAATAAGTCGAGATGAGTTATTTGAAGTTATTTGAAGTAAAACTAAAAAAATATAAATGATATTTGACGTAAAACAAAAAAATATATTATTAAAGCAAAAAAATACAAGTTATTTGAAGTAAAACTAAAAAATATAAATGATATTTGATTTAACTAAAGCAAAAAAGATATACCGTATGCATTATTTTCTTTGTCGGTGGGAAATACAAAATCCTTTTGTTTTAAAGAGTTTCGAATCACACTTTTAATATGTAAGGGGATGAGGATCGAGGGAAATAGTTCATCCACTTGAATGAAGGTGAATATTGTTCGAGAATATTTTTTAAGTTGGAGGTTTATAAATTATAAGAATCGACTTTGAATTATAAGATCATGTACTGTGGAGGGTGTGAGATGATGTGGTCAAAAAGGCCACACATGAAACACTACATTGTCCTCTCGGTCAATGAGCGTGCTATTTATTTATTTTTAAGTTACAAGAATTAATTAATTATAATATACAAATAAGTAAATTGACTATTTCTCAAAATATATTGTGGCCTCCCTTATTCCTCTCACCACCTCACATTCAATATTTAGCTTGTTAATTTTATAAACAAGCTAATCATAACCATCACCTTTTCTTATCACCCAAACATTACTCTAAGCGTAACTTCGCTTGTTGCCTCTCTTGTAGAGCTACAACACACAAAATGGCACCAACCAAAACTGTAAGGTTCACTTCCGGTACCATGGCCCAGTCTAATCTTGATGAACAGACTAATAATGGTTCGTGTCCTTTTCACTTCGCGTATATATATTTGTTTGTGTTAATTTATACACATTAATGTGTGATTATGAAACAGGATTAACAATTGATCAAGGGATCGCGTGTGTGTTAATGCTGGTAGCTTTGGCGCTAACGTACCTAATTCACTGAATTGGACTTATCGTCGTCGTCAGTTCTCCTTTTGTTCTTTGAGTAAACGAATTCTAGAGTGTCGCACGCAATCAAGAGAGTGGTTGCCTAGATAGGCTTGGGATCTTGTTATTTGTATAGTTGAAGATTTTGACTTTATAGATTGCTAAAATTTTGATGTTTATACTCTACTTAAATAAGTTTAATTAACACATTTTATGATGACTGATTGAACCATCTAACAAAATGATCAATCAAACAACGTTTCGTTTATGTTCCAACTCACTAAAAACCAAACATGTTTTTCCCAACCAATTTGTCATCGCTGACGTAGTATCTTCCTAAAAAAAACCTAGTAAACCAAACCGTTATCCTCGCTACAAGTTTACAGTCGTTCAACACGACAATCAATAACTTGAGCATTTCTCAGTTACCAAAATCAAATACAAAATTATAACTTTGAATGTAACCAGTTCGACTACGTTTGTGGAGAAAAAAAAATGCAAATAACAAAAAGAACCGAGATTAGTTTTGTTATCATGATCGGCAATGCCTGGAGCATTTAAATCTACCAACTACCAAAACTGCGTATGATGTATAATTATTCACCTCCTCCACCACCATCGAACCACAAGTCAGAAAGTATAATGGAATGAACACTGCTTATAAGTCATAACTCATTAAGTTGCATGTTGTTGACGATGTAGAGCATACTTCACAACTTCATAAAACGATACCACAATTCCAACCGAAGGTCCTGCACGACCCACACGTGGACCCACCCCTGTAAATAGTCCCCTCATTCCCCCATCCCTGATCAGTGATCATTCAACAAACAAAAATGCAATTTAGTTACAGCTTATGAGATGTTACTTGCTGTTAAAGACAAACATACCTCCAAACCTCCATCAGAGTTTGCCTAGTCGTCATCCTTAATGCTCTGATAGGATCCTTCTGCAATAACATAAAAGTGAATCAAAAAATTTAAGCAAAGATATAAATTGATGATCATTCATGATCTTCAAGTTTTAAAAAACCGTAATGAGAAAAAAAAAGTTCAAGAATATACCTCTATTTGTCTTCGAGTTTTTGCAACATCAAGTGGACAGGTAGCGGCGGCAGCAAGGCTGCCTGCAACAAAACCCGCAGAGAAATTTGCTCCAAGCACACTCACAGCATTGGCTTCATCACCCACCAAACTCAGAAGCCTTCTTCTTACCGGCTCAAGAGTAGACCAACAGATGGCAGAAAAAGGTACATCACGAGCAAGCTGGGCCCCGAGACCTGTCCAAAGCGCTCGGTAGCTTTGCACTGCAGTCAAGACAACCCAAGCCAATTACAATTAATGCCTTGAAAATCACATTATCATTAAAAAAACATGCAAGTTTAGATTTATTAAAATAATTAGCTTACCGTTGTTCTTCATATTTTCAGATGTCTTGACACTAGATAATACATCCACCAACGTCTTCCACACTCCAGGAGATTTTTTACCACTGTTGAAATCTTTGAATGCCTATGTGTACACATTCATTTTATCATTTATAAAACAAAATTAATTAAAGAAGCTACTTCATTAGACCTTTCAGGTTTCCAATTAAAATGTGGTCACTAAAAAAAACCTTTTTATTATCAAAATTACCTGCATGCGGGTTCTAGCAAGTTCTATAGGATAGCAGGTAGTACAAGCCAATGAGCGTGACAATGATCCGGCCAGTAAAGGGGCGTACGGGGTCATGCTTGGGGCATTCTGAGCTGCAAACTCTTCAAACCAATTACGGAATATGTCATAGCAGGGGAGATAGATCCCCACCTGTTCAAACAAAATATTGATAATATATGTTAGCTTTAACCATTGAGCAGTTAGGCTTTTATTAATGAGTAATGACTCAGCAACTTCATGAGACTTACAGTTGGTATAGCTAGTGCAAGACCAGCATTTGTGCCTCTCCATAATCGTGCAACTCCCTCCTGCAAAGACGAAGTAGTTATCTCAATATTCAATAGTCAATACAACTTTAAAACCTACAGTATGATACAAAGAAGAAACAAGACAAGGAAATGTCAACCTGGCGAATAATTTTGTAGAAAACATCCAGCGTTCCTTTGTACTCGAAACAGTCTGGTGGACAGATTGATACCGTGCCATGTACTCCAGCACGGGTGCATGTTGGTGAGCATTTCAGATCCGCAAACATCTAAAAAAGACGTAATTTATAAGGAAATGTAAGATAAGATGATTACAAGTATTTAGCTAACCCTGATATACAAATCAGTCAACTTAAAATATGTTATCTTGCTCAAATTACACCCATGGAGAATAAATATTAAAAACAACCATATATTGTTTCACCAAGAATATCCTAGCTTATTGTAACCTATTTTGCTATGATAAAACTGGCAAAAGTTAGATTATATAAGCATCCCTAACTGATTGTTTCTGGTTCCTCAAGTAGTAATGATCACTTTAAAAACTCGCATCCAAACATTAACATATTATTAACTAGAGAAAAAAGATTGCAGAACATGCTAAAAGATATTGCATAGCACGCATACCATGTTTGGTCCAAATACCGCCATTCTACTTGTATGATTAGTCATCGGATGTGAGTACGCAACACCAGCAGCCTGTGCTTGCAACCTCGTCTGTAAAATCACATACATACAAAAAGATTCAAATCTCATTACCTTGGTCCTGAACACCAAACATATAGCTATAAATAAAAGGACTCCCGCTGACCAGACACCACACGTCATCTATACGACTTGTCTAGGGCTATACGAATCGTATAGGTTCAGCTTTTTGTCAGATATTGTTGACCGTTATAAATACGAGTCGTATAAATGTATCTGAGTCATATAGACCAATCAATATAAACCATATAGTTCATCCACGAACAAGCGCGCAAGATATATGTGGCATATACAAGTAGGCATGTAAACAAACTGAACGAACACGAACAAGGACATGTTCGTGTTGGTTTATGCACTTTTACACGAACACGAACACATATTTGTGTTTGTTTGTTTAAAATCTAAACAAACGGTTCACAAACATAACTGAACAAAGATAAACAAGTATATATGAACAAATGTAAATGAACACAAACAAACATGAACAAATATGTAACAATTAAGTAGACGACTCTTCAAGATAACATTTAATTATTTTCTATTAATATGTAAACAAACATAAATAAATGGACATGAATGAACATAAACAAACGATCGGTTCATTTACAGGCCTAATACAAAGCATATTGTTCTTCAGTGATGAACTAAGTATATGCATCTCATACTATACAACATCTAAAATTAACTTCAATGTGAAAATTTCATCTTCAAACTGTTAATATCAATTCATAAAACCAAAACCCTAAAAAACCTAGTACAAAAATAAATTAAAAAAAAAACATACTTTGACGACATCAAGAGGGTTAACAATAATGGCGGAGAGAACGGCGGCGCCGGCGGCGGATAAAGCTCTTTCCGAAAGCCCTAATTTGTCATTGGACGACTTCAACGGCGTAGGCACAATCATATTTGACGACGACGAAGACGAGTCAGATATCAGCTCTAGTTCGTATTCATGTGTCGCATCTCGATCCAAAGAACTCATGAACAAATTATTATTATTATTTATCATTTCCGTTCAAATCAAAACCTTGACCAATAGGAACCTAATCCTGTAACAGATTTCATTGGTGATTTAATTGAATCAGTTGCTATTAAGGAGAAGAGATATTATTATTATTGTTATTTATTACCTTTTGATCGCAGCTTTTATTGAAAAAATTACGGAAGAGGAACAAGTGATTTTAATTTAATTGGAATTGGAATTGTAATAATGTAAGGTTCCCAAATTGGTGGAATATAGAGAAACGCTCTCAGGCCACAAAGACTAATAATATTAAACCGAATTAGGGATGATAATGGGTCGGGTTTAGGTATTTCCAAACCCATACCTGGTTATAAAAGTCAATCCTAAACCCGTCGGGTTTTAATCGGGTAATTATCCGTCGGGTTTCGGGTTTTCCCATCGGGTTTCGGGTTTCTTATCGGGTTTTGATAAAGTACCCGTCGGGTATACCTGGCTCAAAACCCGCTAGGTTTCTACCGGGTTTTGACAAAATATAACTAATCGATTACAAAGATTGTTACCATAAAGATAAAATGTTTCAAATAATTGACATAAACAAGTTTTGACAACTAATATATTTAGAATATAGTATATTATATCGGGTACATCGGGTATATAATCGGGTAAATGTGTTTATGTTATCGGGCAATTGGGTCAGGTAATCGGGTATATTAGAAATCCCAAACCCATCCCAAACCCGCGAAAAATTTCAAAACTAATCCTAAACCCGTCCCAAACCCTAATGGGTCGGGTAATATCCGACCCATTTATATCGGGTTTTGGGTTTTCCCATCGGGTTCGGATTTCGTTGCCATCCCTAAACCGAATGAATAATTATAAAAATTGATTGTGGACTTGAAAGGGTTTTGGGGCTTTTCAGACGTGGCAAATTATAGAACAAAACCCATTGTTGGCTCATTCGTCAGACATTTCTTTTTCTGATGTTAAACCTGCATAAATCAGGGTTTTTAAATATCCGGGTTCAGATATGGAATTGGGTTCGGGAATGATCGGGTATTCGTAATACCAGGGTCGGGTTCAGGTCCGGGTATTGTCTCTAAAAACCATACCCTGTGCATCGGGTTCGGGTCAGGTATAGAACCGAGTATTTGAACACCCTATTTTAAGGTATTGAAAAAACCCTATTTTTGGGTTTTTCGGGGTATTTTTCGAGTGTAGATTAGATTTTTTAAAATGTTGCACTTTTTAGGGGTACTTTTCAGGTATTTTTAAGGTATTAACCGGTTATACAACGGGTATTTGAAATACCCGGTTTCGGGTATTGGAAAAACCCGGTTCCGGGTATGGAACCGGGTCGGGTTTTCGTGTATTACTAGGTACAAATCGGTTCGGTTCAGGTTTTAGTACCAAAATGCATACTCTATTCACGAGTAGGGTCGGGTACGGGTTCGAGTATTAAAAAGCCGGGTATTAAAAAAACCGGTTCCAAATTTTATTTCAGTTTCAGGTTCAGGTTTTTTGTGCGCCTCTAGTTAAACCTAGGGTCAGTTTCTTATGTTTATTAATTGAGAAAATCCCTAGTCCATTTTAAGAGAGATTCTATATTTGGTTAAAAAATTCGAAAAATCTCAAAAAGTTCTATTTAAAACTCACGGAACCGTGACATTTGAGTTCGTGCCATGAGTTTTCGTTATCGAATAAAATTATGTCACATGTCTGATGTCTTACTTGATTCGTGTGATTACAAACCAAATCCACCGGATCCGTGAGTTTTGATACAAAAATCTTCTTTTTGATAACAATATTCTCTGTAATGTTTCACCATGCATTAGTGCATTATCACAACACTATTATACTATACACACCTGTTCAAATGATTTTAACATTTTATAAAACTAAATATGAATGAAAGAAAGTGAAGAATAAAAACACACCGAAGCTCTAAAACGTCATGCCCACCCAAATGCATCAATTTCTTGGACCGATGACTACATCAATTTTGAATGTTTCAGTTGGTCTTGGGTTGATCCCATGATATAGTCCTAATTGATGACCAAATAATAAAACGGTTTAAAGGAGAGTTTAGTTGAGGGATTTAAAGTTAAAATTGATGAAGATGGAAAAGGTTAATTTGTTAACCGTTACACCAATCAAAATTAAAATAGTATAATTTATCGGTTCCGGTTCTTCAAAATCTATTTAATTTTTTAAAAATCAGTGCCCTCAAATAATACTTTTCAATGAATGATAATTAAAAATACATAAATTAAAAATCAACGGTTGAACAGCTTTTGGAAAAGAAAATTTTCTTTGACATAAAAGAAACTGCAGTCTTTTTCCCATATATATTTATTTATATTATTAATAATATTAATTTTATGGTTCGCATGATACGAGTCATTGGCCATGCCTTTTCTAATGTGATATAATGATGAAAAGTTTGTGTTTTTCAGTAGAGACTCAGGTTAGGTAACATTTTGAGGACATGGGCATAAGCGTAGATAAGTAAAGAGAAAATGATTCAGTCAAACCTGTACAAAAGAATTTTAGTGTTATATATTTGTGTATTTTAACATTGCACTCGTAGAAATTTCGACATTGAACCCTTAGAAACCTTTACACTGAACCCTTAAAAATATTGACAATGAAACTTAACCCACATTTCAATTAAAAACACCAACTTATTAAAAACCCATAACATTAATTTTTTGCATTTTAATTTACATTTTGCTATTTTTTATTACGCGACTTGATCCAAACCGCTTAACCAGACCAAACAAAAATCGGACAGTTAGTAATACGCAATCGCTCGTCCGTCCCTCAAAAATTCCAAACCTAAACCTGAAAGAAAAAAAACATTGGCTACGCTACTGGACATGAGTGGCTCAATAAAAGAAAAATAAGATTTTAATGATATCTAATTAAATCCTCTTTATGTTTGTGTTTTGTCAGCAGTGAACCTTTGAACAAATATATATTCTCCGAAACTGAAGATAACCTGGAGAGTTGGTGGTTCCAAAGTTGTGTGCCACCAATCCATCTATCATCCCTGTAGCGAGTCTGAGCTGTTTTCTCTCTCTACACACACTCGGGACCACCTCAAACCCTAATCTCTATTATAATAATATTCAATGAAATGGGAGATGGAGATGGAAGAAGTGGAGGCGGTGCTGGAGAAGATATGGGACCTACACGACAAGCTCAGCGACGCCATTCACTCCATTTCCAGATCTCACTTCCTTCACTCCGTCAAATCCCTACGCAACACTAAACTCATCTCCGATGCTGACGTCAAATCAGGCTTCGTCTACGTCAAAGGCTTTCCGGTTGAGCACAACGATGACGACATTCACGACGCCAAGAGCTTGAATGCCATCCGTACCGCGCTTGAAAACCTAGAGGACCACCTCGAGTTCTTTCATGTCAGTTGTTTCTCTTTAATTATTGCTTCCTTATGTCTCCTGTTTTGACCTAATTTGACTTAATTGGGATTAATTAGGGTTAACAGTGTATCTGAACCGGTTTTAGTTGAATTTGGTCCTTTAGGCTAAGCATTTAATGCTGAAAAATATCGGATATCGTACGAGGACCGATATTTGAGATATTGGTTGTCGCGGTAGGATATCGGTAATATTAATATCATGCAGAATTTATATATATATTGCACTTTAATACTAACAATTCAGTATGCGGAGAGTAGGAACAATTGTAGCAAGTAGGAACTGATTAAGACACTAACACTAACATTAAACACTAAAAGTTGATATCGATCGGTGAAATATCGATCAATATTGCCGATATTTCACATAAGGATCGATAACCGAGATACCACCGATGTTGACTGCATAGGCTAATTGTAGGTGGCTTGTTTCTGTTCGTGGCTTATATTTGTGAATACATATAATCTGAAGCTTACAATGTTACATTACCTAATCTATCTATGGATTTACTAGTTTCATCTTAGTCGGTTAGTTACGGATTCCTAGTTACGGATTCTACCTGGAACAAGTGTACAGTTACAGTTGTTTCTTTTCAATTATTGCTTTCAAATTTGACTTAATTAGGGTTAACAGTGCATTTCCCCTATGTTATCATGCTTTGAACTGGTTTTAGTGAGTTTGGTCCTTTTAGGTTACATTTGCTTATTGCTAACCAGTTAATGCGGAAAAATATCGGGTATCGGTGGAGGATTGATATTTGAGATAGCGGTTATCGCAGTGGGATATCGGGAATTTTAATATCATGCATAATTTTTTATATATAAAACACTTTAACACTAACAATTCAGTATACTCTTCTACTATTGACAAACTATCCTTTTGCAATTTGCAAAACACTAACAATTTTAGCAAGTAGGAAATGATTAAGACTCAAAACACTAACATTAAATAATAAAAATTGAATATTGAGACTTAAAACACTGATATTGGGAATATCATCGGTGAAATATCGGTCGATATCGCCGAAATTATCAGTACCGATATTTCACATGAGGACCGATAACCGAGATACCTCTGATATTGACTGCATAGGCTAAGTGTAGGTGGCTTGTTTCTGTTCGTGGATTATATTTGTGAATAAATATTATCTGAAGCTTACAATGTTACATTAGCTAATCTATCTGTGGATTTGGTAGTTTCATGGCAATTGGGTACATGTTTAAGACACAATAAGACCTGTTAATTAAAAAAGGTGTGGCATGTGATTTTTTTTATTTTCTTAAATAATTGAAATAATAGGTTAGACTCTATCGTTTTCCTTTATTGGTACATGAAACTTAAAACTGTCCTATAGTCATGACATATAAAGTATTTTAACGAGTCGTATTCATGTTTGATACTTGTGTTAAGCACATTGTTTCCAACCTGTTAATACACGAGTTGCCAGCCTCTTAGTCGGTTTGTAACGGGTTTTACCTGGAACAAGTTTACAGTTGTACACTGAAAATTGCATGAGCAGTTATTTATTACTGAAAAATTAGAAATGGAGGAGGAATCCTCATGTGTAGATATCAAAACTAGTTTGTGGCACACAAGCATGAGTACATGTGGGCTAAGTAAGCTTTCTATTATAAGTAATGGGAAACAGAAGATCAGTATTGTTCTCTAACTTCTAACAGCATTGTGTCATTTTCTAGTTTGTGTTCGTGCTAAAGAAGCCACTAGGTTTGCTTTTGGGGAACACATCCATCAACGAATCAGCTTGTGTTCCTTCTTTTGTGCTTGTGCTAACTGAAAGCAAATCTTACGTGCCCGCTCTGTGCAATGCTTAAATTGATGTCTGTGGGCTGCTTATCTTTTAAGAACAATTTTAGAACCCATGTATATTTTATATTTCACTGGATAATTTTTCTTAGACTGTTAGATAAGTATTAATATATTTTTTTATATATTACATAGTATTAGTACATCTATTTAGTTGATATTCGTAGTTGGGACTTATATAAGAAGAGATTAGAAGAAATATTTAGTTATCGTTGTTAATTTGAGGGTTGATTTGGTATTCTGGCTGGGCACCATCAGAGAGGTGACCTATAATTTAGAACATATAGGTCGTTATCTAGTTTGATATCTTGTTAGTGTATTCTACTTTATCCAATTTATGGTTCTTCTGTCCCGTTTACTTGTATTCATTGTATCTGGGTCATATCAAATACATAATCATAAGGACAAGGGTTCATAGAATTACAAGCTGTTCTTGCCTGAGCATCTACCTTGACATTTATGAGGTTGTGATATTACATTCCATTGGTCTTAATCACAACTTAAAAATGTATCATGATGCATTATTTACGGTCTTGGTTGTTAATGGACACATTCTAGGCTTTTGAGCATGCCTTGAGTGACCTGGTATTTTCCAACTTGTTGTGAGTAGAACTTGGGGATAGCTTGTAAAAAGCTAAAGAAAGTTTAGGGCTGAAATCAACTTATTGTATGACCTGATAAAGTGAAATTGTGACCGAGTTTGCTACAGAAACAAATCTAGTTGCTAGTTGTTGATATTTATTTAGTGTCAAGTGTATATATATCTGTTTAGGAGTCGTTGATGTACATGTAAGTTTCTTAACATCTTCCGTCAGCTGTCTTGTACAACTGATCATCTGCAATGTGTAAGATCAGTTGCAATGATTTTGTAATGTGGTGTACTTATCAATTTATTAAATGTGATACCATGCATTATTTATTTTTAAATGACAGACTGTGCAGACACAACAACGAGCAGAGAGGGATGCTGCAATTGCTCGGTTGGAACAAAGCAGAATTGTACTTGCATTGAGATTGGCTGGTCACCATGGTAACAAGTACAAAGTTATTGAAGAAGCACGGGCTTTTGTTGGTGAGGTACAAAATCATGCTAAATTTGTCCCACCTGAGAATGGTGGTTACACGTCAGCAGAATCCTATGATGTCGGAAAGAGGTCAAACATTCTAGTCAAAGTTGTCATCTCTAGCTTCAACTTTGCCAGAAAGTCCCTGAAAGTTGATCATCTGGGTGGTGTGTTAGGGAATGCTGCTTTATTTGCAGTGAGCATGCTGGCATTGCTGCTTCTTCATCAGGTAGCGGATAGGGACCGCTACATATCGGATCTTCAACAGAGACATGAAGTTAATAACAAACTTAACAAAAATGTAACCAAGGTTTATGTACCTGAAGGAGGTACCTCTAATGGTATAGATGTGTTATCTGCCAGGGGTTAATTGATAACTAAAGACAGGTTCGGTTCCATCATCCATCCCTCGTTTTGCGTGTTCGTTTCTCTCTTTTTTTATCTGGCAAATAGCAATGTAGGGTATTATGGTTTGTTTCCTAAATTTGTATATTCTTAAGCTGTTTTTGTTTAGGGTGCATATCAAAGATTGAGCATATGAAATTTGTGTTTTAACGAGTCCTTATGATTTGATGGTATTTGCCTCTGAAATGGGTGGGTCTTTTTATGTTTGCTGGCAATGATCAAATAGTTGTGTTTTAAGGTTAAATATTATATGCATATACGTACACACATTTGTAAATACACCTAATATGTAAATAGAGTGTGCCTTTGACTACATTATTGATACAAGGTTAGAATTATAAAAGTCGTATAAGGTATAAACCCTTTTACATAATTCAGCCCCTCCTCTAATGTTATTTTTGGTGGTGGTTAGAGCACTAAGAATGCTTCCCTGAAGTCCCAGATCCGGAGGTGCATTTTCTCATTCGGACCTAAACGACGTAATGGTTCACCCACTTGCTCCTCTCCATTTTCTTCTTTGCTTCCCCTCCTAATCTGGATGTACTTATAACTTTACATGCTTGATTTGTTCTTATAACCGGTTATGATGCGCATGTTAAGTCACTTTGTCAATCGTATAACTCGATAAGATTCGATGCTCGGAAATAAATGAATTAACTTTACATACACACTAAAAAAACCTCATAAAATATTCTTGTTACTTTTTAAGAGCGGACTCGCACGTAAATGTAATAACAGAACAATTAATTATGTTTTTATCAGATTTTTATATAAAACCAACCGGAAAACACAATGATACATTATAATTGTATACTTCACAATCTGATATTGCTGTAAATCAACAATGTGGACCAAAAAAATCATAAACAAATCATCGATGTTGAGAGAAGATGAGTTATCACCTTTGACCTATGACGATTTTAGAAAAGTCATAATCTTCATTGAGGGTGTGTTTCCAAGTTTAATGAATGAACGAAAAAAAGGTATTTGGAATAAATGGGAGAAAAGAAAGAGATAAGAAAAATATGATGTAATTTTGTGTTTTATGGTTCGAAAGAAATAAAAAAAAAACTTAAAAAAATTATGTGTTTCTGAGTTGAAAGTAAGGGAAAATGAAGTTATAATTTTACAGCTATATTTTTTTAAAGTATTTTGTTTATAATAAATGGAATGGTAAAATAAAATAGTTTTTATTTTACCAATCAAAAACAATATAGTTTACCTCAAAATGAGTCAATACCGGCTATTTTTTAAATTTTATTTCACATTAAGAAGAAACATTGACATAAGAAATTGATGCAAAGTTGTCATTCTTTCCTTGCCCTACAATAAATTACATTTTGCACAAACTTTGAATCTTAAAAAATCTTTGACCTTTCTTAAAGTCAAATGTATCCTAAGATTAGCAATATATCACCGCATAATGATTTGACTGTTGGTTCCATTTCCTACCTTCTATTTATGTGTATTGTTCTGTAACTTGGATTTTCATTTCATCCTTTGTACGTTGTTGGGTAAAAACACCCATATGTATCTTGTAAAATAATATAACTAAAAGATAAATTGATACCAGAATGTTGTTCGGTCAGTACTCTGTATAGGTATGGTACCAATACTGGGTAAAGTATGTTTTGTTTTGTAAAACTCTGTTTTCAATTAAACTTATATCAGAATGGCTGAGAAAAAAAAGTAAGTACATATGGAATTAAAAAAATTAGCGGAGAAATGTTATAAAAAATAAAACGTAAATAAATTGGTTACTAATGCATATTATTTATAGTATAAGTGATGAATTTAAAGCTACGAAAAAAAAACTTTACGCTTCTTGAGTGTTGGTTTGCTATCAAATTTACACGTTTCTGGTTGAACGAATGATCTTTAAATCAATACACTCCTTGTCGGTGTTGAATCAATTACACGTTTCTGGTTTCTGCACATTTCTCCGGCCAGCATACGTTCTTGTGTTTGGATGGACAGGGTCACAGGGGGAAGCATGCTTGTATAGACCTTACTAGAGTATCCTTTTTATCGGGCTTAGGGATACCGAGTTTATTGTTATGCAGGCTGTGTTGAATGCGGAATAAAAAAAAATGCTAAGCATGGGAAAAAATGTGCTGAGAATTAGCACGTCTTCATTTCTTTTTATTTGAATACATTTGGGTCTCTTGCCCTCGAAGCTATTATGTTTATGAAAAGAGTTTAGCGGGTCGTGCGCAGTAACTTATTGATGCCAAAGAACTATACTTTGTTTTCAGTAGAATAAGTTTTGCCATTCAGGGGTGAGCAATAACCTAATCGTTAACCGAAACCGAACTAAAAAACCGACGGAGCCAAACCGAAATAACCGAACCTCACCGAACTCTTCATTTTTTTCGTATTTTCCAGCCTTTTTTCATCTATGTCATGTATTATACGTATTAATAGTGTAGTACTATCATTTTCATGTATTTATATCTCCATCCATGTATTAATATCTTAATTTCATATATTTATACGGGTCAGGCTAAACGTACCCCCTGGTTGCTTGTCATACCCCCCACACCCCTTGGAAAAACCAACTTTTATATTACCCATTGAAATCATATAATTAACAAATTAGCAAAAATTAAGGATTTTAGATTATTTTTTTTACAAGTTGCGTTTTTTTTTATATATTTTGGGTTTCGGTTTTAGGGTTTAGGGTTTGGGTTTAGGGTTCGGGTTTTTGAGTTTCGGGTTTTGGGTTTATTTTGTAAAAGATAAAGAGGTAAAATAAGGATATAATAAATATATATACTATTAAAATTCAAAAAAAGATAATATAAATAGTTACAAGATTATTATTAGAAAATAAATTAATAGTAATATTTGATAGTTTTTAATTTGATATATGTAGCAGAGACTATCAAGTGAAAAAAAATGTTGTAGGGACTAATATGTATATATAAATAATGTTAAGAACTAATAGTAATTGATGTAAAAAGTTTAGGGGGGGGGGTGGGAGGAGGTATATTTAGTAAAAATGGTGTAAGGGGGGGTACGTTTAGCAACACTCATTTATATCTTCATTTCATGTATTTTTAAGCAAAATTTTAGCCCATGTTAGATATCGGTTATTAACCGATAGGTTTGGTTCGGTTAATGCTAATAACTGAAACGAACCGCGCACACCCGTAATTCAAAATTGGGTGGCGGCGCAGCTTGTTGCCCGCTTACTTACAATTTGAAAGAGTTTTTTTAGTAGGATTTGGTATCCCTAAAAAAACACTCAAATTACCATGTCATGTAAAAACAATGTGTTTTAACGTTATATTTTCAATGATGGTCTATTTGTGTTGATTTTTGCTTTTTATTATTTTTTTTTATTTTTAGGTGTCGGTATTAATAGGTCAGCCCATTAACTATATGATAATATGAAATCTTGAAAAGTAATTAGCACGTAATTAAAGTTTTTTTTGGTAAAGTGAGTCAAACGATGATCTTGAAAACGACTTAAACATATATTACAAGGCCACAAGGAGATGATGGGAGTATTATTTATTTTTATTTTTTACATGTGAATCATATATATATATATATATATATATATATATATATATATATATATATATATATATATTGGTTATTTATGTAGTTATGCGATTTTACAAATTAAGGTGTAAGAGTTTAATAATAGTTATCGCTCTAGGCACACGAATAACTCTTAACCTTAACAAATAGTTACTTTGATAATAGTGAATCTCTATTTGAGCTCAAATGTAAGTAAATATTGAGAGTTGGTCCTCACATCACAATTTACCCAAACATCTTAAGTATTTCGGTGCCACATATCAAAGGAGATGGGGCAAAAACAGAAACAAATCGACTGCTCAATCACTAGATCGAGACAATATAAAATGACGAGCGTCTAGTCTTTTCATATTTAACAAAGTCGGCAAGGATGAGCTTTATAAAAATGAAGTACAATGAGGATAGGCACAAATAGTAAACATCAAATAAGATGTGATCTAGATAAGAGATTTTATTTTATTAGAGTAGATAGATAGATGATATATTCAAAAAAATAACTATATGATGTAAAAGAACTATTGATCAATAACGATTCATTTTATAATAATATAATCTTGAAAACCGTTAAAAAGTCCTGAACAACTATATATTTTAAACCAACTTTCTTTTCTAAACAAGCCTCAATGTCAAACCCAAAAAGGAAAAAAAGATAGAAAGATAGTTGATTTAGTACTCGTTTGTTAGATATAAAACCACATATGTTTATATCATATTTGTATGTACGTATCATGTATTAATTAATTAATGTTTTTAATTCTTCATAATTTACAATATTAAGCCATGCATACACCACGAATAATATGTTTTTTAATCTCTACATTTGGCTTTATATTTGTTTTATGCTTTGGCCAACATCTTTTACCTTTTCATTAATGTTATGACTTTAAAAATCCCCATAACAATTATAATAAAACATATCTAAGTATAAAACCACTAGTTTGATCCTCCCATGTTACGAGAGTTTATTCAAGTTTTTGTTTTTTAATCGTTTTGTTATTTTATGATAATTTATTTTATTTTTTAACGTAGATTTGTTTTAATTTAATACGTATATATTAGTTTGTTATTATATTTTTTAGTGTTTCCGTTTTTTCAATTAAGATGTATATGTTTTTTAGTTTTTTAACGAACAAACATAAACGAACACGTGCATTTTGATTTTTGTAAATGAACAAATATGAACACAAATATTTGTCTAATGAAAATGAGACGTTGATATAGTTGACGATGGTGGGTGGGTATCGGAAGTTAACCGGCGAAAGAGATGATAGACCAACAACGGAGAACATGTAAAAGAGATAAATTAAATTAGGGTTTAACAATGAAAGTGTTTACCAATAAATGAGATCTTATAACCCATTTAAGGGCTATTAGGGTTTGGTAAGACCTATAACCCGTGAAAATTATTCTTTGATGATTAAGGGCTTATTTTACAAATAAATGAGGATGTTATAACCCGTTTAAGGGTTATCCGGGTTGGTGAGACCCATGACCCACAAAATTTATTTTTTGATTATGAAAGAGTTTCACAAATAAATGAGATGTTATAACCTATTTAAAGACTATCCGGGTTTGGTAAGACCCATACCATTTGAATTATGGTCAAATGCATGAGAAGCCTCCATTTAAAAATCAAGAAATCTGGTGGCTCTAGAGAATGGGGGAGCAATCTGAGAGTGGCACGTTGAATTTCATGATAGACAATTATATAGATAGTTAGATATCAAAAAAAAGTTAACTAAACCATGGCCGTCATGCATGCATTCTATATAATATATATATATATACACATATCATGTGGCTTCAGGTCCCAAACATCATCACCACCATGATCCACAGACTACAGGCTCACTGTGTGTAAATTAGAAAGGTTTCCTGTAATCATCATACCATCATTTTGACACATCTCATGAATCCTTGGTTTCCACCAACATTTGATATAATTAATATATGTTTAGTAATATATATATGCACGCCAGTATATAATTAATATAAGTTATGTTAATATTTGTAGGGTCGAGATACTGTACAATAATGCCTTAACGTACAGGTACGCAACACGCTCAAAGGAAAAACTCAAAACGCTCAAAGGAAAAAAAATACTAAAACGCTCAAAGGAAAAACTCAGCCAAAAACCTAAAACGCTCAAAATCGGTTTTCGTGAAGAAAAGCAAAAAATTGATCGATTAACGATCCCAAACTGTTTATTTCGGTGAACCAATAATTAATTGGATATGTATTGACGATTTCGAGATCTTGTGATGCGATTTCATGAAATATAAGTATTCTTGTATTCTTGTACGTGAAGCAATTATTGTATTATATATTTTCTCAATATTACTATACTACTAAAAATATAGTTGAATGATAGACAAATATGATCATACATACATACATAAATTTATTTATTTATTTATTTTTGTGAATACAAAAAGGCTTATTAGAAAAATGAGGATTGAAACATAATAATGAGGGAAGGTTTGATTTGGTTCTTCTTTCTCATGGACATACAAGCTAGCCTTTGAGTGAGATTTAAGGTTTGTCATAAAACACACATGATATGTAACCTACTACAATTATTCCTCATAAAAAACCTGACATATAATTTAATTTTCAAAAATTATATGTTTTATTTTTATTCAAAAATGAAATCAGATTTCTACAGAAAAAGAAGTATACGGCAATTTTGTATGCACTCTTACAAATATTAAAAATATAATATATACTCACGCAAAACTGAAATTATCATATATGTCCTTACAAACTTATTAATATCACATATAACCATTTTATTAAAAATGACCATATAACCCCGGTTCGATTAGATGCGATAAAGGCTTACTATGTAGGTCATTCGATGTGATAAACATTCGAAGGGTTTGCAATTTTGAAGTGACGATAGACGATTTGGTAGTCGTCCAAGATGAGAAATGTCGATCAAAATTTAAATAATAAAATATGGTACAGACACGTTATATAATGAAAATGAGGACAATGGTCTATTCGTTTAAAAATGGGCATATATGAAAGTTTGAATGTTAAAAAAAATAACGATAAAAATGGTCATTTCATAAATGGTTATTAACGAATAGGGGCATATATGATATTTTTATTTTGTGACCGTTTTATAAAAACAAAAAACAGTCAAACAAAGAAAGCCATAAGTATCGTAAATATCATGGTCCAACATCTGTGTAAGAATGACACAACTTGTCTTGGGATAGAAGTGTTCAATACCTAAAGTTCACCGGTCACATTCAACAAAATGTATAAGCATGCCTGTCTCTATTAAAAATATAGTTATATTTATCAGAGAATATCGTAGAAGAAATATTATTAAAGTTTTAGTATTATAGTTAATTAGTTTTACCATAATTAAGATATTGTATTTGATTATGTTTTCTTATATTTTTCTCATTACAACCCTATATATAGTTGATAATAATACATTGCACCTTACGGAGTTTTCATTATTCTATATGGTATCAGAGCCTTAGGGTTCTAACATGTTTCTTTTTGTTCTTCTCATTCTCGTCCTACCCCGGGGACTTTTGTACACACAATATATAGTTGATTACGGTCTCACCTCCGCCGCTTTGCGATCAACCGCGGGAGATTACGATCTATGAAAACCACAATGTCTTCTTGCGTGCGATAGGTTTCTTACCCATGAAAAAGCACTTTTTTAAACAGTTTTGTCTTATTTTATTTCATATATAGTTTCTTCTCCTTCTAATATTTATTTATTTATTTTTTTGCTATCCTTCGGGAGTTACTTTTTTTTTCTTTTTTTTTCCTTTTAGCTTAGTTTTTTTTCATAAAAAAAATATATTTATATATTTATATTTTATTTATTCGGTTTTATTCTTCGGAATATATAATTTTTTCTTTGCCGTCAAGTCGTTGCTTCGGCCGACTCAGTCATAGCTCCTGTCATCGCAGTCGAAGCTCTTGTCATCATGCATAGCCGTCTGACTACGGTCAAGCCGCCACCGATCTTCTTAGATCCTATAAACGATCGAGTTCCTGCTCTACGTGACAGCCGGTCGTGTATCGTCACAAGCTTTACGCTCCAGTCTGAGTTTCCGATTTCCTACCGCTCTGACTGCGGGGGAATATTAGAGACTATTGTAGAAGAAATATTATTAAAGTTTTAGTATTATAGTTAATTAGTTTTACCATAATTAAGAGATTGTATTTGATTATGTTTCCTTATATTTATCCCATTGTAGCCCTATATATAGTTGATCAATAATACATTATACCTTACGGGGTTTTCATTATTTTACAATATTTCCCTTTTAACCATCTAATTTGGAAAATTAACGTGGTAAATAATCGGTGATAATGGTTAACTTGACTTTAAAAAGATATTTAATTTCCAAAATTCTAATTCAACTCCAATAAACACGATAGAGTGATTATGATGCGAAAACCCTTTTCATGTATCACGAGTTGGAGAGCATCACAACCGCTTATTCATATAACCTTGCCCGTCGTAGATTCATTTTATTACGCTCTTACAAATGTCGATTTAGTCAATTTAAATTGATCAACCTTTTATGTTCTAAATTTTAAAATCATTTGTTCAACATGTCTGAATATAAAAATAAAACAAGCAGTTAAAAATATCTAAACTGTTAATATGTTGTATAAGAACCAAAACATTGGAAGTTAAATTGTATAAAACTTTAGGTTGAATCTAACAAAAATAAACTAGGTTTATAATACTAAAATCATACTAAAATAAACGTTCATTATATTTGGGCATTTAGCAAAAACAAATGTTTCCCTCTTAAATAATACTAAAATAAACGTTCATTCCAATTAGATAAGAGACAAAAATAACTTAACTTCATCAATAACTTTAATATACAATTTAGCTAAATATCGTTAGATATCATTATTATTCTATTAATTTTTCTCCTCAGATAAATCTTTAAAGGTTAAATTATATATATGCATGTGTTTACTAAAAAAAACCCACATTTCATTAAAATAAAAATAAATGTAATCTTTTTCCATATAATATTGGTTTTTCAAGAAATCAATTTATACGTGAAAACTGAAAAGTGAACCATGGGCCACTACCACACTTTCTCATTACTTGCCTTTGGGCTTGTAAACCCGACCCGACCCCCACGCGTGCTTAATTTTTAAATCTCATGACCAAGTAGCCGACTACATACTTCCTTACCGACCGGTTAAATAATAATAATAATAATAATAATAATAATAATAATAATAATAATAAAGAGAAATCTCCTTTTAGCCAGAATCACGCTTGCCCGTGTGATACAATTATAATATTAACACAGTATATTTTAAGTGTTTTTTTTTGTTACTAAACTTACAATTTTGTAAGTTATATAAATTAGTCTTAATCCTTTAAAAACTTGATAGTTCTTTCATCAAACAAGATAAATGTACATAAATAAGTAACAGCTAAATATCATAAGTAATAACAAACAAATGAAAGTTTAGTGATCATATAAAAAAACTTAAGAAATTAACACTAAGAAAAACATAATTATCCGATTAACACTTCACAAATTATTAGCTTCCATACAATAACTCAACTCAAATCTTCTTTTTTGAAGATACATATTATGAAAAGAACCTAAATATTATATAACTAGTAATATTACTACTCTCATTTTTCAAAACTGTCATTGGTACTGCAAAATTTGTTAGACGATACAAGTGATATTAGATACTTGCATCGTCCAACAGAATGAAGAATGTTAAAACTTTAGAAACACCCTGTCATTAGAACATCTGTGGGAAGAAAGTCCCCAGTTATGTCTTGAAAGTAATCATCCACTTTAAGTATCAAAGATGATGTGACATCAAGCATCACGTCATTGCACGTTCCAAAATCTTCGTCCCATAACGTGTCGTTGGCATTATAACCCCAAAGTGCTTCATCAAAGGGTATTGATGAATCAAAACTATAGTCGGTCATGTAGTCTGATGTATGGGCTTTGTTTTGTAAAGGGATATCGTCAGGCAAGTCGACGTCGTCAAAGTTGTTCAAAAATAATGTATCATGATCGTCTGGAGCCACATCCGGTGTCGAGTAATCAAATAGATTATTCAAAAACGGTATATCCATTTCTAACCGGTTGTATTCCTCTTCATCAAATTGACCCGACCCGATATCTTGAACCACTTGACCATCGGATACCTCCGGACCCGAGGCGATACCCGATTGGCATTCTTCCGCATCCTTGACCAGTTCAACTCCTTCTTTAGAGTTGGTCTCCATGTCAAAACGTAAAACCGAAGTTGGAGACAAATGATTATTTGACTCATGACAAGACTCATAACTAGAAGTCGATGCATCATCCACATCTGCATCGACTTCCGGAGTAAAAGTAGAGTCAGTGGCCCGGGGCATACTAAAATTAGTCAAAGCACCCGGGCCACGTAATTTAATAGCTGCATTGTCATACACCATGGCAGCTTCCTCCGCGGTATCATAAGTACCCAACCACAACCGAACACGTCTCACCGGGTCCCGAATCTCGGCCGCCCATTTTCCCCACGGGCGTTGTCGTACTCCACGGAACTTCCTAACACTTCCTGCCGGCACGACCGTTACCCCACCCGTTTTCATCACTTTCTGTTTAGCCAGAAGTCTATTATTTTTATTACTATTATTATTAGTATTCTTTTTTCTGACACTAACGGGCTCGTGTTGAATATTAACTTCGTTGACATACTTCTTGACACGTCTTCGTCCGAACAAGTCGTCTTCATCATCATCACTAGACGAATCAGTAGCATAATGATCAGTCATGGATATCCTTACGATTTTCGGCTTCTTAGAGATGAGTGTTGGTGTTAATATATTATTATTAAGAGGCTGCACCATTGTTGTAACGTTTTTGTGTTGGGTGTATTTGATCGGACGTAACATGTCGTAGCTATCCATCTTGCTTGCAACTTAACAAGAATAATATTATTATAGCATCCAAAAGAAAGGTAAAGCTGATGACGCATGAAAAAGGGTTTATGAAGGTTTAAGTTGAATGTATGAGTTGGTAGAAGGAATAAACAAGTTATATAGAGAGAATAATAATATGAAAAGGAAGACCAAAAGAATTTAGAAGTTGAAATGAGTCGACAAGGGAAAATGAGACTTTTATAGGATCCGACTCCACCTGCTTCCCGACCGTATTATTATTATTATTATTTTTATAATATAAACACCCCAAAATATCTCAAGCTGTTAGCCGCTCAACTAATATTTAATTTATTTAATTCAACGTTTTCAAAACCGGTTTTTTATTCGTATCAGATTCTACCAATAAAAGATTTAACCGGCTTATAGTGTTATACCGAAAAGTTTAACCAGGTGACTAGTTAATACTATAATTTCATAAAATTATAACTTTTTTTAATTTTATAAACATTATTATTTTGAACAGCTAAATTATTATATACATTTTGTTGGTAATTTCGGACAGTATTCACAAGTCGATGAATATGGAATGACTTAAGTTGACAAGTTGGTTAATTTCCTAATGGTAATATGGTAATGTTTTGGTCACTAAATTAGTGTTAGATTATAAATATAAAGCTTGTTAGAGGCTTTTAAATGTGTGATCAATATAGAATTATTGTAACGAATTTTTGAGTCAATTTTCTGTTGCAATAACAAAGTGTTTGATCGATTATGTATCTTGACCCCTTGAGAGACTCGAACATGGGACCTCCCAGCTCATATTAAACCATATTTGACACCACACCAAATGGTGTGAGGTTAAAATTACAACTTCAACTCAAAAAATAATTGAAAGTAAATGATTTCATAACCAAAAAAACTAAGTATCTAACAAAGTTTCTTTTTTCTAAAAAAAAACAAAAAAGAGAAGAAAAGTTTACATGCAATAGGTTTATGACATATGATGGATGACAATATTCCGGAACTGATGGCTGCTAATTTAGAACTTTTAATCGTGACTTACAAAGGTAAATTGTTAATTTGTGGATGGACCGTTAGAATAAACCTTTAATCAATACTCTAAACCAAAATTTTACATTGGAATTAAACTAGTGTGTCTGTATGAACCGGTATTACAGCTAAAACCGACGGTTCTACTTATAAAAAGTTCAACCAATTACCAGGCCTAAACGTACCGCCCACCTAAAACATTATTCGTACTATTTATAAAAAAGTGACCGGAAAATAAAGATTCCGATGACAGGCCGGAAAAAACCACGTAAGTGACAATGGTCCAATGAGTGAAGTTGAAGCCATGATGAGTCAGCACATAGTTAACCTCGTATGTCGTGAGAACCGGTCACGTGAGACCCAAGATGCCCGGCTCAGTTACAATCATGTGGTCAAATATTATCACCACCACTTCAACTCAACCTCCTCCTTGCTTTGACCAGTTAATAATTTTTATTTTTCCATTTTTCACCAACTAATTATTTCATTATATTTATTAGCTGTAATTTCTTGGACTTTTTGTTGGTAACAAAATCTACCATTCACCCGTACATTCTCTTTGCATTTAATACAATAACCCCGTTTGGTTACTCATTATTAAAACTTTAAATGTTAATTTTTTTACCAAGAAATGTGAATATATGTTTGCTGGCCTCGAAAACTATGAATAAACAATTAATTTATTTATTTAATAACTAGAAATGAAGGTGATTGTATTTAGAATTCGATTGTACAACTTTTTACAGCAACGACTAACGTGGGTAACCTCGTATTTGGGACCATATATAATATAATTAGACCATGTACGTCTCTGGGCTTAACTCTCTTTCTTTAATTACATTTTACGAGACGGGTACGTTTTCTTTTACCACTGTTTTGAAATAATAACTTATAAAAGTAGCTATTATAATAATAAAACTTGATTTTTAATAAATTTAGAATAGGGTTTTTTTTTGTTTGATTGATAATTACACTGATAATTTAACGGAAGAATCTCTTAATTTTCATTCTCTTTGTCGAAAACAAACACTCATATACTAATTATAGATTTACATTTCAAATATATATATTCGTTTAACTCGTAGTCAATATTCATGTGAACGAAATCAAATGCAAATTCAAAATGATTATTCGATGTGATTGTTCTTTTTAAGATAATTAAAACATTGGAAAGTTATTGGTTACATTGTGTATCTAGTTCATTGTCGATGGCAACTCATATTTTGGAAAACCAAAGTCCAATTTATCTTTTGCTAATTATGTTATATCAATTGTACACTAACGAGTTAACCAGTAAAACTTACGGTTAAGCTTTTATTAGCATGTCACTGATTATGCGAATATTAATCGAGTATTAATAAATTTATGCTTGTGCATTGCATTACTAGGTAAATACATACGCGAATGATAATCTTTTACATTTTAAATCTCGCATATTAGGGGTAACACCCTGAATGAGCATACAAACATGATAAAGAAGCGGTATAACCCATAGAAATCATAATAATTTGGTAAGAACATTCCAACTGGGATATAGATCACCAATAACATAATGACAATTTATAAACTGCCTTTGTAACAAACCACACACCAAATCAGTGAGATGTCTAAGCGGCCATGAGAGTTTTTATGTATCAGTCCATGATCTTGGTAAATTTCATCACATCATTATACTTTACCTTTATTCGTCAAAGTTAAAAACTTATTTTCACATTAGAGCTTGGCCGTAGAGGATATTCAATGGTATTGATATGCTCCTCGGCTATTTATATTATTAGTTTTGTAGTTTGAAAATGGGGTATGCAACAACCATGCACAGTAAATGTTGTCTGAAGAGGTAGGTCCCAGCAGAGCCCAGTTGGACCCGCAGGACTCACCTTGAAGAGAGACGTCTGCGCAGAAACCAACTGGATCCGCAGGACCCACCATGCTCAGAGACGTGACGTCCTTACGCGCAGTACGCAAGCTGTTCCCGCAGGAAATGCCTCCCAATGGCGAAGTACTCCGCCTGTTCCCGCAGCTGCGGATACAAGCCATCAGGGAAGGCCACCCGCGCAGTAAGGCTACACGCACAAGGCACTTAGCTCTCAAAATAATTCAGTAGTCACCTGAAGGAATGAGCAAAGCCGGGAACAATCCCGCACAAAGGCGGGAGGGGGAATACTCCCGCCCAAATGAGCCAGTCCGTACGATACTGGAGGATCTTTTGTACTGTACCTGACGAGGTATGGGCAAAAGATCTGACCAGAGATACGACAGATCATTGACAGCAGTATGGCGAGCAGCATGCTCTTGTACTGTATGTCACTATTAGCCGCTGCCTACTCACCAACTCCTGTCATACCACGTGCATAGCCTGCAGTTGGTGGAAAAGGAATAGTACACAACAGGCCTGGTCACTGTCAGCCGCTGCCTACCCACCAACTACCAGCATGGCATTTGCGCAGGCCACAGTTGGTAGAACAGGAATACTATTCAGCCGGCTATACCCTCTTGGAAACCTACCGTCGGCTATAAATACCCCAAATGGTATGATCATCTCATCTTATCTTGTATCTTACATCTTAGACCTGATATCTGCTCTAGCAATCTCTTAATATACACTTATATTCAAGAGCAATCTAGTCTGATTCTCACGCCGGAGGGTGGTCACAAGGAGGTACCCCCCCTTCTCAGTGACGAGCTCACGGTGTCTGTTTTGCAGGTTATCAGAAGAACCATCTTTGCCGGATCTAACCCCTCGTGGGAAACATCTATTTAACCCCCAGATTATCCGTAATCTGCCCGGGGTCCATTAGTGTTTCTTAATTGGCGCCATCCGTGCATAAAAGCTAGAACTTCATTTCTTTTCAGTTTTTTCAAACTTCTGGAAAGATGGTTAAAGAAACTCCGGTAACCACAACCCAGCTACTGGGGGGAATACCGGCGACTACACAGTTTTTACGAACACTACCCCGGTTACCCAAGCCGGGGCAAGTGCAGTAAATTTTACGAACACTACCCCAGTTACCCAAGCTGGGGCAAGTGCAGTAAATAATCGCTCACTGGGATTCACCGATGCCCAGTTAGAGAGACAACGAACGAGGCTCCCCCGCCAAACACTCGATGAAGTTAAAGCGTGGGCGGAAGCACGTCAAAAAGAATTCCAAGCTGAGTTGGATGAACGCTTACGTTTACTCCAACAGGCTGATGAATTCGTAGAGTACTTTTACGATGATTCGAAGGAATCCGATAGTGACGCAAACCCTCGTCATAGGGCGAAAGGGAAGCGTAAGGAAACAGACTCCCAACCGAGAAGGCGTTTTGGAGAAACCTTCAAACCAAAAAACGCGGGTGGAAACCCACGTGACTTCTCCAAAACATTTACACCAACTGCTGCAAAGGCGGGAACGCCCAAATTTGCAAGGGACATTGCGGAAGCAATCGTCCCGAAAAGTGCCAAACAGATGTCCAACATCGGCACTTACGATGGTATATCTGATCCAGACGATCATTTGAACAGGTTCATAGCGGGGGCAACCGTCAGTAGTTGGACGGAACCTACGTGGTGTTACATGTTCCAAAAGACGCTTGTTGGGGCAGCTAGAGCGTGGTTCGATCGTCTACCGGTCCACCACATCTACGATTGGGAAGACTTCCGGCAGAAATTTAGCCAACACTTCAGCCAACAAAGAAAGAATACCGAGGAGCAATGGACAATCCTCAATTGCATTCGAGAGGAAGATGAATCTTTGCCAGACTTCATCACTCGCTTCAACTCAAAGAAGCTAAGTCTGGGTAATATTAGCGAAGATCTTGTTCGCGCTGCTTTCATCCAGGGCGCGAACGACCCAGAGCTCATCCGCACCTTAACGGGTAGAGATGGCATGCCATCCACATGGGATGCCATCATGACAGCAGCTAAACGCTTTGCGGAAACGGAGAAGCAACTGGGTAGAGATCTCCCCCATAGCACAAACCTCTACACTCAGAAAACAAGAGAAGACAACGTCCTTACCGCCCGACTAAACAAAAAGCGGAAGCTAGGCATTTGGCAGTCAAGGGTAAACTTTGACACCTTATCCGGCTTCCAACATCGGTTAGGCGGAAGGGATAACGTACAGTCGAACCAGAACTCCAGATGGACGCCACTCACCAAAAGCGTCACCGAGATATTCGCCACTGAGGAACTCCCATGGCCAAAGGCTCCAATAATCCGACATCGTCACAATGCTGATCGGAGCAAATACTGTGACTTTTACAGGACAAAAGGCCACAACACTGAAGAATGCACAGACGTAAAGGACATCGTCGAAGCATTTGTCAGAGATGGGACGCTCGCGCACCTCGTGGCGTAACGAACGCTGAGCAGGCTGACGCGTGTAGAACCCCAGTTGGGGAAAACACGAATAAAATTGCAGCTTCAATGTTGGAGACTACATACTGCGTAAACAACGAGATCCCGAACCAGGTGCATATCGGCTCTATGGCACTCCCATCCCAACAACATGGAAGGGAGCACAATTACACAGTTTGCATGTAGATCAATTCCAAATTTGTAAAGAAAAGGCCCAGAGCCACTTCTAATGGAAATGATTCTCCTTAGAACATCGACGCTGATGATTTTACATTTATAGTTATGAACTTTCCACACGGATATGCCAGTCTTTACCGCATACATAAGTGTGAAAGTCATTGCGTGGGGAAGGCGGTAAAACCCGCATAAACCCAAAAAAGGCAAACCTTCACGCAGGTCAGTTAAAGGTAAAGTTCAGTCATCCCACTAAATGAAAGTGCCGGTCTATCCGCACGAATCATGATAGAGGAAACCGAACTAACCTATTGACAACCGCGCGTCGAACGGTTAATTTATTCAACACTGATATGCCGGTAGTCACCGCATAATTACGTGGAAAGTCGTTGCGTGGGGAAGGCGGCAAAACCCACATAAACCCAAAAAAACGGCAAACCTTCGCGCAGGTCAGTCATAGGTAAACTTTGATCATCCCACTAAATGAAAGTGCCGGTCCTAACCGCACAAATCATGATAGAGGAAACCGAACTAACCTATTGACAACCGCGCGTCGAACGGTTAACTTATTCAAAATACTTAGAAAATTTCTAACAGAAGGATGAGGAAAACCTCCACGCAGGTCAGATGTAGGCAAAGTTTAGCCATCCTACTAAGTGCAAGTGACGGTCTTACCCGCACAATCACGAACGAGGAAGCAAAACTTCAACCTATTATCTACCACGTTCAAAGGTTAACTTATTCTAAACACTTAGAAAATTTCAAAGGAAAAGATGAGGAAAACTTCCACGCAGGTCAGATATACGTAAAGTTTAGCCATCCTACTAAGTGCAAGTGACGGTCTTATCCGCACAATCATGAAAGATGACGCAAAACTTTAACTTATTATCTACCACGTTGAAAAGTTAACTTATCTAAGTACAAAAGAAATTGTTAAGTTAAATCAGAATATGCGTGAAATAAACAAGGCAAGGGATTGGCAAATAATCTTTATTCCATCGAAATTCATATATTACAAAGATTGCTGGGTACATACCCGCATACAAAAGAAACTATACAAAAATAAAAATCTAATCTAATGGTGGAAAGGGATCTTCAGGATCAAGCTTCAAGACCACTTCCACTTGGACCAGCACCATCAGTAGAGCGTGGCGGTTCAAGGAAAGCTTTAAGGATAGCTAGCCCATCATCAGCAGCAGCAACTTCGTTCACCTTCTCCACCACCGGATGCGGGAAGGCGGCATACTGGTTCACTGCTTGGTCATAAACAGCTTCAGTATCCACATCATACAAAGGGAAATTGGAAGGCGGGATGTCTTTCTCAACGAACCCTAGACCAAGCAGGAAGCCGGCCTTTTCCCCATCCTCATGAGAAGCGTTAAGGGCTGCACTCATGGCATCGTCGTATGATGTGTCCGTGAAGACTCGATGTACAACCTACAAGAAAAAAATACAAGTGTCAGAACCTTTTCTATGTACAAAGAAAAGTGTAAAGATATGAAATTACGCATACCTGAGACAACGCTTCTCGAAGGAGCCATTCCTTGGTAACCAGAGCCTCCTGGAGGGCAGCTTGAGCTTGGTTACGGGCGCGTTCGGCTTCACTTTTGTTGAGGTTGGCAAGCAACACTTCTTTAGCCGCAGCCTCTTCAACGCCCTTTAGCTTCCGCTCAGTATGGTCAAGCACCCCCCTCTGGTCCAAGATCTCTTGGAGCTTCTTGGCGTCTTCCATCGCCAAGGCATCATGAGCCTGTTGGAGCGCCTCTAGTTTGGCTTTAAGTTCCTCATTCTCGAGGCGTAGAGGCTCAGCAACAGCTTCAGCCTTGGTGGCCCTCTCGGTTGCGTTCCGTGCAGTTTCCTTAGCCAGCTGAAGCTGTTCGTTAACAGCTTGGGGAGCCTTGGAACGGGCCTCGAGCCGTGCCTGAACTTCAACCTCGAGGGCCTTGAAGGCCTTCTCCTTTTCCGCAGCCACTGCGGCAAGCCTCTTGTTCTTCTCCCGGACAGCCCGCGCCTGAGCTACTTCTTGAATACGAGCTGCTTTTAACTTGTCGTTTTCACGACAGAGCAGCTCGACGCGCGGCTGCATCCGGGCCAGGAGAATCCGAAGCTCGTTGGTTAGCCTACCCTTCTAGTAGCTAGCCATTGCTTCCCCCAACGCACCACTGGGAGCTGCGTGACGAGCCCACTCCACGCACTCCACAGGCGTGCGAAGGGTTGTTCCTCGGCGGATGTTCCATCGTGGAACATACACTTCATTGGAATCCGACACTGCAAAAAACAAAAAGCAGTTAGGAAAAGATGATAAAAAAAAATAAAAAAAAAGGCCAAAAGAACCCTACGCACCTGTAGGGTCGACAACAGGCCGATAGCCGCCAAACCTATCACCTGAACCCAAGGGAAATCCATCCAAGAGGTCAGGCAGATGGGAAGGAGGCAGAGGTTGGTGAGAAGCCCCAAGCATACCTGAAGGATCGGCTGTAGCTGCCGACGTCGGAGGCATGGAGGCCGCCGCGGTAGAAACCAACGGAGGTGAACTCACCGGAGGTGAACTCACAACCGTGGTCGCCGCTGCGGAAGTACCCGCAGAAATAGTCACCGCCGGCTCAGTGAAAGATTCAGTAAATATGGCACTGACAGCCGGCGGAGATGTCATCACAGTTGGAACAGTTGGCTCAACTGGGTGAGCAACTGAACCAACAACTGAAGCAGGCGCAGCCGCCTAGGTCATCGCCTCAGATAGGTTGACCAAACCTACCGTCATTGGTCCGGAGGTGCTCCTCCCCGCTCCACCCTGGAATGCGGTAGCATCCACGCCTGAACAAAGAAGATATAAGTATAATGGCGGAAAGATATGAAGTTAAAAAGTAAAGTTTGTACTTACTGGTTTTCTTAAGCCTAAAAGTGCGAACAGGCGGGGACGAACCCGATGGAGCCGGCCTCTTCACGCCGCTCACCGTCGTTGTCCTGGGCTGCTCGGAGGTGACGGTCGTCTCAGCCTCCGGAGCAGTGGTCTTATCACCACCAGGGTTCCCCCGCCACCTCCTCGCTTTCGGTCTCTGAATCAGACCGATGCACCGGATCTGCAGTGGAGGCAACCTTCGCCTTCCCCTTCCCGCCGGCAGCCTTCTTTTTCCGCACCAACGGAGGACCATTTGCGGATTCCTCATCAGAACACAAGATTAGAGGAATTCCAGCAGAGGTTTCTGCATTGAGAGGTCGAGGATTGAATAACTCCTTACCTGGCCGCCTGGCGCTGAGGATCTCGTGGCCTGGCGGGTAGACCTCCACGAACCGATCCGCCGTCTGTTCAAGGATGGGCAACTCATTCTCATCTAGAGCACGAGTACCCATCCGAACGGGACCATCAGCCTCCCGCGGATGCAGGAGCGACTGCAAGTCATTCCCCTCTGAAATAAAAAAAAAAATAATAAACAGTTAGAAGAAAAACCTATATCAACAAAGAAGACAGAGCATATCGTAAGGGACAGAGTTCAAACCGTATTCGAGGACGATGGGAACCTGCGACGCCTCCTTCCACACCCGGCTCATCCCAAGCATCACCATCCCAGACTCCGCAAAGCGGTATACCGGAGTCTGGTCCCGGGAGATCTTGGCGAACCACTCCGCCTCCTGGTAGTTGAGGGCGTGAAGGGCGGGGAGTGCTCGTCCATTCTTAAAGGTCATCGCAAGGGGGACGACGCGAGCGGAGATATAAAAAAACTCACGCTTCCACGACCGAAGACTGCGCTCGGTAGTGCAAATCTTCAACCCCTTGATCCGATTGACCAAGGTGTACCACCCCTGGATGCACCTCCAGGAGTAGAAGGTCATCAACCGATCTACGTGGGGCTCCACGCCCAGAATGAGGCACACCCACTCAAAGTGGCGGATCTTGGCGATCGCCATCGGGTGTACCTCCGTCAGATGCACGCCGTGCCTCTCCAAGACACGGTATACAAACTTCGTCAATGGGAACCTGAGATTCCCATAAACGAAGAATGCAGCGTACACCTCTATCTTGCCCTTGGGGGCATCGTACACCGTCTGGTGTGGCTCCAGAAACTCAGGCTCGAACGACTCGAGCATGAACTTCCGGACGACGTACCGATAGAGGTCGGCCGGAAGAGCACACTGGCATTCGCCAGCAGTGCTCTTATCGTCTTTATCAGACGTAGACGTCGGGATCTCGACGTGCACGTCAGATTCTTCGGCAGCAGCTTCAAAATCGTGAGTAGAAGACATGGTTTGGAGGTAAAGAAGAGTGATTTCAGGAGAATGCTTGGCAGAAAGTATTCGCCGGAAATCGTTTACAAGAAGAGAAGAGTGAGTGTGAATTACAAAAGACCCTCTCCCCCTTTATATACTCATCGCAATTAATGCGATGAATTTAATGCGGAAGAGAGAGAAATCGCAGGTGCAATGAAACTATGACACGTGGCAATGAGCAAGCTGGCAACAGCTGTTGAAAGGACGCGTGCCATTAATTTCGCGGCCACGCGCCCGAAAAATCGCCTGGAATGACCATATACTGTCACGTCGCCATAACTTCCTGCACGTCCTGACACTGTCAGAAGAAACCGTCGGACGACGTTTCAACAGTTTGTACTGTTCTTATCCTTTCACCAACTCTTTGAATTTCAAAATTTCAAAAAGATTCAAAAGTAAGCGGGAAAATACCCCTTACCTTGGCAATCAAGTAACTATAAGACAGGTGCGAGTACAGTGTTAAGGCAAAACCCTTCACATACTTAGCACCTGCTGGGAATTGAAGCCAAAAATACCTCGGGGACCAAGTAACTATAAGACGGGTGCGAGTACAGTGTTAAGGCAAAACCCTTCACATACTTAGCACCCGCAGGGAATTGACGCCAGGAATACCTTGGAAGTAAAGTAACCGTAAGACGAGTGCGGGTACAGTGTCAAGGCAAAACCCTTCATATACCTAGCGCTCCGCAGGGAATTGAAACCAAGAAGGATCTTCTGGGCCATGCTTGCGGAAACGGGAATAACATCCCCGCATAGCGGGAACGTCGAGAACTATATTGTTTGAAACTCCAAGATGGAATTGGTGGTTTTAACATAATTTATCACTATATTCAAAACTACCAAAACCTCATGGAGAATCCACACAAGTGGGACCCAACGCTCCCGACTTGCGAGGAGGTTACAGACCTAATCGCATCATACCCAAAGATCAAGCAGGAAAGTCGGGAATTTCTGCAAGTGACATTAGGACTTCCGCGGGAAGAATCCCCATGGAAAACCTTAAAACTAAACCCTTTTCAAAAACCCTTTGCTTAAGTCCAAAAGTTCACCTCACTTATTAAACATTCATGAGAAGAACATTGGACTGGGGGGACTTGAAGAGGTAGGTCCCAGCAGAGCCCAGTTGGACCCGCAGGACTCACCTTGAAGAGAGACGTCTGCGCAGAAACCAACTGGATCCGCAGGACCCACCATGCTCAGAGACGTGACGTCCTTACGCGCAGTACGCAAGCTGTTCCCGCAGGAAATGCCTCCCAATGGCGAAGTACTCCGCCTGTTCCCGCAGCTGCGGATACAAGCCATCAGGGAAGGCCACCCGCGCAGCAAGGCTACACGCACAAGGCACTTAGCTCTCAAAATAATTCAGTAGTCACCTGAAGGAATGAGCAAAGCCGGGAACAATCCCGCACAAAGGCGGGAGGGGGAATACTCCCGCCTAAATGAGCCAGTCCGTACGATACTGGAGGATCTTTTGTACTGTACCTGACGAGGTATGGGCAAAAGATCTGACCAGAGATACGACAGCTCATTGACAACAGTATGGCGAGCAGCATGCTCTTGTACTGTATGTCACTATTAGCCGCTGCCTACTCACCAACTCCTGTCATACCACGTTCATAGCCTGCAGTTAGTGGAAAATGAATAGTACACAGCAGGCCTGGTCACTGTCAGCCGCTGCCTACCCACCAACTACCAGCATGGCACGTGCGTAGGCCACAGTTGGTAGAACAGGAATACTATTCAGCCGGCTATACCTTCTTGGAAACCTACCTTCGGCTATAAATACCCCAAATGGTATGATCATCTCATCTTATCTTGTATCTTACATCTTATACCTGATATCTGCTCTAGCAATCTCTTAATATACACTTATATTCAAGAGCAATCTAGTCTGATTCTCACGCCGGAGGGTGGTCACAAGGAGGTACCCCCCTTCTCAGTGACGAGCTCACGGTGTCTGTTTTGCAGGTTATCAGAAGAACCATCTTTGCCGGATCTAACCCCTCGTGGGAAACATCTATTTAACCCCCAGATTATCCGTAATCTGCCCGGGGTCCATTAGTGTTTCTTCATTGTCCATAACAAAGTTACTGGTAGCGTTTGGGAAGAGTTGGATGTAAGCAAACTTTACCTCTATTCCAGAAATGGAATTAAAATGACTTATTTCGGTTACGCTTTAATTCATATCCAAAATCATTGCCATAGTATTAGTATAAATAACCTTGTACTTACGTAAGTAAAGTTACAAAGTAAAATTCGTAGAAAGAAGAAAATGCTTACTTCGTTACGCAAAACATCAACTTTTGTTCCCATAAAATGCAATTAAAGTTTGAACCACAAAAAAAAGTTATAAAATAAAGAAAGAAACCAGAAACTTTCTAATTGAGTTCCATGCTCACAGTTTTAGCTACAAAAGGGTTAATTAAGCATTATTTAAAACAAATTTACGTGCAAATGGAATATGGTTTATTACATATTAGAGAAGAATATTCGTAAGCAAAATATATAGAATAAAAATATGATTAGCATTATTAGGGTTGCCGTTTGGATTTTGGTTTGCTAATCATCAGTTTGTGTAATAAACTAAATCCATTATTCTGTTTGTATGACTATTTAGTTGTACTTTGTCTTTGCATGCATTGAACTTTTAAGTAGTAGCTAGGCTTCATTTCTTCACGTACCCACAATCTTTACATGCACTATATTAATCAACTATACAAGGATACAATAATGATAATTACCACGAAACTAATCAAAATACAATGAGCATAGTTACAAAATTAAGAAATTTAATCAAATCAAATCTCTTAGTTACCTAGTACGTTATGGTAGAGATATTTTCAATAACTAGAACTAATATATTTTAACATTTTTTAGAATGTCATAAATTTTATAAAATTTTTATATATATCGAAGGTAGATGATCAGTTTGTGTGTGGATTATCAAAGTTAACTAATGCAAGTTATATATGTTAGTCTCAAATCTTGGAGTTTGGCCCCATTGCCATCGAGCCAAGTGAACCCATTAAACGAATTTTTTAAATATACAAGACAAATAATATCGAGTACATGAAGCTCGACAAAGTTATTAAGTTAATAATAAATTAAATTTTAACTATATATTAATTAGTCTTTGATTATATGTATATGGTGTTTTGCTACATTTTTTTATGGTAACAGTCAAAAACTGTTATCACAACATCCAAGATTTTTTAAATTGATTAATTAATTTCATCAAATCCTAGATGATACTCCTCCCTTGATTCAAGCCTTCGCCATTTATGGATTAAAAAGATGTACGTTGTGTTTTTAAATTTGTACCCTGCTAACTCATTGTAATTTACGCATTACTATTCTACAAAGTTACCTCTTTGTTGTATATCATGAATTCAAAGAATACGATGACAAAAACGTAGACGATCGATCAAGGCATGTGTTATGGTCACGTTGTATATCATGAATTCAAAGAATACGATGACAAAAACGTAGACGATCGATCAAGGCATGTGTTATGGTCACGGGATGATCCCGTAAGTGTAAATGTCATGTACATGGTGAATAGTGAATGGGGAATATCATTTGTCTCCCCTCACACCCGCATGTTTTCATGGTAAACAAGATAGGCACACCGTCGTCACACATGGATTTTGAAGGAGTGTGGTTGCTCATTTACGTGGCACTTGTTTATTGGTTAAATGGATTTTTATTTATTAATTTATATTAAAGAAATATATTAAAAAAAAAGTGAATGGTGAATGATGGCTGGGGTGGAGGTGATGACGGGCCGTTGAAGTGAACGTAAATGGTAAATATATATAACATATAACATCACCATATTATAGGACTCTTTGTCAAACTTTTAATTGGTGTAAGTTATATTTACAAAACCTTTGAATCCGTGTGTTGGTTTTTGATAATTAAAGTTGTGTGCCGCGTACACAAAGAGATATTTCAAGGGGATTTATGGGAAAAAATAAATTGATTTGTACGCACGATGCTATTTTACTTTGTTCAAGTAAAAGTATCATTCCAATAAAGATTTTGTTTTGAATGTACGTTTATATCATAAGAAGCATGAGCTTCTTTGTCCAATTAACTTGCATAAAAAGTTCCCCTTTCTAAGATAAAACTTTGGTTTCTTGGTCCCAAAACACAATTATGGATTAGTAATATCAAAAATGTGTATTTTCTTTATGCATTGCATAGATACACATTAAGCGATATATAAAGGTATATGTAATGGCATAGCGAGTGTGAGCAAAAAAAAAAAAGTGTCACTATGTAGGTGTCTCTGGGCAAACGTTTGGAAAAAAAGAAAAGAAAAGAAAATCTAATCAAATAATAATAATAATAAGAAGGGATAATTCCCAAAATAATCCAAAATAGGAGAGAGGAAAAAAAATAATTTTAAATGGGTCCACATTCCCAAAGTAACTCATGAAATATGTACTGACCCGACGCTTTGTGAAAATAAACGACGAGATTTGTAATCCACTCAAAAGTTGACACGTGTAAAAGTTCTGACACACCATACGAGATTTTTAAAAATCTCGTCTGTTCCGATCATATTTTTAACTAAATCCACTTTTTAAAAAACAGTCCACCAAGACTGTTTAATAATGTTTCTTCTCTGGTTAATCCATATTTTTTTTCTTGAGATTTGAGTTTTTTTAATTTCGTCTTGGTAGACGCATTTATATTGAATTTGTACCAAAGAGTTCATATTCTCAAGTTTTCTTATCTTTTAAGTTCAAATCTCATAACATTATTCCTATATCTTCTTCTTGTTTATCTTGTATCCGATCCATCATCATTAACATTTCATACAAAATGATGTATAAGAGAGGAGATCAACTTCGAATGGTTGATGTTTGAATCAAGATTCACACCTCCCCGTTTACAGTTTGTTGGAACGTATTCACAACTTCCATCATCATTGTTTTGCCATTTACCACCATAACACACTACAATATTATCAAATTCCATGAAACCTAATTGAAGACTAACAAGATAAATACAGAAGTTTGAAGATAAATTCGAAGAACATGAAGAATATGGAAGAACATTAAGAACAAGGAAGAAGATCAATACTTATTTATTTATTAATATTTTAATTTATGAATGTGGGGTCACATAAAACTTAATTAAAAATATAGTCGGAGTAGACGGAATAATCAAAAATATTGTCGGTCAAGACGAAATACTAATAATCCTATCGGTCGAGACGATAGTAAAACTCTTCAAACTTATAAAAAGAAAACTTGAGAATATGAACTTTTTGGTACAAATTCAATGTAAATGCGTCTACCAAGACCTATTTAGGATTGTTTTTTTTTCTCTCCTCTTTTAGATCATTTTGGGAATTATCCCTAATAATAATGAACATTAACACACTAAAAAAGAAGCTATATAACTTGTGGTGTTTTATGTGGATATTGATAACAAAAGATTTAAGCTAGGTCTTGCGATATTGTCAATTTGAAACCCTAGCTCACCCGAGTTTTAGTCCCACCATGTGTTACGTTAGAGAATTCTGCTCTTGTTGTGGGCAACGACTTTCAAGTGGCAGCCAACGGTATGGTTTCCCGGGGGAACACCTAAACTAAACTTTGAAACCAGCGTTGACTCAATTAAGAGAATATAATTTGGTTAGAATGAGGTAACATGACTCTCCAAATTGGAGAGTGCGGTGACCTAACGCACAAAAAAGTAGTAGTTCTAAAAAAAATATAACTATAATAATAAGAAGATAACGGAGAGAATATTAGCTAGAGGCAGAGCAATGATAAATGATGAGAAAATCGAAGAAAGAAAAACCAAGAATTAATCCCTATGGAAACTAAGGATTAATCCCCATGTATAAGTATATGTAAATAATAATAACAATTCCAAAATATAATAAACAAGTAAATAAAAAGTTTGAAAAATACAATAAAATCAGAAAGGCTTGAAGATCCGTTGTGAAAAGGGGGGCCAAGTTGCAGAAGAAGAGTGTGGGGTTTATTATGTTAATGTTATCTTCATGAGAGGCTTTTAATTCAGCTCGAATTTTCATGATTTCTTTTATGAACCCAAAGCGTAATTACATTGAAACCGGATATTAAACAATCAAATTGGTGGTACTATTTAGTGTTAAAATACAACGTTTGGCAAATGGAGCATAAGCTTGACTTTGAAGCAAGAGATGCTTGTCTCTTTTGTGTTTGTATTGTATGTAACTAGCTAGGAGGTTTGGTATGTGTTTCACGACGGATTTACACAACTCAAGCTAGGATAGAAATTCATCTTAACCGGCGAGTTAGGATAGAAATTTCCCATGCCTACAAAAAGAAAATAAATGAAATGTGAAACTACTTGATTTTAAACGAAATCTATAACACAATGTCGATAAAGTAGGGAAGCTGTCGCAAGATTTCGGTTGTTATTGGTATCTGCTCAATTTTGGCATCCATATATGATATTAACATGTGTCTGTTGTCAATGACGTTTTTTCGTGTTTGGTACTTCACATGAAACAACTTTTAAAGTAGTTTGGTTCACCATAAAAACATTACTCTTCAAACCCACAAGAATACACGAAATGTCAACAGGTCTGACTTCTGAGTGTTGATCAACTTTTCAACGGCTCGGTTAAAAAATTCGCAAGTATTTATTTTTAACAAAAATCACAGCACGCCTGAATATGTCAAAAAGAACGTCTCTAACCAATTTGTTTTGCTACTTGAACCCGAGAGGCATCTACAATGCAGTAAGTATTTAAATTTTATTGTTATCAGCTCTTTAGTTTGATCGTATTTTATGCATTTTCATTTAAAGGCATAATAAGCCCTAATAGTTAAATAAAACCAAAGTCAAACTAATTGCAACAAGTTGGTTTGTTTGTTTTGAGTTAGATTGTAAACAATTTGATTTAGTTTTACAATGATCTAAAATCGTTACTATAGATTTGACTTACCGTTTGATCTGAAAATCATCAAATTGAACCATGAACAACCCTTAGTTTAACATATTAAATTAACAAAGTTCTAACATATGGAAAAATATAAAAGAAATAACAAAAGAAATACTTTTATGCCTTGATTGTGAGTTTTTAATATTTATATAATATAAAGTACTTTATAAGAAGGAAAAGGATGTCCTTATGTCCTTTAAAGTAGCTAGACAGGACATACCTAAACCTCTTAGGTTTGCAATAACACAAGGAACAACATGAAGTGAGATACGGAAAGCTTTCAACCCAGAAATTAAGGACTGATTACTGATATATGATCTAGATTCAGATAATAGTATATGAATGTACATACATGGTGTGGCTATATTTGTTTAAAACTTTTAATTGTGGAATGTACATGAGACTTGGTCTTTCCTTTTTGAAACACTTACATATGCCACCACATTCTTTTTGTCATTTATACTACGATTAATATTCCTATTATACATACACAAAACAATATATGACTGTAGCATACACGATTAATTAACAATCATTATGAAAAACATTTTTTTGTATATTTATGAATAATTAATAATTTGAGAAGATAATATCAAATTATCATTCCGAACTAAATTACTAGACTTCAAAGTTCAATCGCTTAAAAGATATACTGTACTCAAAGACGAGATTATACTTTTAACTGTTTAAAATTAATTACTTCTAAAGTTCAAGAGTTACGTGTTATTTTTTTATTTGTCCATGATCACTTAGCAATTATAGAAATAATATTGTAGTAATACTTAAAAAAAAAAGACTTCAAGTTTTTTTTATTATGTGATTAACTTCAATTATAAAGTAACTGTTATGCATGACAAAATTAAGAAAAATGCAAGAAAGTAACGGTAATCACTTAACAATTACATGTAGAATACCGTAGTGATACTTCCTTTTTCTATTAAAAAAACTTAAATTTATTTTATTAAGTAATTATCTTGAATCATAAAGTAACTGTTACGCATGGTAAAATTGAGAAAAAATACAGAAAGAGAAAAATAATCACTAATTACCTGAAAAATATTTTCGCAATACCTTTTCTTTTAAAATACTTTAACTCCTTTTATTATATGATTGTAAAGTAACTATTACACATGACAACATTTAGAAAAATTGGAGAAGACAAACAATGATGATCACCTTTTACAGGAACAATATTGTTGTAATACATTTTCTTTTAAAAGACTTAGATTCTTTTTATTATGTGATCAACTTCAATTATACTATAACTATTACGCATGTCAAAATTGAGAAAAATGCGATAAGAGAAAAAAATTACCACTTAACAATTATAGGAAGAATATTGTAGTGATACTTTCTTTTTGAAAAAAATAAAAAAAAAAGGCGCAAATTCCTTTTACTATGTGATTAACTTGAATTATAAAGTAACTGTTATGCATGATAAAACTAAAAAAACGCTAAAAGATAAAAAAAAAATGATCACGAATTACAGGGAAATATTGTCATAATATCTTTTCTTTCAAAAGACTTAAATTCTCTTTAAATGTGGTTAACCTGAATTATAAACTAACCAGTACGCATGACAAATTTGAGAAAACTTGGAGAAAAGAAACAATGATGATCACTATTTACAGGAACAATATTCTCGTAATACCTTTTCTTTTAAAAGACCTAAATTCCTTTTATTATACGATCAACTTCAATTATAAAGTAACTGTTATGCATGCCAAAATTAAGAAAAATGCGAGAAGAGAAAAAGTAATCACTTAACAATTACATGTTCCTTTTATTATGTGATTAACTTGAATTATAAAGTAACTGTGTTATACACAAAATTGAGAAACATGCAAGAGAAAAAAATAAGATGATCACTAATTACAGGAAAAATATTGTTGTAATACATTTTCTTTTAAAATATTTAATTTTCTTTAATAAATTGCGTAACTTCAATTATTAACTAACTATTACGCATGACAAAATTGAGAAAAGTTGGAGAAGAGAAACAATGATGATCATTGATTGATGAGACGAGCATTGGTAATCCATTTTCTCACGCGGTTGTAAAGTCATGTCCTATATCCCCGCTCAATACCCTTAAGATAATTACCTGCCAAGTATTAGCATTGGGCATGCCTATAAATATTGTATACCCCCACTAGTGTACATAATTCTAAAGTTAATGAAAATATCTTACCTCTAGACCATGGGTTGAAAATATGCATTTGTAATCTCCTAACGAGTTTTCAATATGGTGCTCATCCAATAAAAGCTAAGATAATTAACTAATAAAGCATAATCATTGAATCAAACTTTACAAATGAAGATCAATGATAAAAAGTACCATGATTAGCTAATCAACAAAAGAAGAATAATTTTCGACAACTAAAGGTATTTTTGCCCATACTAGATAGCTATTACGAGTACAACCACTATATAAGTTGCATGTATCCCGCCAATTAACATTAAAATAGATATCCTCTTTATAATCGAATTAGTGGGAGTCAACTGATCTGTCCCCCAATATATAAGTTGATTATTATTATTATTATTAACATAATTAAGAAGAATTAAATTATGGGCAAAATGACGCTGATTTTGATCGACCATCTTTCCACCCTCTTACTTCTCCACTTCTTTGCACGATCGCGTAATAATATATACTTGGAAGATCTTTCTATCACTGTTAAAATGACGCATGTGGTTGTTGATAGTAATCTCAGATGTTTTAAAATACGTGTGCTATATAAAAAAACTATTGTGGTGATACTAGAAATTTTGGTATTATATGTTTAGAATTTTAGACATTCATTTGCATGTTTGAAAAAATATTATTTGTTGGGTCGGGTAAGACCATTAGAATTCTTATAGCATACAAAAGTTCTTTTTGTCGTCTTGTTTCACTAATGGTCTTTTTTCGAGCATCACCGTCGAGAATGATGTGATTGTTTCTATTCTCGGAAACGGTAATTTGGTAAACAAACTCCCCCCACTTGTTCTTTCTGATAAGTCCTTTACGCCTCTCATGGCCTCATTCAATCAAACACCTACTAATAAAAACATATCTATCGATTTTGACCATTTTAAGTCTGATGTTATTTTCAGACGCAAACACCCATCCTCAGGCGTAGCTACGCTGAAGATTTGTGCCTGCTTGCCTTCTCATCAGGCTCTCAAGGGCATCATCACTTAAGTCATCTGGAAGTTGCTATTATGCATTCCTTACAAAATTCCTAGTTTATTTATTATAGATTAACCAAATCATCTAATGTTTGTCACTCTTGTGTTTGTGTTAAACGTATTTGTAGAAACATGAAATGAATCTAACCTGATCCATGACGATGTTCCCGGGTCTTCGAGATGGACGAACCACGACTCGATCTTCTTCTCCGGTTGCCTGAGATCTGCAACGGCCTTTCGGGGGTGTGGAGGTGACTGCTAAGAAATCTCGAGGATCTCTTGTTTACAGACACAAAAATGGTTATGGTGGTGGCTCTTACTGAGAATGACCAACCCTTAATAAGGAGGTGGAGACCTCCTTATATAGGGAGCCTCATGGCCACCATCATGGTACCCTAATGGGCCTAGCCCAGCTAGGGTTACCTCCACAAAACCCCCTCAGCCCAATAACATTGTATTAGTCCATATAATAAAATAAGCCAAACATAATAAATTTAGGGTCGTAAAACCGGGATATTATTAGGCTCCCGACCTTTATATTTGGCGCGTGGCCATGTGGGATATTATTAGGCTCCCGACCTTTAAGTTTGGCGCGTGGCCATGTGGGATATTATTAGGCTCCCGACCTTTATGTTTGGCGCGTGGCCATGTGGGATATTATTAGGCTCCCGACCTTTATGTTTGGCGCGTGGCCATGTGGGATATTATTAGGCTCCCGACCTTTAAGTTTGGCGCGTGGCCATGTGGGATATTATTAGGCTCCCGACCTTTATGTTTGGCGCGTAGCCGTATGGGTTTATAAGGATTCCTAACCTTTGAATATGGCGTGTATGTGATATGCGCCACGCGCAGATGTTTCATGCGCAGATGTGATATGCGTGAGCATATGTGATGCGTGAGTATATGTGATGCGTGAGCATACGTGATATGCGCCACGCGCAGATGTTTCATGTGCTTGCGCATAGGTTTTGGCTTTGTGTCTTCATGACATCCTGATTTCAAGCCTCTTGTCTATGTCTTGTGGGTTGATCAGCCCCGCTCGATGTTAAGGCTGGTGGGTACCCCTTCAAGCCCCCCCCCCAGTCTAATGTGTGTCTTGTCTCGCGCGAGCGAGGTAAGATAGATATTAGACTTAATAGTTTGTTTTTTCAATAGGGCTTGTTTTTTTTCTTTTTCTTTTCTTGTACGCGCGTTGCGCGAAATTCCATCCTTTTGGTTAAAACGAATCGTCGATGCACGTGGTTGGTTGGTGTTGACATGCATGGCGGCGGAGTCTTCTACGCAAAACCAAGGAACGGAGTCGTCCTCAGACCCGCATAGTGGTTTACGCGGGCGCGCATACATGGCGAAGAGTTGCGCGCGCATGCATGGCGAAGAGATGCGCGCGCATGCATGGCGAAGAGTTGCGCGCGCATGCATGGCGGAGAGTTGATCGCGCATGCATGGCGAAAGGTTGAGCGCGCATGCATGGCGGAGAGTTGATCGCGCATGCATGGCGAAAGGTTGAGCGCGCAAGCATGGCGGGGTTGAGCGCGCATGCATGGCGGAGAGGTGAGCGCGCATGCATGGCGGGAGTTGAGCGCGCATGCATGGCGGAGTTGAGCGCGCATGCATGGCGAAGGGTTGCGCACATGCATGGCAGAGTTGAGCGCGCATGCATGGCGAAAGGTTGAGCGCGCATGCATGGCGGGGTTGAGCGCGCATGCATGGCGGAGAGGTGAGCGCGCATGCATGGCGGGAGTTGAGCGCGCATGCATGGCGGAGTTGAGCGCGCATGCATGGCGAAGGGTTGAGCACATGCATGGCGGAGTTGAGCGCGCATGCATGGCGAAGGGTTGCGCACATGCATGGCGGAGTTGAGCGCGCATGCATGGCGGATTTGAGCGCGCATGCATGGCGGGGAGTTGCGCGCGCATGCATGGCGGGGAGTTGCGCACATGCATGGCGGAGTTGAGCGCGCATGCATGGCGGGGAATTGAGCGCGCATGCATGGCGGGGAGTTGAGCGCGCATGCATGGCGGAGAATTGAGCGCGCATGCACGGCGGGGTTGAGCGCGCATGCATGGCAGGGTTGAGCGCGCGTGCATGGCGGAGAGGTGAGCGCGCATGCATGGCGGGAGTTGAGCGCGCCTGCATGGCGGAGTTGAGCGCGCATGCATGGCGAAGGGTTGCGCACATGCATGGCGGAGTTGAGCGCGAATGCAAGGCGGGGAGTTGAGCGCGCATGCATGGCGGAGAGTTGAGCGCGCATGCATGGCGGGGTTGAGCGCGCATGCATGGCGGGGAGTTGAGCGCGCATGCATGGCGGAGAGTTGAGCGCGCATGCAACCCGCTATGGCGGAGAGTAATCGCCGGGAGCGCGCATGCAACCCGCTGTGGCGAAGAGTAATCGCCGGGAGCGCGCATGCAACCCGCTGTGGCGGAGAGTAATCGCCGGGAGCGCGCGTGCAACCCGCTGTGGCGGAGAGTAATCGCCGGGAGCGCGCATGCAGAATCTGAAGCTGACCTCCAAGGCTTTGATTGCGCCTCGCGGGAACTTTGCTCACGGCTCGCGGAAACTTATCTTTGTGGAAGCTGAAGTTGACCCTCTAGGCTTTGATAACGCCTTGCGGGGAGCTTTGCTTGCTGAAGCTGTTTATGAAGATGCTCCAAAGATATATTCATAGATTTAGAGATTTTGAATATCCACGTCAGGTAGGTTTTATGTAAAAACCAACAGATCTGAGAGGATTTATAGATCTATGAATATGAAATGTGACTATTGCTCAAACGAACCCAGATCTGAAAAAACCATAACTAGATCTGGTATATTTCACTTAGAAAACACAGATCTAAGGGTTTTCCCCAAAGTTTGGTGGTATTTCTCCTTGTATATTTCCGGATCTAGAAATATTTTTAGATATGCGGATGTTTGGACTTCCATAGAACAGATCTGATAGAAGAAATCGTGGATCTAGAGTATTTGATGAACAGATCGGAGGACCGAGACGAAAAACGAAGTGTGGTTCGTCGCTGTCCCACGGATGGCGCCAATGTAGAAACATGAAATGAATCTGACCTGATCCATGACGATGTTCCCGGGTCTTCGAGATGGACGAACCACGACTCGATCTTCTTCTCCGGTTGCCTGAGATCTGCAACGGCCTTTCGGGGGTGTGGAGGTGACTGCTAAGAAATCTCGAGGATCTCTTGTTTACAGACACAAAAATGGTTATGGTGGTGGCTCTTACTGAGAATGACCAACCCTTAATAAGGAGGTGGAGACCTCCTTATATAGGGAGCCTCATGGCCACCATCATGGTACCCTAATGGGCCTAGCCCAGCTAGGGTTACCTCCACAAAACCCCCTCAGCCCAATAACATTGTATTAGTCCATATAATAAAATAAGCCAAACATAATAAATTTAGGGTCGTAAAACCGGGATATTATTAGGCTCCCGACCTTTATGTTTGGCGCGTGGCCATGTGGGATATTATTAGGCTCCCGACCTTTAAGTTTGGCGCGTGGCCATGTGGGATATTATTAGGCTCCCGACCTTTATGTTTGGCGCGTGGCCATGTGGGATATTATTAGGCTCCCGACCTTTATGTTTGGCGCGTGGCCATGTGGGATATTATTAGGCTCCCGACCTTTAAGTTTGGCGCGTGGGATATTATTAGGCTCCCGACCTTTATGTTTGGCGCGTGGCCATGTGGGATATTATTAGGCTCCCGACCTTTAAGTTTGGCGCGCGGGATATTATTAGGCTCCCGACCTTTATGTTTGGCGCGTGGCCATGTGGGATATTATTAGGCCGCCATGTGGGATATTATTAGGCTCCCGACCTTTATGTTTGGCGCGTGGCCATGTGGGATATTATTAGGCTCCCGACCTTTATGTTTGGCGCGTGGCCATGTGGGATATTATTAGGCTCCCGACCTTTAAGTTTGGCGCGTGGCCATGTGGGATATTATTAGGCTCCCGACCTTTAAGTTTGGCGCGTAGCCGTATGGGTTTATAAGGATTCCCAACCTTTGAATATGGCGTGTATGTGATATGCGCCACGCGCAGATGTTTCATGCGCAGATGTGATATGCGTGAGCATATGTGATGCGTGAGCGTACGTGATATGCGCCACGCGCAGATGTTTCATGCGCTTGCGCATAGGTTTTGGCTTTGTGTCTTCATGACATCCTGATTTCAAGCCTCTTGTCTATGTCTTGTGGGTTGATCCGCCCCGCTCGATGTTAAGGCGGGTGGGTACCCCTTCAGTATTAAACTCCATTTCTTTTGGTTCTACTTCTTACACTTACAGACCTCTTTGATCTCTAGGTTATGGACCGCTCTCCATCATTTACCACATCTGCGTCAGCTCAGTTTTTCTTCTATCATTCAATGTCACAACTCAAAACATATTATATCTCATTCTCCACCATCTCTTTTATCTTTATTATTTAATAACAAAAAGAAATGAAAAGGAAAAGGAAAAACAAAAACAAAATATCTGATTGGTTGAATGGAGTAATGATCAGCGTGACCATGGTCACCTGGACCCGTCACTAGTTACCAAAGAGGGGGCGTTGTGGTGTTCCAGTGGTGTAACAAGCACCACCTTAGCACCCTTTATTACCACCAATAAGTCATACCCCATGACCTTAGCCCGGAAGGTCGTCACTATTATATAACTATTTCTAGTCATTAAAACTAACTTTCTTTGGATCTATACCCTTGGTCTTAAATCTCAAGTCTTTTTCAATTTTTTTCACCTATCATAATAACCTAATTAAAAATCAATTCATCAACACCATTAATTGTTTTCAATGTGTGAACAAAAAAGAATATAAGAACAACTAGTTTCCTCAATTTTGATACATAAGCGGCCTGCTTTTTCGCTTTTCTTGACCCCACCACAACTCCCATCCCACCCCAAATAAGGAGTGGGCGTATAACGTTGTATTTTAACTATTTACTTAATTGCTTATATTAGAAAAAATTTTAGATTAAAAGACTAAACGATTCATTTTGTTCTGCGTGCAAGCTTGTTCTCGTAAAAAAATGTGCTATGTCGAGAGCGGTCCGCTAATTCGAATCAACCTAAATCCAAATTTTCTAAATCAAATCAGTTTTTCAAATTTTGAATTTGAATTACACGATAACACCACACACCTGTATTAAGTTTTTTTTACAAACAACAAGCTCGCGCTTTTTAATATTACTTATAATAAATATGGCATTGGTTATTCACACACCTTTATTGATATTCACACACCCTTTTAACATACATTTTATCTATTATATACACCCTCTATAAAAAGAGAAAGGGTGTATGAATAACACATCCCTTATAATCATCATCATCATCATCATCATCATCGTACTCAGTATATCCCACCAATAGCAAAGCTATGGTAGGGTCTGAGGAGGGTAAGATGTAGACAGCCTTACTTCTACCTCATAAGGATAGAGAGGCTGCTTCCGGTGAGACCCCCGGCTCGATAGTAGTTTTGCTTCAAGCCTTATAATATTACTTGTAAATTTACCTCTTTATGTCACTTCTAAAAAAGTGAATCAGGAAAGTAAAGGCAGGTGACCACTGACCATGCAACACGCTTTGTATAAGGCCATGTGTAGTGGAGGGGCTACAATTTGGGGCGAATTATGACACGTGGCGTCCAGTCAGCATGGAGTGGAAATTTGTTTTTAGGGTGTAATGGTGTAGGGGCTACAAGTTGGGCCCACAGTGTCTTTTTTATTATTTTCTTTTTATAATTAAACTAATTAAATAAAAACCAATTTATTCAAATAATTAAATAAAAATGCATTAAAATAAAAAAGAAATACAAAAAATATACATAACTAAAAAAATACATAACTAAAAATATAAAAATATAGCTCGGTTGTTGTACATGTTTAGGTTCAGGTCGGGAAATTGAAACGGATAGCTCGGTTGGTTTAGGTTCATCGGGTTCCATTGTAAGTTCACGTTCGGTTGGTTTTGCGAATCATGGTGTTGACCGAAAGGAGAGAATGGGTGGTTCGGTTGGTTCGGGTTGTTTCTAGGATTCATTTTGCATATACATATATATACACACACAACATATATACATATACATATATATATATATATATTATTTATCACACACACAACATATATACATATACATATACATATATATACACAATAGAAATATAATAATAATATATAATATAATAATAATCTTCATCTCTTCCAGGCGACAACAGAACCCCGCCCCCGCCCCAATTCGCCCACATATCGTCAGGGGGCGGTGTTCTCGCCCCTCGCGCCCACAATTCGCCCGAGCCCACGCCCACTACACATAGCCTAATTTATTTATTATTTAAACAAGAATTTCGTATTATTTAAATACGCATGTGTCTATTGTCTCTTGGAAGGGTGATAGAGGTAGCTAGCTAGCTAGCCAGGTCTACACATGTTTTTTCATGTATTTTCAAAGAATATCTTTATGGCTTTTAGCTTGTGTATACAGTCAAAGTCGGGTGTCTAGTTACGCCCATGCATTTGCACGTTTTTAAGAAAATTTTCTACTTACTGAATATAAATTTGTACACACATCGGTAAAATTAATATTTTACAAAGGAAACATCGTAGTTTTTAACTAATGCCATGCAAGTGCATGTAATAGTGTTTGATCTTTTTATGATATTTTCTTTTGTTTTTAATAATTACTTTATGGTTTATTAAAGTATATCTTAAGTAGTTTCTAAAGCGAAACAGAAAACATAATAAGGTTACGTCTTGCTATTCGAGTTGTTCAAATTCAAAATTTGAAGAACCGTAGTGTTTTCGAAAACTCTGAAATAGTATACAATTATCTATATAAAATGCTTAAAGTTGAGACATATTTAACCCCAGAAAACGTTACTTATATTTGACTGTTTAACCAAAAAGTTCGACGAATTTCTCGTTAACACATTAGACATGAGCAAGGGGAAATTAGATACCTAAACTTTAGTTATGAGACTAACTATTTCGATTTAGCATTACTTTTATACAAAATCATTAACCCGCAATGAGGTCATTAATTCTTGTGAACCAAAACATATTATTTGCAAAAGTTATCACAATAACTTATTTTTATAAAATGGAATATTGGATTTTAATAATCCATACTTTGTCTTAATGGCCAGTGTTAAACTAAACTTTAAATAGTGACGTGGACTACATATGTTGTAAACATACATAGTTACGATTTAAATAGAAGAGGAAGAAGTGGTTTCAAGATAAAAACGCTCTAAAAAAGAAAGTGCATCAAACAAGTGTTAATAGAAAATCATTACATCTTTGTAGTAATCAGGCCCCTAATTTTATGCATTCAAACGTACATCCACCTTTCCTAAACTGGATAAATTTACTACAAATTTTACTCTCTTTGTCCCGTTAAAAGTGTCCACATTTTCTTTTTTATTTGTCCCATTATAAATGCCAACTTTTAAAGTTTATTAGCCAATTTCAAAGTTTATTCTTAAACCCACACAGCTAACATTAATAAACAATATTTATGGACCTAATTTCCAAGAGCATTATTGTCATTTGGTAAGCAAAAAAAACAATAATTTAATCTAACTTAAGCTTTGTGTTTTTCAAACTAAGACACTTTGATCGGGACAGAGAGAGTATTATTTTATCAATAATTGAATGATAGATCCCATAAATAATTTCTAGGACTTAACACTATATATATTAGTTAAGTAGTAGACAAAGCCCAAAGCCAGAAGCCTATAACTCCACAAGCTGCAGGACCCATGCCCATTTTGTTTTGATAATAGCCCAATTAGTAAAAACTAATCCAATTGGGCTTAACTAAATTGTAATTATAGCTTTATTGTTAAACCCAATGATTTAAAAACCGGTATTTTACTTGTACCGGATTGGACTAAAAAATGGTACAACCGGTTGAACCGGGTTATACCGGAAGGTTCAACCGGTTAAATAGTTTACCTTATAATTTTATATAAATGTAACTTCAATTTAAAATAACTTAAAAATAAATGATTTCATAACAAAAAATAATCCAAAAGTTAATCCATATTAAAAATATAATGCAAAAGCACTCAGTTTTTTAAAAAATAGTCCTAAAATTTACACATTTGAATGTTAATTGTTGGATTAAAAGTTATTTTGAAAAAAATATGGGCCGCAAATATAAAATTTTCTCGGACACAAAACCGGTTTGCCGGTAAAAATCGGTATTTTAGACAAAAACCGGCGGTACGATGTTCTAGCAAACCGGCCAAAAATACCGGACTCAAAATATCGGCCTGCTGCGCGAAATCTGGTTTAACCGGTTCAACCGGCCGGTTTGAACCGGTTTTTAAAACACTGGTTAAACCAGCTTATATTAGTTAACTGTACTTTTTTAATTAAGTTGCTAGCTGTATGTATTCAACAAAAGTTCACAGTTAAAAAAAAAATGGAAAAAAAATTTGGACAATCATTCCAAGTTATGATGATAGGTTAAGGATTAAAAAAATATATATATTTAATATGGGGAAGGTTAACGTACAAATGAAATAAACGTGCTAAACGTGAGAATCAAGTAGAGTAATTATATATACAAGTAGAGCAATTATTATAGAGTAATTACATAATTACTCTATGATGTAATTACGTAATTACTCTACTTGTATATATAATTACTCTACTTGATTCTCACGTTTAGCACGTTAATTTCATTTGTATTTAATCCAAACCCCATTTAATATAGTCTTCATCTATTGTTGTAAAGTCAAAGGGTAGCTTATTAATTAATCTCCATAGTTAAAGAGTAGAGGTGCATAAATCGGGTTTTCCAAATACCCGGGTTCGAGTACGACCGGTTTAACGAAACTAAGATTTGGTTGTAAAACAACCATGATAAAAGCAAAGTAAGAACCTTAACATCAACCAAACTTTTGACAATGGAGAGTCAAATTCAAATGCAATTTGTCAAAGAATGAGGTGAAAACAAACCCCACCAATAATAATAATAACAATAATCTCAATTCCTAAACAATAACAACCCACATTTTACAATATTACAGTTATTTCCATAACTAACTTTTAAACAATTAACCTTACATTGCAACTGAAGAAACGTGGATCGGCTCACTGGTAGACGATCAACTTTACTCGGGTATGAGTATGCTATTTCACCGATGGTTCTCCGGAGTATGAGATCTTCCACCTACAAAACGAGCAGCACCGTGAACTTACCCCTCAGAAAGGGACAGAGGGGTCCTCTTTGGGGTAACCCTCCGGTGTGAGAATAAGAGATTGTAGGAGAAGATAATAATAATCTGAGAGTGAGTAAGGAATTGGAATGTATTTTCTTGCTTCCCTCCCCTTGTGGAGGTGGTGTGGTATTTATAGTGTTAGGGTTTCCAATGATTGGGCTCAGATCCCATTAGGGCCTTTTTGGCCTCCTCCTGTTGCTTTGCGCCACGTGTCCTTAGGACACCTGGTGCTTTTTCATTGATTATTCTCTGACCCAGGCATTTTACCTGACCCATGTGCAATCACGTGGTAGCACATGGGTTTTGCTGAGTTGTCCACCTTTCATTGGCAGCTGTCAACATCAGCATATTCTTATTCCTTAAAGGATACCTTCTGGAAGGTTGTCTGACGAGCACAATCAAGGTTGTCCTTATCCTGATTTGGATAAGGACGAGGTTGATTATGTGCACGTGTGATATGCGCCTATCCTGAGGATGCGCGAAGTCTTCTCTTTATTCTCACGCGCAGATGTTTCATGCGCAGATGTGATATGCGCAAGCATATGTAATGCGTGAGCATGCGATATGCGCCACGCGCAGATGCGCCACGCGCAGATGTGATATGCGTGAGCATATATGGTGCGCGAGCATGTGATACGCGTGAGCATATGTGATGCGTGAGCATATATGATATGCGTGAGCATATGTGATGCGTGAGCATATGTGATATGCGCCGTGCGCATAGGTTTTGGCTTTGTGCCTTCATGATATCTTGATTTCAAGCCTCTTGTCTATATCTTGTGGGTTGACCCGCCCCGCTCGATGTTAAGGCGGGTACATACCTCTTTAAGCCCCCCCCAGTCTAATGTGTGTCTTGTCTCGCGCGAGCGAGGTAAGATAGATATTAGACTTAATAGTTCTCTTTTAATAGGGTTTTGTCTTTTCCTTTTTTATTTCTCATCGTTGCGCGAAATTCTATCCTTGTGGTTGAAATGAATCGTCCATGTACGTAGTTGGTTGGTGCTGACATGCGTCAGAGATGGAGACATGTGTCAGACTTTTCGTGTGCTCGAGGTGCTACAGTTGCCTTTCATGTCCCCTCACACAGTGTCAGGAACACGTGTCGCGCTCGCGTTGGCCTGCACCTGCGAGTGGGGGCGCGTGAACTCTGATCAGCACCTGTTTCGTTCCCTTTTATGTCCCCTCACACAGTGTCAGGAACACGTGTCGCGCTCGCGTTGGCCTGCACCTGCGAGTGGGGGCGCGTGAACTCTGATCAGTACATGTTTCTCTCTCTCCTGGGCCTATAAAAGCAAGCCTTTTGAGTTATTATTCTTCATCTTCATTGTTATTTCAGAGCTTTCCTTTCCTTCCATTTTTATTCCGATTTCCGTTCTTGAAGTAACCTCTGTTTGATTTCACAGTTGTATGTCTGATAACCCTGACACCACAATCTCCCCAAGCAAACGCCGTGTAAAATCATTAGTCATGTCCACTTTGAAGAAGACCGGCAAGGGGAAACGGGCTGCTGAGGCCTCGTCGGAGGAGGTGGGGAAGGGCAAGACAGTAAAGAGGTGGGATGAGATTCCCTGTAAATTGAGACAGTCTGATTTTGACAGTCTCATCGCCTCTCAGGGTTTTCTCCCTGAGTATGGCTGTATGCTTCCGGCGGCCGGGCAAACGGCGGCAGATCCGCCCACCGGCTATATCTCCTTATATTGCCATTTTTTCACTCACTGCAACCTTCGTCTCCCGATGACAAGGTTTATGGGTGCGCTGCTTCAATTTTATGGGATTCACATATCCCAAGTCCATCCTTTTGGACTTGTGCGCATGACTCATTTTGAGTTCATGTGCAAAGCTCAGCGCGAGGAGCCAACCCCTCGACGCTTTCAATTTTTTTATAAGCCAAAAATCCAAGATTCTTGGTTCTCATTCGTTCCTCGCAGTCAGAAGTTCAAGTGCTGCACTATTTCCTTCAAGAGCCTTCATGACTGGTTTGAGAAATTTTTCTATATTAAGGCTGGTGTGATTCCCATCCGCATGACCATGCGCGCGATCACTTCTGCGCCCGCGGATGTGAATGTTTTTAAGAACCCAACTGGCGCATGGGTTAATAAGTTGACTGCTGAACCATCCCCCGCCAAGAATATTTGCGAGGAAGCGCTGGTGGGGGTTGGCATGAGCAGGAGGTGGGCCGACAGCGCGACTGAGCCTGTTATCCAAGTTGATGGATTATGTGAGTTATTAGCTCATTGCATTATTTATGCGTGAATATAATTCGTTTTGCTGATATCATTTGTCTTGTTTTATGCAGTAAGCAAGGAGTACGTCCACGCCGCCTATGATGAGCATATGGAGGGTGGCTCTGTCGCGCTGAGCGCTGGGGAAGTTGGCTTCCCCGATCGCTTCGCTGATATGTTCATCCCTGTTGATTTGGGATTTTGCATTGACAGCGATGCGCCTGGTAGGCCTTTGTACTTATGCTTATGCCTTTAGAATACCAAATTTGGTTAACATTTCTGTTGCACGTATTGTAGATGCGCTCGAGAACTATGAGCTGGAGCTCGCGGAAGAAGAGGTGGAGGAGGAAGCTGAGGTGCCACAGCTCAAGCGTAAAGCTAAAGGGAAAACTGGCGCAGGGGCCAGTAAAAAACAGAAGAAAAATGATGCCCCTGTTGCTCAGGATCCTCTTACTCAGGCGAAGGGACTTAAGAAAACCAAGGGGTTTACCTCCAAGGTTTCCTTGTCTTCTTTGCCTCAAGGTGTGGGCAGTCCTCCTGTCCACACGAGGTATGGTGCCGCCACCTCCTCTCTTCGCGCGGCGGAAAAGGGAAGCGGCGCTGCGCCTGCTGTTTCCTCTTCAACAGGTATACTTTGTTTATACTTTATGGTTTTATGAGCGTGATTCCGATAGAGTTATTAATGAATCTTTGCTCACTCAAATGTTTGTAGAGCCGGCGACCTTGGTGGATCAACCTCAGGCGCAACAAGGTACCGAGGCTGCGCCGAAGGTTGCGTTGAAGTCCCCTGTTTTGCCCTCAAAAAGGGGGAAAATGGACTTCATGGCGATGTTTAACTCGCGAACGGCGATGCGCCAAGGTATATATTGCGCTTTTATTTTCTGACTTTTTCCTTTTTAGATCAAGTCCTGAATCATTTCTCTTTGTTGGTTTTTTCATAGGCATTATAGCTGGCACACAAGCTGCTGGCGCCGGCGCCAGCGCCGTTGGTTCTGCTCCTGCTCCTGCAAGCACTGAATCTCCCCTTATTGGGATTACTAAGGAGCAGGAGGCTGTTTTACCCGCTGATCTCGCGGCGTCGAGACCTCCCTCACCTCCTCCTGCGCGCAGCCCTCCTCGCGAGACTGGTTTTGATTTTTCCAGGTCGCAGGAGAAAAGGCCTGTTACAGAGGAAGATGAGGAGGTCCATTTTGAAGACTCCGATGGCGGCCGCGCAAGCCCTGTAGCGCCACGAGATTTCGTGGCACAGTCTTCTCATGGGGCTGGCGCTGACTTTTCTGCTTGCTCCCCGCAGGTATAAGTTTGCGCGGACTTCCATATTACTGTTTAGATGACTAGAACGTTGCTTTGTGTTTGCAGGAAGCCGATCACATATACCGCCAGAGATGGAATATTACTGAGGATAGCTCATTTCAGTCCATGGGGGTGTGTGAAGACTTCTGGGCTCACTCCGTGCCTCCAGCTGAAAGGAGGTTTCAGGAGGAGCGCGCCCACGTGGACTTGCTCAACGACCATCTTTTCGCTGGGTCAGCGTTCTTTGCTGCCTCCCAAGAGCTTCGCTATGATTATGTAAAGGTGCGTGATGCTCTTGCGGAGGCCAAGCAAGAGGCTATGGTATCTGCTTGGAATCTTTCTGACGCTCGAGAGAGAGCTGAGAAACTCCAAGCAGAACTCAGCGAGAACCGAGCAAGTGCCAACGCTGCCTTCGTGAAGCGCGGGCATGAGCTGCAGGCTGCGCGGGAGAAGCTGCAGGCAGCAGAGGCGGACGCGGCCAAGTATGCGCGGCGAGTGCTCGACTTGGAGCTGGATGCATAGGCGCGTGACCAAGCACTTGTGCAGTCTATCACTGACAAATCTTCATTAGAGAGTGAGGTTGCGCGCCTGAAGAATGAGCTTGAGGCCGCGCGGGCAGAGAAGGATGAAGCCCTGGCGACGGCAGCGTCTAGCCAAGAAGCGCTCGATGCTGCGCGAGCGGAAAGGAAAGAGGCCTTGGCGGCAGTAGCGTCCGACAGAGAGGAGCTGAAACAGACCAAGGAAACTGTTGAGTTGTTAAACTCTCAGATTCCTGCTCTTGAGACGTCTGTTTCTTCCCTCGCGCAGGATCGCCAATGGCTAGTCTCACAGGGTATGATTCGTTGCGCTTATGCGATGAAATACTTAGACGAGTTTCAGACCCTTGTGATGGATTGCAACGCTGCCTCGCGCTTGGTGGGTCGAGCTGAAGGGTTTAAGGATGGCTGTGAATATAGCATGCTGAAGAAGAACCCATCCGACTACCCTTATCAGCTCGATGTTGTCTGCGCGGACATGGCCGAGGTGGGGGAGAAGTATTTGAATACTCCCATTCCCATCCTTGAGCATGTATTTTAACCTTAATGAGTTTACCTTGACTTATTTTCCTAGTCTTTTTGTACTCACACTTTTCCTTATGCTTTGCAGATAGCCTTGCTTGCTGATCAGCCCGATCTCGGCGCTCTAAAGAAATTACTTGACGAGTGTGAAGGGGCTGATGGCGGCGATGATGGCGCGGGCAATGCTGCCTCTGCTAGCGGCTCTGGCGTGGCCAAAGGACCCGCTCCTGACACTATTGTGATAGAAGACGACTCCATTCAAGACGAACAGCTTGACTATGGCAAGTTTGGAGATGACGAGGAGCGGGCTGCGCCAGATGCTGAGGGAGGTAATGATGAGGGCGATGAAGAGGCTGACGTCGACATAGAGACTTGAGAAGCCCTTCATGTTTTTTTTTATTTGCAGTTTGTATCTCATCATTTTGTAAATTTGTAACCTTCTATGTTTTGGAATGAAATTTTGTTTTTCCCTTATTCGCATCTTGCGCATTCCCCATTCATCTCTTTATATTGCATGTTTGCTTGTTGAATATAAGATATGCTTGCACGTTGAAATAAGAACAAGGTTGTAAAGAAATTAATTTACTTAATCCTTGTCATATTTTAAGTGATTTTGCAATATCCTGACTATGTTGACACGTGCCTTGGCGTTTCATTATTCCTCTTTTGCGCGACGTTATCGCGCATTTATTATAGGGAATTATGAGTTTTTTAGCCTTTACGTGTATGTGTTACTCTGATATCCATTACAATTCCATGCGCGACCTCGACCTGAGACCTTAACAACTATGTTTTGGCATGTGCTTTGCCTTAGTTGTGCTTAGGTATTTTTATGGTCTAGCTGCGCAGCATGTAGGATGGATCTTGTGAGTGATTTGAGCTAAGGCTCGTATGATTGGGCTAGGGCCCTGAGCTAAGGCTCATATTATTGGGCTAAGGCCCTGACGTTTTAGAGTTAAAACTCGTTAACGCGTTTGAGCTTGAAGCTCGCGCATGTATGTTTTACTTCGTTTTATTTTTGTTTTGATGTCAATACAATGTTGTCATATTGCTCAAAATTAATAAAGGGAAGTGTGAAACATGTATGCAAAAGGTAATAGAACACACATTAAGAGAAGATAGCGCGTATCATTATTCATAATGGCTTAAAAAGCCTTGATTACAAACTTGACAATTTTTACATGAAACATTTTCTAAGCTGTGCTGCGTTCCATGCGCGCGGGATCTTCTTTCCATTCAAATCTTTTAAAGCGTATGCGCCTTTTCCCAATTCTTCCGAGACTTGATAAGGTCCCTCCCAATTGGGGGACATCTTTCCCGGGGGTATCGCGCGGCTAGCTTCATTGTTTCGAATGACAAAATCATTCTTCTTGAAGTGGCATTCTTTCACGCGCTGATTGTAATACTTTTCTAGTTTTTTCTTGTATTTGGCTTCACTGATGATAGCCGCTTCTCTGCGCCCTTCAAGTAAGTTGAGATCCAACCTTCTTTCGCGCTCGTTATCAATCTTACTCATCATGAGCACTCTATGGGATGGGCATCCAATTTCTGCTGGAATCATAGCCTCCGTTCCATAGGTTAGGCTGAACGGGGATTCGCCATTGCTGGTTTTGCTTAATGTCCCGTGCGCCCACAGGACATTAGGTAGCTCCTCGACCCATGAATGGGATTCTCCCTCCAACATTTTCTTCAGCCCATTTAGCAAGCTTTGGTTCGCGCGCTCCACTTGGCCATTCCCCTGAGGGTGGTATACTGAAGTGAAGATTTGGTTGATGCGCAATTCCTTGAGCCAGCTGGATATCTTCCTGTCGGTGAATTGTTTGCCATTGTCGCTCACAATTTCCATGGGCAGGCCAAAACGGCATATGATGTGGCTCCAAATAAATTGCTTCATCGCCTCGGCTGTGATTTTTGCTAGTGGCTTGGCTTCAACCCATTTTGTGAAATAGTCTACTGCCACTACCAAAAATTTTACTCGCCCTTGCGCTTGCGGTAGGGGACCCACAATATCGATTGCCCATTTGTGGAAAGGCCATGCGGAGGTCACCGGAATCAAGTTGTTCTTTGGCCGCATGGTGTTTGGCGCATAGCTCTGACACGCTTTGCATTTTTGGATCTCTTTTAACGCGTCCAAGTACATGCCTGGCCAATAGTAACCTGCGCTCATTGCCTTGGCAACCACCATGCGCGGGCCAGCGTGTATTCCACAGATTCCTTCGTGAATCTCTCTGATCACATAGCTTGCTTCCTCAGCATCTAGGCATTTCATGAGCGGTCCAAGATAAGAGCGTCGGTATAATGTACCATCAAGCAGTTCATAGTTCTGCGACTTGTGTCTTATCTTCCTCGCCTGTGCGCGATCGTCCGGTACCTTTCCCTCCTTCAAGAATTCCATTATTGGAGTTATCCATGATGAAGGGGTTGTATGAATTACAAGGACAGACTTCGCTCCCACCGACGGGTTGCTCATTACTTCTACCCTGACATCTTTGCCAAAGTGATCGAAGCTGGTTGATGCCATCTTACTCAGCGCGTCGGCAGACTTGTTTTCACTGCGCGGAATATGTATGATTCTGAAGAAGTCAAATTGCTCGATGAGCTTTTTCGCCTGCTCTAGATACAGAGGCATGGTGTTCTCCTTGGCATCATAAAGGCCATTGACCTGTGCTGCTACCAAGTATGAATCAACATGGGCCTCTAGCTTTTTAACTCCGAACTTGTGCGCGATGCGCAGACCATCCAGCAGGGCTTCATACTCAGCTTCATTGTTGGTGCTCTTGAAATCCAACCTGATTGCGTAAGTATACTCATGACTTTCTGGATCCACCAGCTTGAGGCCTGCGCCAGACCCTTCATTGTTTGAAGCTCCATCAGTGAATAATCTCCAAACATTTTCTTCATTATTGGCTCGCGGAGGGTCTACCTCGCGCTGAGCCTCTTCAATTTTTCCTTCAGGGATTTCTGCGATGAAATCAGCTAAGACTTGTCCCTGTATTGCTGGGCGGGGCTTATAGGCGATCGTGTGCTCTCCTAATTCCAGCGCCCATTTTATCAGCCTTCCTAAGAGCGCGGGACGCCGCAAGACTTGCTGGATGTTGTAACCAGTCAGAACTTCAATAGGATGACCATTGAAATATCTATGAAGCTTGCGCGACGCGTGTGTTAGTGACAAAACTAACTTTTCCATGATGGAGTAGCGCGTCTCAGGATCTGTCAGCACCCGACTTACATAATAGATTGGTGTTTGGATTCCCTTGCGATCCACCAACAACACTGCGCCGATGGCGCGCTCTCCTGCTGACAGGTACAATGTTAGAGTTTCGCCAGGAAGTGGAGCTGTGAGCGCAGGCAGATTTATCAGACATTCTTTTATCTCACTGAAAGCTTGCTCGGCCTCAGGTGTCCACTTGAATTGGCTTTTCTTTAGGCAATTTCTCAATGTGTTAACGAATGGGGTAGATTTGCTTGCATGGTTCGCTAGGAACCTGTTGATTGATACCAATCTACCATTCAACTTTTGAACTTCTTTCATGGTGGATGGTGAGGGCATGTCAAGGATAGCCTCCACCTTCTCTGGGTTCACCTTGAAACCATCCTTGGTGACCATTACACCGAAAAATTTCCCTTCTTCTACGCCAAATGTGCATTTGCTCGGGTTGAGCTTCATGTTTATTTCCTTTAGGCGCCAAAGGGTTTCTTCGATGTCTTTGAGCATTTGTTTTTCCTCCCTGCTTTTGATCACCAAATCATCCACGTAGACTTCTAGGTTTCTTCCAATTTGCTCGTTGAAAACCGCGTCCATGAGTCTTTGGTAGGTGGCTCTCGCATTCTTCAAACCAAAGGGCATTTTTGTGTAACAAAAAATACCCTTGTCGGTTCTGAAGGCAGTCTTGTCCTCGTCTTGTGGTGCCATTTGAATTTGGTGATAGCCCTTATAGGCATCCAGAAAACATTTGAGCTTAAATGGCGCCACGGAGTCCACCTTCACGTCAATGTTTGGGAGGGGGTAACAATCTTTTGGACATGCTTTGTTGAGGTCTTTGAAGTCAATGCACATCCTCCATGACCCGTTGCTCTTCTTTACCATCACAGGATTGGCTACCCATGTCTGGTATCGTATTGGGCGGATGATGTTTGCGCGCAGTAGATCCTCTACTTGCTCATTCATGGCCTTTGCCTTCTCATCCCCCATGATTCTCTTCTTTTGAGCAATTGGCTCTACGGACTTGAACGTGTTGAGAGAATGTTGCGCCAGGTCTCGCGGAACCCCAGTCATATCAGAATGTTGCCACGCGAAGACCGACATATACATTGTGAGCAATCTTTTCATTCTCAACCTTGTGTCGTCTGATATCGTAGCTCCAATTGTGATTGTTTGCTCTGGGAATTTTGGGTTGAGAATCCATTCCTCTGGCGCGTTGTTTGCCATTGGAAGTTTCATTCTCCCTTCCCGCGGAATACTTGTCACTGCGCACAAATGATCTCGGTATACAAATGTTACACCTGTTGGTGTTGGGAACCCCAACGCGCCGTGCGCTGGCGACGGTATGGCGTTGAATTGGGCAATCGTTCCTCTACCCAAGATCATATTGTGGCATGAAGTGGTGGGCAAGACCAAGAAGTTGACAATTTCAGCTCGCTTGTGTTTCTCATCCCCCATAGTTAGTTCAAATTGTATCTGACCTAAGGGGTGAATGATTTCATTTGAAACACCCGAGATTGGTGCATTCACAATTTCGAGCCTTGCTTGGTCTGCTGGATCCAACTTCCTGAAACATTGCTCATACATGATGTCTGATTCACTGCCAGTGTCCACCAGGACTTTTGACACTTCATAATGAGCAATATGTGTAGTGATGACTAGAGGACTGCTGATAGAAGGGCCTCCCCTGATTCTTGGGAAGATTACTTGTTGCTCGCGCCAATCTCCTTGGACTTGCGCGCTTCTCTTTCTCGATCTTTGCCCTTGCCTTCCTCCCTCGGCTACACAGATTCTTTTGAACTTTTTGCTGGCTGAGGCTCCATCTGGTTGTTCATTCTCTGGTCTTGGGTTTTTCACCTGGTGAGCCAACTTGCCTGATTTCACATCTCTTTCAATCGCATCCTTCAAATGGTGGCATGCATCGGTGTTGTGCCCTGTGGACTTGTGAAACTCACAATACTTGCCACTGTTTGGTGGTCCCTTATAGTGTAGTGGCTTGGGGCTTTTAAACTGGACATTCTCTGTGCTTAACACTTGTGAAGGCGTTTTAGTGAGGGGAGTCCATATTCTTGGTAGAGGTCTGTTAGGCTCTCTGCCGCCTTCCCTCTTGTCACCCTCTCCGCGATTACGACTGTCTTTTTGGGGCTGGGGTGAGCTTGGTTGCGCCTGCTTTTCTGCGGGAGAAAAACTGGTTTGTTGCAACCTGGACCATACAGAGTTTTGTTTGCCCCTCCTTTCGTTGTTGCGCGGTGCTTCTGCTTGGTGCCCTCTTTCTCTTGCTCTATCTTGGGCAATTTGTTTTTCATTTCGCGCGAAGACTCGCGATGCTTCCATTAGCTTGGCCCAAGTGGTTGGCATGCCATCTCTGCTCACGAGAGCTCTGCGGAGTTGATCACTGCGCGCACCTTGTATAAAGGCCACGCGCAAGAGTTGCTCGGTGATACCTCCAATTGCAAGAGATTCCTGATTGAAACGAGTTATGTAGTCTTCAATCGTTTCATCATTCCTGCGCACGCAGTGCATGATGTCATCAGGGTCGCGCGTGTGTCTGCGCTGCTGTACGAAGTGAGCTTGGAACTTCTCCAATAGCTCTTCGAACCCATCGATTTGCCCAATCGGCAAGCTTTCGAACCAGACACGCGCCGCGCCCGTGAGGCAGCGAGCAAACATGTGACACCATGTTGGCATCGTCCAGCTTTCTAGGTTTCCAGTGTTATAAAAACGTTGTAAGAAATCGTCTGGATCTGTTGTGCCATCGTACTTGCCCAACCCACTTGGCATCTTGGTTTTGTGTTGAATGGGAGCCTTCGCGATGCGCTCAGTGAATTTTGAATGCTTCACCAAGATGGCTGGCCTGTACGGTGTGGTTACGTCCACTTGCCCTCTCGCTGGTGGGCTGTACGGTGTGTACAGATCCAGATCGGCTTTGGCTCCAGGCGCCATGTTCATGTGCGCGCGGAGCTGTGAGCCTCCTGCATAAGTATCTCGCGTCTTCCTCATGCTGTGCACCTCTTCATCACTAAAATCAGTGTGTTCAGTGTGAACAGAGTGACCATCTTCCGGCGCGCGCGCCCTTTTTGTTGTTCCTTGAATGGTTTGCTTATCAAACGCGAGCCTTTGTGTTAGGTCGGCTAACTTTTTGTGTTTGACCAGCTCATTGTATTTGTCCATTAAACGCCGTTGTTCGTTTATGAGCCATTCTTTAGGGTCATTTGTTTCATCTTCTGGACCCATTGGTCCTTTTTGTTTCGCGCCGGTCAAATTTTGGAACGTGAGATCGTCTGGAGGAGTTTCAGTCTGGCTATGAGGAGTTGTGATGAAAAGATGGTTACTGGTGGTGCGCGCAGAATCACGCGGCACCCTCAGAAACTGCTGTCCCTCATTAACATACTCACGCTCAATATCCTCCAGAACTTGATCGCTGTTTCGAACACCAGAAACCATGGTGAAGTTTTTCAGAGAGAACTGATGAGATTTTGTTGCCGTTGTAACAGGTGATGGCGCCAATGAAGAAACGTGGATCGGCTCACTGGTAGACAATCAACTTTCCTCGGGTATGAGTATGCTATTTCACCGATGGTTCTCCGGAGTATGAGATCTTCCACCTACAAAACGAGCAGCACCGTGAACTTACCCCTCAGAAAGGGACAGAGGGGTCATCTTTGGGGTAACCCTCCGGTGTGAGAATAAGAGATTGTAGGAGAAGATAATAATAATCTGAGAGTGAGTAAGGAATTGGAATGTATTTTCTTGCTTCCCTCCCCTTGTGGAGGTGGTGTGGTATTTATAGTGTTAGGGTTTCCAATGATTGGGCTCAGATCCCATTAGGGCCTTTTTGGCCTCCTCCTGTTGCTTTGCGCCACGTGTCCTTAGGACACCTGGTGCTTTTTCATTGATTATTCTCTGACCCAGGCATTTTACCTGACCCATGTGCAATCACGTGGTAGCACATGGGTTTTGCTGAGTTGTCCACCTTTCATTGGCAGCTGTCAACATCAGCATATTCTTATTCCTTAAAGGATACCTTCTGGAAGGTTGTCTGACGAGCACAATCAAGGTTGTCCTTATCCTGATTTGGATAAGGACGAGGTTGATTATGTGCACGTGTGATATGCGCCTATCCTGAGGATGCGCGAAGTCTTCTCTTTATTCTCACGCGCAGATGTTTCATGCGCAGATGTGATATGCGCAAGCATATGTAATGCGTGAGCATGCGATATGCGCCACGAACAGATGTGATATGCGTGAGCATATATGGTGCGCGAGCATGTGATACGCGTGAGCATATGTGATGCGTGAGCATATATGATATGCGTGAGCATATGTGATGCGTGAGCATATGTGATATGCGCCGTGCGCATAGGTTTTGGCTTTGTACCTTCATGATATCTTGATTTCAAGCCTCTTGTCTATATCTTGTGGGTTGACCCGCCCCGCTCGATGTTAAGGCGGGTACATACCTCTTCAGCAACTACAGAAGATCCTATCTGCTGTGCTACCACAGGAGACGCCGCAGTCACCTCCGTTGTGGGCGTTGACACCTCCGATGCACCTGCATTAGTAGTCCTCCGAATATCCTCAACCAATCTCACCACATCCGCCATCTTCGGCCTCTGCTCGGGTGACCTTACCACACATTGCATCCCTATCTGCAACATTTCCACCATCTCCTCTTCTATGTTAGGATACTTCAACAACTCCACATCAAACATCTCGGCCGTCCACTCCTCTCGCACGACCGAGTTAACCCATCTCACCAAATGCACCGCCTCCTCACCACCCGTCGCATGAGTAGGTGACTTTCCTGTTAAAAGCTCAAGCAGCACAACACCAAAAGAGTAGACATCTGATGCTTGGTACACTTTTCGCGTGTCGGATACTTCTGGTGCCCGGTAGCCGCCTACACGCATCACTGGTGGAGTTAATGGAGTCATCACTACAGTCAGGCCAAGATCACTTACACAACCGTATCGTTGCGAGTTTAAGAAGATGTTGGAGGCTTTGATGTTTCCATGAACAAGTTTGCCACCGGTTTGTGTGTGGATGTATGCAATCCCTCTTGCTGCTCCTATGGCTATTCGCAATCGGCTATCCCAATCTAACGGAGTCCGCTTTTCATCTCTTTTCGCTGCAAAATAGAAAATTCATTATAAGTTCATAAAACCATATTAAACACTAGGGGAAGGTTCATGTACATTTTAATCTTAACGTGAGAATGCAAGAAATAATACTAATTTATAAAAAAAATAAGAATGTAAGAAACAATACCAACTACAATACCAATCTACATAAATAATAATTTATAATAACAAAGAAAAAAACCTAAAAATTACAACAAAAGAATCAAAATCAAAAACAAAATAATAACAACATATACCAGCAAATACTAATACTGATAACAACAAAAGAAAAAAATCTAATAATAACAACAAAATATAATCAGCAAATAATTATAACATCTCATAATCGAAAATGAGCAAATACGAACAAAAAATAACAGAAAACACCTATAAAAATAAACCTAATGATAACAGCAAATTGGTTCTCACTGTTTTCATGTTAAGAATAAAATGTATTTGATCCTGTTTCTTAAACACTAAACCTTTGCTAACAAAAACAAACAAATGGATGGAAACATACCGTGTAACAACGAAGAAACACTGCCTTGATCAAAATAATCATACACCATTAACTTTTCGTCTTTTGAATAATAATAAGCCCTCAGAGGAACAATATTTTCGTGTCGAATATTTCCAACAACCTCCATTTGGAGTTCAAAATCTCGTTTTCCTGCACCGACTTCCTTTAACCTCTTCACAACAACCGTGTTTGCATCCTCCAATGCTGCTTTATACGTCATACCAAACGTACCCTTACCGAGCACCTCAGCAGAAGCTCTAAATAAATCCTCTAAGTCAAATGCAAGGCTGCTACCTTCAAAGAACACAAGACTTCCATTCCCGTTGACATTTTGACTTCCGGATCTCAGTGTTGTTACATTTTCTCCTTTTAGTTGTCTCTCTGCATCATCCTTTGAATACCAGAATATCATTATCAATGCAAGTAGCACAAACGCTAACGTACAACCGCCTATCGCGATTCCAAGAATCGCAGGCTCTCCGAGTTTTGTATTCGGCGGTTGACTAACTGGAGAAAGAACAGGTGGCATTGAAGTTAGAGTGGAAATATTATTTCCAGCAAAAGCCGAACCGGGAAATCTTTCAAGAGTTTGAGGTACGGGTCCAGTAAGATTATTATTCTACAAATCAAGAACTTGCAAGCTCGGTATATTAATATTCGGGATTTCACCAGAAAACGAGTTGTTTGCGAGATTTAAAGCAGTAAGGTGACTTAAACTTAAAACGGAAAGCGGAATACTTCCACTGAAACCATTGTTCGACAAATCAAGTATCGAAAGACTGTTCCAATCCGAGAAATTCAAAACCAACGGGCCGTAGAAGCCATTGGATTGAAGGTAAAGAGATGTTAAGTTTCTAAGGTTGGCAAAATCAGATGGAAGCCAGCCCGTTAGCCCGTTTGATCTCAAACTCAAAATCTGAAGAGCTGATAATTGGCTAAGTGTGTTTGGAGGAATATGACCATGAAGACTAAAAGCCGGTAAACGAACCGCTATGATTCTTGAACTATCATGATTACATGTTACTCCAGTCCAGTTAACACAAGCTGAAGAACTCATATCCCAATTAATGGCGCGACTGTGTGAAATGCTTTGAATGAAATTAATTAAAATCTGCTTATCTGCAACGGGCTCTGTGGTTAGTAACGACACAAATGTTCCAAACAAGAACAATGCATAGAATAAAAACTTGTTCTTGCACATCATCTTCATGTTGTAATTTGTGATAAACCTCAAAAGTTATAAAACCTTTATGCTCATCTGAATAAAATCATGATCAAAATGATACATTTAGTACTATGCAAGTAATGACATCCAGCTAACTTGTGTGACAAAAAATGGTTTTAGTCAAACATGAAACCTAAATGAATACTTAAGTTATTGGTGAGCTACTTTAATGTTTATTAATCTTCTTCCGTACTTTACTGACTTCTGTGACTCTGTTTGGATTATAGTGAAAATGAAGGAATTTGCTAGTTTTTTAAATTGTTATTTCAAGGAATTCATGATTAATTTTATTATAATATACAAACAGTTAGCTACATCATTCCACAGACACAGAAGTAGAAATAACGATGTTACAAAGAAATTACATAAAGATAAAATGGTCGTCCACGGAACACTAAGACCGTTGCTTTGACAAAAAAAGTCAAAGCTTTGAAAACTATTGATCAGAACAGCCGTTCGAAGACTATCGGGACTAGGGGTGCAAAAAAGCCCGAGCCTCAAATAAACCTCTTTTAGTTATTGAGCCCAAGCTCGCGCCTTGTAAGGGAAGCTCGTTTAGGCTCATTGAGCTTTGACGAGCCTTGTGTAAATTTAAGTTTTTACATATTTTGGACTTCTATGTATTTTAAATTTTACACTGCACAGTCGAGCTCAAGAGCTTTAGCTCGTTTAAGGTACTACATGAGCTCGAGCTGAGCTTAGGCTTGTGTACGGTTTTTCTCATAATATAAAAAAGTAACTAAAAACGTATATAAATTAATAAATAATAATGAATGAGTGTAGCCCGAGTTTGAAAAAACCACTAAAGAGCCAAGCTCAAGCTTTTGAAAAATTAGCTCGAAACGAATTGAGCTCGAGCATAGTCTCAGCTCGCTTCATTTGCACCCCTAATCAGGACAGCCATTTTGATTATATGAGGTCAACAACCAATATCTAGACGGCTGTTTTGACCATAGACCGTCAAACATTAAAATTGTTTTATCAAAACGGCTGTTCGACCTCTATTCCAAATGCCATTTAAAAACTGTGTATAGTTGGCCCCAACACAAAATTAGCAATAACATTAACAATAAGAAAAAGAAATGTAGGTAACTGGGCTCACCTCACCTTATCCAGATCTCAGTAAAATCGGCATTCGGCTGGCTATTCATGAAGTCGGTTAGAATGTACAAGCATGAAAGAGACTATTGAATCTAAATTCTAGTTGTTAGACAGAGAGAGAAATGATAATATTAATGGAGATGAGGTGGAGAATAATAAATGAGTGAGTGAATGAGTTAGCAGCAATCAATGATATTGGAGTGGAAGATGCACATGGTAGTGAATAAGGTGAAGAAGAACTAACTCAAACCATAATAATAATAATAATATTTAACAAGTTTCAACAGCTAAGAAGAAATGCAGCAATGATTTGGAGGGAGAAGAAATTCAAAGTTAACTTACAGGTAGTACAATACTATTGTAACAGATGAGGTAATCACCCATTACAACCGCCCATGCCCCTTGTATAAATACACACTTATCTATTTTGGCATTTATTATAATTTTTTTTAAATGCACAAAAGTCATTAAAGAAGTCTAGTGGCGGTGGAGCATACGTATGACTTCATTTAAAATATGTGTAGTAGTTGATGGCTCCTTACGTCTATTCTGTTTTGTAAAAATATATATATATTGTTTAGTAAACTTTAATATTTTATTTCCTTTTTGTCTTCATGTTATAGTAGTAGCAACATGCTTGGAAGTGGAAATTGGAACTAAAAGATACATTAATATAAAAATAATACATAAGTTACTTCTAAACTTTGTAAACAATCAATAACCCAGAGATCATAAGTCAGAAGTAATTAACCCAATTTACAATCAAAGGCAATATAAACGATAGACGACACGTTGTGGTAATGGTAGTACAGTCTCAGGATGAACCGCTCAAAAAATGGACTGCAGCCTCCTTATCATTATCATGGGTGAATAACGCGTCAGCAACACTATTGGCTTCAAACCCCATTTCTCGCAACAACATGTAGCCGTTCACAAATTCCCTAACCTGTGAATATCAAATAAAACCAAAATATTTAAAAATACAGAATGTTATTATCTTAACACAATAATTTTCTAAGAGTTGAAGGACAATAACTACAAATAAAGAAGACAAGCCCGTACCTTAGTTGGATTATCTCCATATTTAACAACAGCAATAGTTACTGCATCTCTATTAAGGCCTGTCGCCATGTATTTGCCCGCCACCGGGTCTACACTAGAGTTCTGCATGAAAAATAAGAATCACAAATTTTCAGGAAACAGAAAATAACCCTTATATAAGGTGCACATTTCAACAAACATCGACACATTCTCATAAAAAAGATCAAATATGTAAGCACCATCATTGTCCATTGAACACAGATATCTAGAAGTTCAACAATCCGAGCTGAAATTCATAAGTTAGCTGCATGGTTCAATGTCCTACTTTACAAACTTTGTCCATTTGTAATTATTCTCCATATTTTATTTGCTGTATTATATGATATAATTTATATCACAGTTGTCTGGTTAAACTAGCTTTTATAACTTGTGTACATCAACATGTATTGTCATATCACATTCATGTGTATTGGTATTTATAGATTGTTTTTGGTGCTCTTATTTTGACCTCAAAGATAGACGGGTAAAAAGAAAACCATGGAGATGGCCGTCAGACACGTTTCCATTACAAATCCAAACTCGGGTAAATATATAAACAAACAGCATCCATAAAATTATGTGTATTAATCAGAAAAACGACATACCGCACGAGATATTGGTTTTGCAGTTCTATGGGGGAGGTTTTCCAGTCCAAGCTTGGTCCAGTTTGGGTTTTCCTTCTCTGCTTCAGCCAGTATCTTCCTCTCTAAGTCAAAGTCAAACTGAAACGTGCTTCGAGGAATTTCTCCAGTGTGTGGAGACATTTGAGGCTACAATAATCAGCACTTAGAATAAGAACCAAACAGCGTTATAAATTATAATCTAATCAAACAAGACGACACAAAGGTTCTTATATCACAATGCTTTATGTCACACATATATAACATCCTTTCAATAAGTCTAGAATGACAATTAACGAAATATATCTGCATTACAAGTAATTATTCACAAACAATTAGGTTAGAAAGGAAAGAATTCAGGGAATGATACGAAAAAAGTGTATAGTTTTCTAAACACAATGTTTTTCAAAAACAGGATGCCATGACTGAATCGGAAACGGGGTCTGCATTTTTGACCTTTTCTTTTGTTTCGCGAATCAGGAACTTAGTGAAACTAGAAAGAAGCAATGGAACTTAGGATATGGCCAAAATCTTACGAATGGCAGCGAGGTGCTTGGCTAGGGCTTTTGACAAGATAGGTTTTGGGCATAAAAGTTGGTTTCATCACTTACAGTGTGTTCTCGAGTTTCATTTAAGGAGAGAAAAGAAAAGGAGGAGAATTAAAAGAGAAAAGAAAGAGAGGGGGAGGAAAATGTATCACTTTATTTTGTATTCCCGAGTTTAATGAAAATGGAAGGAAAGGGAAAGAAAATGTAGAGGAGTTAATAGGCAATTAATGAAACAAACACATTTTCTCTCATAATCTCTCCAATTTGGAAAGATGATTATACACTTCAATTTTCTAGTCTTTTCTCTCCCTTTCCCTCCCCTCCCATCCTTAAAAAAATCTCTGAAACATGATTCCTTCACCTTTTCTTCTCTTTTCCTTCCCCTCCCCTCTTTAAATAAGACTCGGGAACACAGCGGGGTTGAGATACTGCACAATAATGCCTTAACGTACGATAGGTACGCGAGACGCCCAAAGGCAAAAATACTAGAACGCTCAACCAAAAACCTAAAACGCTTAAAAACGGTTTTCGTGAAGAAAAGTAAAAAATTGATGGATTAACGATCCGTCTGGCTTTTGATACCTTTGGCTCCTTGGCACCGGAAGCTATCCGTTTCCTAACCAGGGTTCAACGGGTTGTGCATAGCAATGTGTCGACTCCAAAGTGGCAGGGGTATGTCTTTAGCAGGTTAGGGTTTGCAATTCAGAAAGGGGTGGCGGCGCAGCTTGTTGCCCGCCTACCTGCTATGTTGATGTAATATCTATGTCTCTTATTAAATATATAATATAAATTTTATTTTGTTTTAATAATTATCTTTATTGAAAAAAAAAATTAACGATCCAAAACTGTTTATTTCGGTGAACCGATGATTAGTTGGATATATATTGAAGATTTCGAGATCTTGTGATGTGATTTCATGGATCGATTTCATGAAATATAAGTATTCTTGTACGTTAAGCAATTATTGTGTTGCATCTTTTCTCAAAGATAACAAGTAGCTTTTGGTGCTAATAATTCACAAATGTAAAACTGAATATAATAGATTATATATGATTACAACAACAATGCAATGAATTAAAATAAAGTAGAGAAAGGATAGAATAGGATACCGGTGGTGTAATACGAAACTCTGGTTTTAAAGTAACCATAATCCCCATTCCTGCTAAAAAATAAACAATAATAATATAGCTTATTATTATTATTATTAATCAGCTATCGAACCAACAGAGATTCAACAACAAGTAAAACTTACAGGAAGAAGAGGCTGTGTTATTATTATTACGAGCAGGTGGATGAATAACACCGGATTGGCCGATCTTAGGGTAAAACGATGACGGTCCGTACAACGGATGAGATGAAGGTGCTGCTGGTGGATTCAACATGTTCCTGAAATCGTAATCCATTTGATTATTATTATTATTATTATTATTATGGAAGGAAGGAAGCGTATTGAAAAAGAGTCGCTCAACAATCAAACAACAACGCGCAGCGGAGCTTCTTGTTGATGTCAAAGAAAGTTATATGTTAGCCTCAACTTACAAAAATACCCTCCTAACCTTTGGTGGAAAAATAAAACATTATATTATTTGTTCGGTCGATCACCGAGTGAAAGAAACAAAGTCTAAATACTTAAATTCCGATGTTAAATAAAAGAAATTTGTCATCCAAAAAGTGTGTACCAGCCAGACAATAACTAATGTGTTTGTCGGTTCATATGATAAACCGCAATTATACAATAAATCAAGCCTACACACTATAATGATGATGATCTTTATATTTTTAAGGAGACATCTATTAAACTAGTCTCGTAAATTACTGTAACTGTAATTATCTTTATACCTTTAGTGATCACAACATTAGTTATGCATAAAAATATTTTTAGTAAAAACAAATCTATAAGGGTACTATGAGCACATACATAACTGTTGAATGAAAGTACATGATCCACATCATCCAATTAAATGAGAATAAACTCATTTTTCTCATCAACATACCCAAAAGTTTGCCAAATTAATAGAGGTGGTGTTCCAGCCTGAATGTGTTCCAACCAATCATAAACACACAACCGTTTATTTATCTTTTTTTTTCTTTTTACATTTCATTTAAGTTACAAGTCTCTAGCTTATACATTGCATTTACAAGATTTGGTGTGATATACTTTCAAGTTTTGAGTGTTTGATATTTTTACTCTAGCCTCTAGGGCTGACGTTTTGGAATACTAGCTTTAAGAGTATCTACTGTTACAACAATATAAAGATGACAAGAATATGACTCAACATCCATCACATATTTGGTTCATTTGATCTACAATACATTCTCCATCTTCATATTATTATCATCAAAATCCATGTAACACTCCTGTAAGCACTATATATAGTGTCTAGTTTTGTATATTTAAAAACCAAAGAATCAAGTATCAGTATCAGTCCAATAAAGAAACAAATTGCCTGAACCCTGAATATGGATGTCATTGTATGCTCCTTTCAACCAAATCCATGAAAATTCTGTTGATATTCAACTGTCACAAGCATCAGGGACCTATCTCTGTTGTGTACATATCAAACCAGCGTTCTTCTGTGATATTAAACTATGCACCTGCACATATACCTCCTGCAAAACAACTACCATGTTAAACTCCAACACCATCTTAACACTATAACTTGAGCATATAGGCTACACCTAAAGGCGACAATACGGATAGGTGGTAACGGGTCAAATCTGTATGTGTGTGTGTGTGTGTGTGTGAGTGAGAGAAAGACCTGTTGACCAAGATGCACAGCAGAACTTTCTGTCATCAATATGTTTGACATCAAGACCGATGAACCAGGAACCGGTACTGACATCATCAAAAGCATATGTGCGAAGAATTGATCTGCCAGGTCCAAGAATAATTAAATAGTCAGCCTAATTGTTAGCAACATTTTAAATGCAAAGTATGAGATACTGGTAGAAACCGGTGTAAAACCTGTTAATTGAGACAAATTTCGCTAATGCCTTGGATATAACAAACATTTCACCGGATGCATGGCGGAAATACCTGTTTAATCACAAAAGGCAAGCCTAAATAACTCATACAAAAATGATACAAAAAAAGCAAGAACAAATATTTAATACTCCTCTATTATCCTTCTTCCAAAACATAACTAGACAAGTACTAAACTGACTATATTTATATAATATAGATAAAGGGAAAAATGTCAGATATTAGCTTCTTACGTCTTTCCATCCCCAAATTTCCACCAATCGGGTTCATACCATTTCTGACCCCTGCCAAAATCCACAATCACCAAAAGATCAAAATCAAATGTCATTAAAAAATAACATCAATTGAATATATTTAGCAGTCTTGAACCCTTGGGTGAGTTTAGATCACTTACTGTTCAGAGAAAACTTCGCCTGATTTCATACACCCAATATATACACGGGGAGTGTCTAAATGAGCTGCAAGTGTACTTCCCAAAGCATCTGTAAAACAAATGCAGTTTCAATATCCTTAGTTCCTTTTCCTTAATATTGTTTGTTTTCTAGTATAGAATGAAACCCTTTAACACATATAATTAAAAGCATGATCCTAATTGAGAAATAAAATACTAGCATTCGGATTATATCCAAAATTCATCTGGTAATCAACTTACATATATGACCAATGAACTCACTTTTATGCATTACTTCTAGAGAAGCAAGTTAAAGTTATGTCTTAGTTCCAAATATGTACATCTATCATCGAGTAACAAAACAATATGCATGCCCTAATGGCACTGTGCTTACCGATATTTACATAAATATCATCGTTTACTTTGGCATAGTATTCAGCTTCCCATCTTTCTGCAGCGTGAGCAAAGAATAACTTGTTTTTCTTTGGAAGTTCCTCAGCAGACTCCACGTGACTGTCCTGTAAAATGTAAAGATATATCACTGTCCACTTGTCCAGCCATGGTGATGAACAATAACAATAACAATTGTTATACAAGAACAGTGCTTTTTCAGCCAGTCAGAAACTAGGTAGCATTGTCAGGGTGGTAAAAACATTGGACCTTGTATGTGAACTTTAAACTTTCATTCAGTTGTTAACAGTGGTTTAATGAATATGTATAAAATCAGTAATTAACGGTTGTATGTATGAAAACATGACATAAGAGATATATCAGTGATGAACAAGAAGTAGAACCTTATAGATAATGTACAGAATAGAATTATCTGTGATGAACAAGAAACCAAAAAAATGAAAAAGAGGATGCATTCCACACATCAACGAACGTTTACACTTACCAGGATAAGGAAATCTTTGTAGTCTTTATTTTCAATATCTATGCCCCTATCCAGACTATCTCCACGATTAGCACTGCAATTTAAATTGTCACGTATCAATTAAACTTCAGAACATGAAATGTCATCATGGACGATTGGAAATAACAACAGCTTTCAGTGAAAAAGAGTATACCTTCTTCCAATAACAAATCGAGCAATAACACCCTTTTGATCTTCCATCTTTCTCAGAGCTTCACCTGCAGCAGCAACACTATTACTATATTGATACCATATAACTTGTCCATAGTATATGCAACCACATGCATAAATTTCTCCAACAAGAACAGTGAAATATGAAACATGAATAATAGTAATAATTTTATCAAAAACAAAGTAAAAGAAGATGATAGATGCAAGCAATGTACTAACCAGATGACATCCATGCCTTCCGTATCACATCCCATTTGTTCTTGCGACCAAATCCTGTAAGGACTCCAATCACTACCAGCGGTCTCTTCTTGGGAGAAGTTTTAGTGGTTGACACGAGATTTGATACAAAGCCTTCTTGGCGGGCTGCAGCCAGTTCCATCTCAAGAGCTGTTAGTTTCTTCTGTTGTTCCCTAACAAGCATATAACCGTCAATCAAACTTACAAACTAAACTGTGTGCTAGAAGGCGGAATAGAGTACAAAAAAATGTAAATAACAATCACGTTACCTGCATCCTATTATTTTCAATGTATCATCCACTGATATAGCAGATTTTCCCTGATAACAAAAAGTAATTGTCATGCCAACTCCAAAAACAACCAGGTAAGAACTTAAGGAATACAAGCAAGTAAACAGATGATTAAGCACTCAATATCATATCAATTACGGTCCACACAAGCTACAGTACAGAAAGATATAGACATTTCAGACTTCTACAAGGCGTGTACAAAGTGCTCGATCATACAGTATTTCGGTGTTACCTTTACCAACAAATCATTGTAGCTGATTTAAGTTAGCGTATATGTGTTTAGATTGTGACTACTTAAATGAGCACCAACCCTCTCAAACATGAGAAACCAAGCTAGAAAAATTAAACATACTAATCATGCGATCGCTTTGTTTCTTACCTGTCCTGTTATTCTGTCAAGCTCTTTACCCAAATAAACCCTGTTTTCTGCATCCTGCCATAAACTTTGCAAGAAAACAAAAACAAAATCAATGCACACACTTTATACACGAATTGATTTAACAATATAGGCATGAACAGTCCATTTAAAACAACAAAACGCTGCCCTAATACGATTCTAGCATCTGTTTAAACAGTCAACGATACGCAATAAACTCAGATAAAAACGCCACTGACTTAACACCAAATTAGTTGAACATGATGAATATGTATACAGAGCAGTTTAAATCAGACTTCACAGGAGGTAGTTTATGTGCAGTAATCACACAGCTGACCGTTATCTACAATATAAAAGTATGCACAGTCCATGACAAACAACAAAACGCTGCCATAATACAATTCGAGCGTCTGATTACAAAGTATACGCTACACAATTTTACATCAAACTAGTTGAACGTGATAAATTTGAATACAAATCACATTAAATCAGACTTCACGAGAGGCAACTTACGTACATAAATCACACAGAACTATCATCAACAACAAACGCTGCCCTAATACAATTCGAGCATCCGATTAAACAGTATACGCTACACATTTAAACATCAAACTAGTTAAACGTAATATATTTGAATAGAAATCAGCTTAAATCAAACTTCACAAGACATAACTTACGCACAGTAACTACACAGAGGTGACCTAATACGATTCTAGCATCTAATTAAACAGTATACGGTACACAGTTATACATCAAAGTAATTGAAAGTAATGAATTTGGATAGAAATCAGTTTAAACTCAAACTTAACATGACATAAGCTATGTAACGAGTAGATTATTATTATTATTATGAGTTGATCGGATAAAATGATACCGGCCGGCAACATAGAAGGAAGCGAAGGCGGCGATGGTGCAAAGCAATAAGGCGGAGATAGGGGATCGAAAAACCAAGCCGTTCCGATGGTAATTCGAACCCTTGCTTTGCATTTTTTGTTTGTTTTCCGTTGACAGTCAGTGATGATGGAGTTGAAACGAAGGAAGATCTGAACTTAATAGCATTTTGTTAAAAGTCCGTTACCAGATCCGACGGCCTGGATTTGCTGCACCCAGCCACCCACTATGATCGCCAGCGTGTCTTCCAAGCTCAGCTTCCGACTCTATTGGGCCTTTCAGGGCTTGGGTTATGTAATGTCTTCACTCTTCCATGGTTACTTCCATGTAGACGTGCACAAACCGGTTAATTTAATAATTGGTTAGTAGTCAATGGTTAATCGGGTTGGATACTAACCGGTTTCCAAACACAAAATCCCTGACCGGTATAATCGAGTTCGGGTATAACTGAAAAAAATGGTTTTAAACAAAAATATTTAAAAACCTAAAATCGGTTTCGGTTAACCGGTTATTAACTTGTTTCTGGGCCAAAATGTATAACCGGTTAGGCAGTTACTAACTGCGAGTTTTGTCCATGTAGAAACCGGTTAGAGAGGGATCGGTTACTAACAATATTCATTATTATTCTATTTAAAACCGTAAAATAAACCGATTAAAACTGAACTGAATTATAAATTTGAATTGCGGTTATTTAAGTTTGATCATTTGGTTAAATAGAATTACGGCTTTGGTTCATTTATCTTAACTCGATTCAATAATGAATAACTGTAAAATAAATTTCAAAAATTATTTTGTTTATTTGGTTGAAAATTAAACCAAACTTTTATCCAATCATTCAATTCGGTATGGATCTTACTGAATCCTGTTTAATTCGTTTAGTTTTAGGTTACAACCAAATAACCCAAAATTGAATAAGTGACTCATTAAAACCAACTTTAGATTACTAATATCGTATCATATTTAGTTATTCTTAAAAAACTACCAATATATTTTGTAAATTTAATTGTTATTGTCGCTTATTTAATCACATGATAATAATTATTATTATTACTATTCATTTTACTCATTGATGGGCTATGTTTCTTTTTTTACAGTAAATACACATTTGTTCTTGAAATGTATTTCTAGCAAATTTTCCTCTACAAAGACTCAAAAGTCACAACCTCTTACCACCTCATGAAGGAAACCTTTTGGAATTACCTCTCTAACCACACTTATTGATGGGTCATGTCACATCTAACATGATACTTTTAATCTATTTATCACATAAGTTTCCGATTCAAAATATGATTCAATCTTTCTGAAGAAATATGAAAGTTATATTCCAAATTTCGCAGCTTTTCAGTCTAGTTATCTCAATCCACTCATTTTCTAAATTTAAACATGGAGTAATTGCTTAATATCTTTTGTAGTATGGATGAAACCATCAAATCATTTGAGCATCCACTAAAAACATTTTATAACCTCTTCAAAGTGTTGTTTTATAAGAAAAATACAATTAGACCACTAAAACTTTGTTTGTCTAAATACGTGAAATTGGATTCAAGTGACTATAAAATACAATTAGACCACTAAAACTTTGTTTGCCTAAAAAAAGATAATATACTACTTGTATCGATGTACTATAACATGATTTTTAGAACAAAGTAAAATAAACAAAAGATGGCACGCTCATACCATCAACTGAAATATTAACAACTAACCATCATCTCTCCTTCACATTAGAGATGCACAAATCGGGTATTTTCAGGAATTGGAATGGTACGAACCGGTTTCAGATATGGTCAACAAAAGTCAAGAACCAGCCGGGTAGAAACCGGTTCTGGGTATGGCCGGGTAGTTGACCAGGTTTGCCGGGTTTTTATCGACATCCGGGTCAGGTCGGGTTTTGACGGGTAGTGGTGGAATCGGTTCAGGCGGGTCTGGGTTAGTTCCATTTCCAGAGAGGAACCCAGAACCCAGTACGTACCCGCGAATCAAGTAGGGTCAGAACCGGTTCCAGGTAGGAACTGTCGGGTCGGATCCGAAACCAGTTTTTTATGCACCTCTACTTCTCGGATAAGCGCTCTCTCTCCTCCCGTCTCACATTCCCTTCCTTCTTTATATGTAAATCATGAATATTCATTATATTTATTCCACTATAATATTAAACATCGTATCCCATATGTGTTCCTATCTAAATATATGTTTGAAGCTTTTTCATAATTGAAAGTACAAAAGGCAGAAGATAAAAAGAAAAGTATCTATACTAATCAAGTATGGAAGTGCTATCAATAACCACACGTCAATTATTAGGTATATATTTTTGTTTTATAAAAAAAAGTTTGTAAATCTTGCGATTTTGAGCAAGGTTATCAGCCGCAATAAATATTTAAGATTTCAAACGTCATCACTTATTAAGCTAAATATATTTATTTGTATTCCATTTAGCTAGCCGTGAAAGATAAGAATTAACAGCTGATATATGATAAAATATGTTTAAGAAATAAATTATAAGTGATCATGAATAAATAATTTGTTACTATTTTATAAGTAACCACTACTTAATTTAAAAAGAAAAAATAGCCTCATGAGTTTTTTTAACTTTTCATTTTATTTATTTGAAAAGAAGTGATATCAAGTCATGAAGCAGGAATGGACAAGTATCCTTATTTCAAACACATTAGTTGTTTGTGTGTTCAAATAGATTTTTAATGTTATGAATGAATTATAAAATGATATATCCTACTTATTTATAAATTGGATGCGACTAAATGGTAGAGCACTCACTTTACTAGTGAGAGGTAGGGGGTTCAAATCTCACTATCACCAATTTATATTAGAGATATGAGGGATGACCCTGGCTTGCCAGGGTTCGAGTCCTGATCTCACCCGGTTTTACCGGCTCCTCGTTGTCGTGCCATTAGGCGGGCGTGGGGGTCGGGTTTTATCCGGTAAATCCCTCAATGGGGTGGACCGCTAGGGGCTTCGTCCGTCCGGAATAGTGGCCGGCTCGGGCTACCTTTGGTCAATTGGGACCACGTACGAAGTACCCGGCGTTACTTAGGCTCTTTAGAAAAAGTTATATCCTACTTATTTTTGGAATGGAAATTCACAAACTTTCTAACTCTACTAATAACCTACACAATTTTTTTTTATCAATAATGGGACTCAAACCTTCAACTTTAAAAAGACAAAAGTTTACGAATTTTATGCCTACTTATTTTCAAATAAAAATAGATCATTTCTCATTTATTTATAATAAGTAATATCAACTTTTATATAACTAATCTTGTACCTCAACTAATTGATGACAACCGTACGTAAGCCATTTACTACTAGGATCACAAGCATGCGACGTTGGTGGAGTGCAATGTTCAGCGACAATTGTTGGTCGTCTTCACGGAATATGTAGGACTTTAATGATCAACTGATTTTTAAATTCGATTTCTAAGAGATTTTGATGAGATTTCAATTATTTACTTTTAACTGTTTTTTTACATATTACACACACTTTTACGTAAAAAGATAACTTTAATCAATACAAACATGAACGATTTGTTAAAAAAAATATGATTTATGGTAATTTTTGTCTTTCATTAACTTAGTGTGTCACTGTTTCGTAATGAATTTGTATATATGTGGATAAATCATCGATTAATTAAAGAAATCATGTCTTGAATCAATGTGTTGATGGATATGGCCGTTAAGAATAATTCACAATTATTGACTTTTTCACATGCTTTTACTTCTTGTGCTACGTAAGTAAACTTTTCATAAGAGTTGTTCGATACAGGTATCCGGTAACGAAGCAAGCATTTACCGATAACAAGTTTTTAAGAAATTCAGGATCGATAATTTTGCCATATGGTACCGGTATTGGTGTACCGATATCGATACCAAGTTTTTTTGAAAATCAGGATCGATACCGATATGGTATCGAGCTCATCCCTAGTTCATGATCTATGTGGTTTACTTATATTAAAAAACCTAAAATTTAATTTAAAACATTTTTCATGGTTTTATATTACGATTTTTTTAAATTATAACTTAGCATTTTTGTTGTTAAATTTCTCTGTGCAAAAATGATGAGGAACCGAACTGATACCAGCCGATTCCTGTCTTAACGCGCGAATTAATTGTAAGTAGTTTATGTCAGATGGTATAAGATTAACCTTTTAAAATCTACTACTAAAAAATATCTTACTTTTAGGCAAAAGTCGAGTTAAATTTGCCCCACGGTTAATCCCCCATGTCATATTCACCAACAGGAACCGACCATCCTTGTTTTTTAATGGTACTAGCTTACATTATAAATAGGCATATAATATATTATATTAACATATGCAGCATAATTGATATGATATGAATCATATGATTATACTAACTTAATAATATATGTAAACAATTTGTTTTAGTTTAAATGATATGTTTAACAACTAACAATACAATTACGCATGGCATGGCGTCTTGAACACAATAGACAAATTTACACTTATGAAATTTATATACTATATCATGATACATCCCTCATTAGGTGAAAATCACATCTGATGGTGACTCGCTTAGTGAAAAAATACATTATGTGTCACCCGCAAATGCAAGAGTATAGTTTCACTTTTCACTCAACAAGTCATCATCAAACATATTTTTACCCAACAAGTGTCGTGATATTGTTTTATTTGTTGAAGAAGTCAAATTTATGGTTTCATATAGTCTAGTAAATGTTCATTTTAATAATTTTGATGGTAACTTTACATTATCATAAGTTAAGTTATGACCATACGAGAAAGTTAAAAATGTACAAGTTGTAACCTAAAGTTTAACCATAAGAGGACAAGAGCTTATGATTGTCCACACTCATAGTAGACGTGTGCCATGACTAATGCCCTCCCAAACGAAACGAAACAAAACAAAACTATATCAGCAGAAAGCAGAAGTATTAATCATCAATTTGTTTTTGGTTTGCAATGTTATTCAAATGTTTCCATATTGCCCCCTATACAATTTAAATAACCACTTTCCCCCCTTTACTACCACTAAAGAGTGAAGACTACTACTAACAATAACTCCTTTTGACATTCATAATAGGTAGTTTGGTACGTACATACGTATGTACGTACGTATGTATGTATATGAGTATATCGTATCTACTAACTATACCACCAAACTTAATATTAGATAACAGGAAACGATAATAAAAGAATTTAAAAAATGTTTAGATTGTGATTTTGTTCTAAACCTCTATGATAGCGTGGTGTGATTTTGAGATAAAATCAAAACAAAAAACCGAAACTTTGATTTTTGAATTTTTGAAATTATTCGATTTTCATTTTGGTTTTGGTTATGGTTCTTTGGTTTTTGCTACTTGAGCTTGAAAATTTTAGGCCGAAAAAAAGTTAGACCGAAAATAATGAATTTAGGTATAAATAATTTGGTTGATTATTAACTAGGTGACTATTATACATCTAGCCAAATGTATTTGAGTTCATATTAATTAAATTCTTGTAAATTACTTAAAACAATAAATAAATAAACAAAAATCTAGAAATTCGTTCAAGTTCTGTTTTTTCGGTTTTTGTTACATGCAAAACCAAAACCGAACCTTAAGTTTAGTTTTTTCAATAACATAAAACCAAACTATCGGTTTTTGTTGCAGTTCGTTTTTTTTACGTTCTTTTGACTGCTTAACCCTGTTGAAAACTAAAAATAAATGAGTAATGAGTTTTAATTTTCTTTTATTACCAGACTATAACTATTTAATTCTTTTCGGTATAGGTCATAACTCATAGTCGAACAAACCTAACTAGTGTCCTAAGTGCTTTAATTTTTTTAAAGTTTTCTTCAAGTAGAATATAATTTTTTTTATATAAAACTTTATGTTAAAAACTTAAATTAAAAACTTTCAACTAAAAGTTGTGTATGTGTGGCTGAAACAGACTACTATATGTAACTTTAATTCCAAAAAAGTTGAATCCAATGTCAAAAGATACTTGGGTCCGGCTCATACCACTACACGGGGATTGCTTTAAGTCTTTTATACCAATAGTAAAAGTTAAGTCCATGACCACAAAACTAAAGTAATAATGTCACCACTAAACTATTGATAAGTATCATATATGCAAGTTACCATTAATACTACGTAACTTGAAACTAACACGGAAAACCTCGTTCTAACCTGCCTCGTTTATAAACGAAGCCAGCTTGGATCGACTCATTTACAAACCAATCCAAGAACGAGCTGACACTAGCTCTATCGGTTTGACTAATGACAACCTTAATTTGAACACAAAGGTTGTGCATGAAACCGAAAAAACCGATCCGAAACCAAACCGAAGCAACAACCGACACTTGGTATCTTATTTTTTGTAAAACCGAACCAAGTTTATAGATTTTCATTTTTTATTTGTATTTTAAGTAATTTATAAACATTTAATAAATATGTAACTCAAATATTTTTACCTAAATATACAGTCACTAATTGTTATTTAAATAACACAAGATTTAAACCCACGTTCATTATTTTGAGCTACATTTGTTTTCTCAGTCATAATTTTCAAGCTCAAGTTACAAAAACGAAACTATATCAAACCTAAACTTAAACCAAAATGAATAGTTTAGCCTAAAACCCAAGTTTTCAAAACAAAAAGAAAATAGTTTTCAAAATTCCAAAAACCGAAGTTTCGGCTTTAGCCTAAAACCAAGCTGAACCGAACCGAATCGTGCACACCCCTAGACTCAACAGAGTACCCCCGGGGGGGCATGTATGTCATTCTTGATTGTTGATGGGGACACCCATTAAAACTTCATATAACCAAGGGACTATATTAGTAACACACAACAAACAAAATACATGCTATATATGCCATCAACCATACATATATTCTTCATATGCATATATTCAGAATCTGCCTGTCTTCTAGTTCTACAAACGTGTGGAAATTATTAACCTAGCTACATTTTCCATTCATCTAATTTGTAAGCATCATGCTTAATTATCTTCTGTGTTCTAAATTTAATGGGAGATATATTTTATTCTTAAAATCAAAAGAAAACAGTCACTCCCCACTTGTTTTCCAGTGTCACTAGATCGCAAGAATATGCTGTGGACGGTTGTCTTTATATTTTATTATTATTTAGATTTGTTTTCTACAAATAAAGAATTGGGGATATTGGTTTGTTTATACTATATTCTTGACGTGAGACTATCTAATTCTAATTATTATTATTATTATTATTATTATTATTATTATTATTATCTTTTTGGTGTAAGCATGTCTTTTTTTGGTCATGGATTCATATCATCTGGCCACAACTCACTACACGTGTATATAGTATATTCACGCCTAAAGAAACAAATATTATTATTGTTATTATTATTATGAAACTATTTTAGAGGAAAAGTTGTAGTTGATTTGTAGTTTTAGTGTTTTACAGTCTTTTAATTTCAGGTTATAAAAAATATAAAAAAATAATAAACAAAGAAGACATCAAAAGGAGACTTAATTACTGAGGTGTTGGTGCTACCTCTTTGCCAGTATTGAGGTATGTTTTGTTGTTTAATCTTGCATTTACTGTTCATTCTCTTTTTTGTAACTATTCCATTTACTGTTTTGTGTAAACTTTAGTCTCTGGTAATATAATTATGTGTTCTTGGGTTGTTTAGATTTGCATAACTGGATCTTGATATGATCATGTAATATAAAAAAAATCATTTTTTTATTATATATATATATATTGATATGATCATGTAAATTGTGAATGATAATATAATCATACTACCTGTTGCAGTTAAATTTCATCAAAGTATACATTTTTATCCAGTTTTTGATGATATAATGTGTGATAGAATCAAGTTGACTTATTGAAGTTGATTATTTGACCCTTGCATAATTTGACAGCCAACTTTGTAACTTTTAATCCACTATTTATTTTTATGATGATACTGTTGTCTTTGTGTTTGCTAGTAAATAAAAAAGCTTGTTGATTTATGCATATCTTTATATATTTGGCATTTTCAGTGTTAGGAGGGCAAAGAGGGTAGTGAAAAAAGAAAGATGGCTGATATTTGGAGTTCGTTTTGCGGGTGCACAGACATCACGAACACGAATTGTGATTCAGATTTGATTTTCATCACGAACCCGTCTTCGTGCATGAATCATTTTCTCAACATTTGTTTCGATTTAGTACTCCTTGTAATCTTACTCCTCAACATGTTTTTCAAGTCACCATTGAAGTCTACTGTTAGATCATCTTGGTCAGTGAAGAGGTAGGTCCCAGCAGAGCCCAGTTGGACCCGCAAGACTCACCTTGAAAAGAGACGTCTGCGCAGAAACCAACTGGATCCGCAGGACCCACCATGCTCAGAGACGTGACGTCCTTACGCGCAGTACGCAAGCTGTTCCCGCAGGAAATGCCTCCCAATGGTGAAGTACTCCGCCTGTTCCCGCAGCTGCGGATACAAGCCATCAGGGAAGGCCACCCGCGCAGCAAGGCTACACGCACAAGGCACTTAGCTCTCAATAATTCAGTTGTCACCTGAAGGAATGAGCAAAGCCGGGAACAATCCCGCACAAAGGCGGGAGGGGGAATACTCCCGCCCAAATAAGCCAGTCCGTACGATACGGGAAGATCTTTTACTGTACCTGACGAGGTATGGGCAAAAGATCTGACCAAAGATACGACAGCTCATTGACAACAGTATGGCGAGCAGCATGCTCTTGTACTGTATGTCACTATTAGCCGCTGCCTACTCACCAACTCCTGTCATACCACGTGCATAGCCGGCAGTTGGTGGAAAAGGAATAGTACACAGCAGGCCTGGTCACTGTCAGCCGCTGCCTACCCACCAACTACCAGCATGGCACGTGCGTAGGCCACAGTTGGTAGAACAGGAATACTATTCAGCCGGCTACACCTTCTTGGAAACCTACCTTCGGCTATAAATACCCCAAATGGTATGATCATCTCATCTTATCATCTTATCATCATATACTATCTCGTATTACATATTATACCTAATATCTGCTCTAGCAATCTCTTAATACATTTATATTCAAGAGCAATCTAGTCTGATTCTCACGCCGGAGGGTGGTCACAAGGAGGAACCCCCCCCTTCTCAGTGACGAGCTCACGGTGTCTGTTTTGCAGGTTATCAGAAGAACCATCTTGGCCGGGTCTAACCCCTCGTGGGAAACATCTATCTAACCCCCAGGTTATCCGTAATCTGCCCGGGGTCTGATTAGTGTTTCTTCATTGGCGCCATCCGTGCATAAAAGCTAGAACATTTCTTCAGTTTTTTCAAACTTCTGGAAAGATGGTTAAAGAAACTCCGGTAACCACAACCCCAGCTACTGGGGGGAATACCGGCGACTACACAGTTTTTACGAACACTACCCCGATTACCCAAGCCGGGGCAAGTGCAGTAAATTTTACGAACACTACCCCAGTTACCCAAGCTGGGGCAAGTGCAGTAAACAACCATCCCCTGGGATTCAATAATACCCAGGCGGAAAGACAACAGACGAGACTCCCCCGCCAAACACTTGAACAAGTTAAAGCGTGGGCGGAGGCACGTCAGAAGGAATTCCAAGCTGAGTTGGACGAACGCTTGCGTTCCGTCCAACAGGCTGACGAATTTGGAGAGTACTGGGACAATGATTCGGAGGAATCCGATAGTGACGCAAACCCTCGTCATAGGGCGAAAGGGAAGCGTAAGGAAACGGACTCCCAACCGAGAAGGCGTTTTGAAGAAACCTTCAAACCAAAAAACACATGTGGAAATCCACGTGACTTCTCGAAAACATTTACACCAACTGCTGCAAAGGCGGGAACGTCCAAATTTGCAAGGGACATTACGGAAGCAATCGTCCCGAAAAGTGCCAAACAGATGTCCAACATCGGCACTTACGATGGTATATCTGATCCAGACGATCATTTGAACAGGTTCATAGCGGGGGCAACCGTCAGTAGTTGGACGGAACCTACGTGGTGTTACATGTTCCAAATGACGCTTGTTGGGGCAGCTAGAGCGTGGTTCGATCGTCTACCGGTCAACCACATCTACGACTGGGCAGACTTCCAACAAAAGTTTAGCCAACACTTCAGCCAACAAAGAAAGTATACCGAAGAGCAATGGACAATCCTCAAATGCATTCGAGAGGAAGATGAATCTTTGCTAGACTTCATCACTCGCTTCAACTCAAAGAAGCTAAGTCTGGGTAACATCAGTGAAGATCTTGTTCGCACTGCTTTCATCCAGGGCACGAACGACCCAGAGCTCATCCGCACCTTAACGGGTAAAGATGGCATGCCATCCACATGGGATGCCATCATGACAGCAGCAAAACGCTTTGCGGAAACAGAGAAGCAACTGGGTAGAGATCTCCTCCAGAGCACAAACCTCTACAGCCAGAAAACAAGAGAAGACAACGTCCTTACCGCCCGACTAAACAAAAAGCGGAAGCTAGGAATTTGGCAGTCAAGGGTAAACTTTGACACCTCATCCGGCTTGCAACATCGGTTAGGCGGAAGGGATAACGTACAGTCAAACCAGAACTCCAGATGGACGCCACTCACCAAAAGCGTCACCGAGATATTCGCCACTGAGGAGCTCCCATGGCCAAAGGCTCCAATAATCCGACATCGTCACAATGCTGATCGGAGCAAATACTGTGACTTTCACAGGACAAAAGGCCACAACACTGAAGAATGCATAGACGTAAAGGACATGGTCGAAGCATTTGTCAGAGATGGGACGCTCGCGCACCTCGTGGCGCAATTAACGCTGAGCAGGCTTATGCGTGTAGAACCCCAGTTGGGGAAAACACGAATAAAATTGCAGCTTCAATGTTGGAGACTACATACTGCGCAAACAACGAGATCCCGAACCAGGTGCATATCGGCTCGATGGCACTCCCATCCCAACAACATGGAAGGGAGCTCAATTACACAGTTTGCATGTAGATTAATTCCAAATTTGTAAAGAAAAGGCCCAGAGCCACTTCTAATGGAAATGATTCTCCTTAGAACATCGACGCTGATAATTTTACATTTATACTTTATGAACTTTCAACACTGATGCCGGTTTTCACCGCATACATAAGTGTGAAAGTCGTTGCGTGGGGAAGGCGGCAAAACCCGCATAAACCCAAAAAACGGAAAACCTTCACGCAGGTCAGATAAAGTTAAAGTTCAGTCATCCCACTAAATGAAAGTGCCGGTCTATCCGCATGAATCATGATAGAGGAAACTGAACACTAACCTATTAACAACCGCGCGTCGAACGGTTAATTTAGTCAACACGGTTATGCCGGTTTTCACCGCATAATTACGTGGAAAGTCGTTGCGTAGGGAAGGCGGCAAAACCCGCATAAACCCAAAAAATGGCAAACCTTCACGCAGGTCAGTCATAGGTAAACTTTGGTCATCCCACTAAATGAAAGTGCCGGTCCTAACCGCACAAATCATGAGAGGAAACCGAACCTATTGACAACCGCGCGTCGAACGGTTAACTTATTCAAAACAGAGAATTTCTAACTGAAGGATGAGGAAAACCTACACGCAGGTTAGATGTAGGTAAAGTTTAGCCATCCTACTAAGTGCAAGTGACGGTCCTACCCGCACAATCACGAAAGAGGAAGCAAAACTTCAACCTATTATCTACCACGTTCAAAGGTTAACTTATCCTAAACACTTAGAAAATTTCTAAAAAGATGAGGAAAACCTCCACGCAGGTCAGATGTAGGTAAAGTTTAGCCATCCTACTAAGTGCAAGTGACGGTCCTACCCGCACAATCACGAAAGAGGAAGCAAAACTTCAACCTATTATCTACCACGTTCAAAGGTTAACTTATCCTAAACACTTAGAAAATTTCTAAAAAGATGAGGAAAACCTCCACGCAGGTCAGATGTAGGTAAAGTTTAGCCATCCTACTAAGTGCAAGTGACGGTCCTACCCACACAATCACGAAAGAGGAAGCAAAACTTCAACCTATTATCTACCACGTTCAAAGGTTAACTTATCCTAAACACTTAGAAAATTTCTAAAAAGATGAGGAAAACCTCCACGCAGGTCAGATATAGGTAAAGTTTAGCCATCCTACTAAGTGCAAGTGACGGTCCTACCCGCACAATCACGAAAGAGGAAGCAAAACTTCAACCTATTATCTACCACGTTCAAAGGTTAACTTATTCTAAACACTTGGAAAATTGCTAATTTAAACTAAAGTATGCAAGTCATATAACGTTTATAAAGCAAGTAATCCAGTGAAAATAGCGGTCTTACCCGCATAAAGATTTATATTTCATAATATTCATTACAAGAATGGCCGGGTAACTACCCGCCTACAAGAATATAAATCTATACAAGCTAAACCTATCCTAACAGTGGGAAGGGATCTTCAGGATCAAGCTTCAGGGCCACTTCCACTTGGACCAGCACCATCAGTAGAGCGTGGCGGTTCAAGGAAAGCTTTAAGGATAGCTAGCCCATCATCAGCAGCGGCAACTTCGTTCACCTTCTCCACCACCGGATGCGGGAAGGCGGCATACTGATTCACTGCTTGGTCGTATACAGCTTCAGTATCCACATCAAATAAAGGGAAGTTGGAAGGCGGGATGCCTTTCTCAACGAACCCTAGACCAAGCAGGAAGCCGGCCTTTTCCCCATCCTCATGAGAAGCGTTGAGGGCTGTGCTCATAGCATCGTCATAAGACGTATCCGTGAAGACTCGATGCACAACCTACAAAAAAAATATAGAAGTATCAAAACCTTTTCTATTTACAAAGAAAAGCGTGAAGACATGAAGCTAAACATACCTGAGACAACGCTTCTCGAAGAAGCCATTCCTTGGCAACCAGAGCCTCCTGGAGGGCAGCTTGAGCTTCGTTACGGGCGCGTTCGGCTTCACTTTTGTTGAGGTTGGCAAGCAACACTTCTTTAGCCGCAGCCTCCTCGACGCCCTTTAGCTTCCGCTCAGTGTGGTCAAGCACCCCCCTCTGGTCCAAGATCTCTTGGAGCTTTTTTGCGTCTTCCATCGCCAAGGCATCATGAGCCTGCTGGAGAGCCTCTAATTTGGCTTTAAGCTCCTCATTCTCCACGCGTAGAGGCTCAGCAACAGCTTCAGCCTTGGTGGCCCTCTCGGTTGCGTTCCTTGCAGTTTCCTTAGCCAGCCGAAGCTGTTCGTTGACAGCTTGGGCAGTCTTGGAACGGGCCTCGAGCCGGGCCTGAACTTCAACCTCGAGGGCCTTGAAGGCCTTCTCTTTTTCCGCAGCCACTGCGGTAAGCCTTACGTTCTCCTCCCGGACAGCCCGCGCCCGAGCTACTTCTTGAATGCGAGCTGCTTTTAACTTGTCGTTTTCACGACAAAGCAGCTCGACGTGCGGCTGCATCCGGGCCAGGAGTACCCGAAGCTCATTGGTTAGCCTACCCTCCTGGTAGCTAGCCATGGCTTCCCCCAACGCACCACTAGGAGCTGCGTGACGAGCCCACTCCACGCACTCCATAGGTGTGCGAAGGGTTGTTCCTCGGCGGATGTTCCATCGCGGAACATACACTTCATTGGAATCCGACACTGCAAAAAACAAAAAGCAGTTAGGAAAAGATGATATATAAAAAAAATTAAAAAAAAAGGCCAAAAGAACCCTACGCACCTGTAGGGTCAACAACAGGCCGATAGCCGCCAAACCCATCACCTGAACCCAAAGGAAATCCATCCAAGAGGTCAGGCAGATGGGAAGGAGGCAGAGGTTGGTGAGAAGCCCCTAGCATACCTGAAGGATCGGTGGTAGCTGCCGACGTCGGAGGCATGGAGGCCGCCGCGGTAGAAACCAACGGAGGTGAACTCACCGGAGGTGAACTCACAACCGTGGTCGCCGCTGCGGAATGCGCAGAAAAAGTAACCGCCGGCTCAATAAAAGATGCGGTAAAAATGGCACTGACAGCCGGCGGTGATGTCATCACAGCTGAAACAGTTGGCTCAATGGAGTGAGCAACTGAACCAGCGGAAGCAGGCGCGGGCGCAGCCGCCTGGGTCGTCGCCTCAGGTAGGCTGACCAAGCCTACCGCCATGGGTCCGGAGGTACTCCTCCCCGCTCCACCCTGGAATGCGTCAACATCCACGCCTGCACAAAGAAAAGTATTAATGATGGAAAGCTATGAAGTTAAAAATAAAGGAAGTTTGTACTTACGGGTTTTCTTGAGCCTAAAAGTGCGGACAGGCGGGGACGAACCCGATGGAGCCGGCCTCTTCACGCCGCTCACCGTCGTCATCTGGGGCTCTCCGGAGGTGACAGTCGCAGCCTCCGGAGCAGTGGTCCTATCACCTCCCGGGTTCCCCGCCACCTCCTCGCTCTCGGTCTCTGAATCAGACCGAGGCACCGGATCGGCAGTGGAGGCCTTCGCCTTTCCCTTCCCGCCGGCAGCCTTCTTCTTCTGCACCAACGGAGGACCATCTGCGGATTCCTCATCAGAACATAAGATTAGAGGAATTCCAGCAGAGGTTTCAGCATTGAGGGGTCGAGGGTTGAATAACGCCTTACCTGGCCGCCTGGCGCTCAGGATCTCGTGGCCTGACGGGTAGACCTCCACGAACCGATCCGCCGTCTGTTCAAGGATGGGCAACTCGTTCTCATCTAGAGCGCGAGTACCCATCCGAGCGGGACTGTCAGCCTCCCGCGGATACAGGAGCGACTGCAAGTCGTTCCCCTCTGAAATAAACAGGAAAGAAGTTAGAAGAGATTCTAAATCAACAAAAAGAAACAGAGCATACCGTAAGGAACAGAGTTCAAACCGTATTCGAGGACGATCGGGATCTTTTGCGCATCCGCATCCTTCCACACCCGGCTCATCCCGAGCATCACCATCCCGGACTCCGCAAACCGGTAAACCGGAGATTGGACTCGGGAAATCTTTGAAAACCATTCCGCCTCCTGGTAGTTGGAGGCGTGAAGGCTGGGGAGAGCTTGCCCATTCTTGAACTTCATGGAAAGGGGGATGGCGCGAGCGGAGATAAAGAAGAACTCCCGCTTCTACGAGCGAAGACTGCACTCGGTTGCGCAAATCTTCAAACCCTTAATCCGGGTTATCAGCGTGTACCACCCCTGGATGCACCTCCAAGAGTAGAAGGTCATCAGGCGGTCGACGAAGGGCTCAATGCCCAGAATCCGGCACACCCACTCGAAGTGGCGAATCTTCGAGATCGCCATTGGGTGCACCTCGGTCAGGTGTACACCGTGCCTCTCTAGGACACGGTACACAAACTTCGTCAAGGGGAACCTAAGATTCCCATAGACAAAGAATGCAGCATATACCCCGATCTTGCCTCTGGGGGCATCATACACCGTCTGATGGGGTTCAAGAAACTCAGGCTCGAGAGACTCGAGCATGAACTTCCTGACGATGTACTGATATAGATCGACAGGCAGAGCACACTGGCACTCGCCAGCAGTACTCTTGTCATCGGCGTACACCCCAACCTCCTGGGCTGTAGCCTCAAGATCGTGAGACGACATTATGCAGATGAAAGAAGAAAACGATTTCAAGAGAATGTTCGACTGAAAAGGTGAGTATTCGCCGGAAATCGTCTTGAAGACGAAGAGAAAAGTGAAAGTGTGGATTACAAAGGACCCTCTCCCCCTTTATATACTAATCGCAATTAATGCGATGAATTTAATGCTGAAGAGAGAGAAATCGAAGGTGCAATGAAACTATGACACGTGGCAAAAAGCAAGCTGGCAACAGCTGTTGAAAGGACGCGTGCCATTAATTTCGCGGCCACGCGCCCGAAAAATCGCGCCCACGCGCCTGAAAAAGCGTCTGGAATGACCAGGTACTGTCACGTCACCATAACTTCCTGCACGTCCTGACACAGTCAGAAGAAACCGTCGCACGACGTTTCAGAGGTTTGGACTGTTCTTATCCTTTCACCAACTCTTCGAATTTCAAAATTCAAAAAGATTCAAAAGTAAGCGGGAAAATACCCCTTTCCTTGGCAACCAAGTAACTGTAAGACAGGTGCGGGTACAGTGTAAAGGCAAAACCCTTCACATACTTAGCACCTGCAGGGAATTGAAGCCAAGAATACCTCGGCAACCAAGTAACTATAAGACGGGTGCGGGTACAGTGTTAAGGCAAAACCCTTCACATACTTAGCACCCGCAGGGAATTGACGCCAGGAATACCTTGGCGACCAAGTAACTATAAGACGGGTGCGGGTACAGTGTCAAGGCAAAACCCTTCACATACTTAGCACCCGCAGGGAATTGACGCCTGGAATACCTTGGAAGTAAAGTAACCCTAAGACGAGCGCGGGTACAGTGTCAAGGCAAAACCCTTCACATACCTAGCGCTCCGCAGGGAATTGAAACCAAGAAGGATCTTCTGGGCAATGCTTGCGGAAACGGAAATAACATCCCCGCATAGCGGGAACGTCGAGAACTACATTGCTTGAAGCTCCAGGATGGAATTGGTGGTTTTAACATAATTGATCACTATGTTCAAAACTACCAAAACCTCATGGAGAATCCACACAAGTGGGACTCAACGCTCCTGACTTGCGAGGAGGTTACAGACCTACCCGCATCATACCCAAAGATCAAGCAGGAAAGTCGGGAATTTCTGCAAGTGACAAGGACTTCCGCGGGAAGAATCCCCATGGAAAACCTTAAAACTAAACCCTTTTCGAAACCCTTTGCTTAAGTCCAAAAGTTCACCTCACTTTATTAAACATTCATGAGAAGAACATTGGACTGGGGGGACTTGAAGAGGTAGGTCCCAGCAGAGCCCAGTTGGACCCGCAAGACTCACCTTGAAAAGAGACGTCTGCGCAGAAACCAACTGGATCCGCAGGACCCACCATGCTCAGAGACGTGACGTCCTTACGCGCAGTATGCAAGCTGTTCCCGTAGGAAATGCCTCCCAATGGTGAAGTACTCCGCCTGTTCCCGCAGCTGCGGATACAAGCCATCAGGGAAGGCCACCCGCGCAGCAAGGCTACACGCATAAGGCACTTAGCTCTCAATAATTCAGTTGTCACCTGAAGGAATGAGCAAAGCCGGGAACAATCCCGCACAAAGGCGGGAGGGGGAATACTCCCGCCCAAATAAGCCAGTCCGTACGATACGGGAAGATCTTTTACTGTACCTGACGAGGTATGGGCAAAAGATCTGACCAAAGATACGACAGCTCATTGACAACAGTATGGCGAGCAGCATGCTCTTGTACTGTATGTCACTATTAGCCGCTGCCTACTCACCAACTCCTGTCATACCACGTGCATAGCCGGCAGTTGGTGGAAAAGGAATAGTACACAGCAGGCCTGGTCACTGTCAGCCGCTGCCTACCCACCAACTACCAGCATGGCACGTGCGTAGGCCACAGTTGGTAGAACAGGAATACTATTCAGCCGGCTACACCTTCTTGGAAACCTACCTTCGGCTATAAATACCCCAAATGGTATGATCATCTCATCTTATCATCTTATCATCATATACTATCTCGTATTACATATTATACCTAATATCTGCTCTAGCAATCTCTTAATACATTTATATTCAAGAGCAATCTAGTCTGATTCTCACGCCGGAGGGTGGTCACAAGGAGGAACCCCCCCCTTCTCAGTGACGAGCTCACGGTGTCTGTTTTGCAGGTTATCAGAAGAACCATCTTGGCCGGGTCTAACCCCTCGTGGGAAACATCTATCTAACCCCCAGGTTATCCGTAATCTGCCCGGGGTCTGATTAGTGTTTCTTCAGTCAGGTTTACAGTTGGTTTCCGTAATCTTTAACGGTTTACTCGGAACTCTGTACGCATGTTTCGGCATTTGGACTTTAAAGACCACAATAAGCGCAACACACACCGTTCTTCCGTTACATCGTTGGACACTTTTCTTGTTCCATGGATTAACATGGCTAACAGTCTCACTAACTGTAAGTCTGTTAGGAAAACGCTTTTCAAAAACGCCCCTTCGGCTTCTGTCAATAACCGCCTTTCTGTTTTCTGGGATTTTTGGTATATTATCTATAGTATCCTTGATCGATAACAAACGTGTGTCGATCAAGATAGTTCTAGATTTAACATCTTTCCTAGGAGCAGCATTGTTACTGGCATGCTACAACTATGAAGAAACCGACAAGAAAGACCTTTATACCCCTCTAATCGGCGAGAGTATAAAAGCAGGTAATAATGACAATCTTACCCCTCTTGCAAAAGCGGGATTTCTCAATGTAATGTCGTTTTGGTGGTTAAACCCGTTGATGAAAACGGGCAGTGAGAAAACTCTTGAAGAAAAAGATATGCCCAAGTTGTGCATTGAAGACAGAGCCGAATCGTGCTATTCGGCCTTTTTAGACGAGTATCGTAAGCAGAAAAATTCGCACCCGTCACCGTCTATTTTGAGGACAATAGTGACGTGTAATTTGAGAGAGCTTTTGATATCTGGATTCTTTGCGTTAATGAAATAAATTACGGTTTCTGCGGGCCCGCTTTTTCTCAAAGCTTTCATAAGGGTAGCCGAGGGCAATGAAAGCTTTAAAGGCGAGGGGTACATGTTAGCTATAGCACTTTTCGTATCTAAAATGTTGGAATCGTTGTCACAACGACAATGGGATTTTAGGTGCAGACTTATCGGTATAAGAGTTAGATCGTTACTTACTGCAAATATTTATAAAAAGCAACTGAATTTATCTAACGCTGCAAAAATTACACATTCGGCTGGTGAGATTATGACTTATGCAACTGTGGATGCATATAGAATCGGGGAGTTTCCTAACTGGTTACATCAAAGTTGGACAACAATTCTCCAGCTTATATTTGCGCTCTTGATTCTGTTACAAGCTGTCGGTTAGGCTACATTTGCAGCTTTGGCGGTCATAATATTATCCGTCATTTGAAATATGCCACTCGCTAAATTACAACACAAGTTTCAGTCGAAACTTATGGTTGCACAAGACTAGCGGCTTAAAGCCGTCTCGGAATCACTCGTGAATATGAAAGTGTTGAAACTTTACGCGTGGGAGATTCATTTCAAAGGCGTGATTGAGAAACTAAGGGAGATTGAGCATAAGTGGTTATCAGCTGTTCAGCTTAGAAGAGCTTATAACAGCTTTCTGTTTTGGTCATCGCCGCTTTTGGTCTCGGCTGCTACTTTTGGCGCTTGTTATTTTATCGGGATTCCGTTAACCGCAAGCAATGTTTCACGTTCGTGGCGACGTTACGTTTGGTTCAAGATCCTATCAGAACCATTCCTGATGTTATTGGAATTATTATTCAAGCGAAAGTAGCATTTGTGGGATGGGTGAGCAAGGAGGGTTTGGATTACAATATTTTTATTGATTCAGCAAGTCTTTCGTGGGATGGGAATCTGGTGAAGCCTACACTACGAAACATTAATCTGCAGGCTCGGTTGGGCCAAAAGATTACTATCTGTGGAGAGGTGGGATCGGGCAAGTCAACGCTTTTGGCGGGAATTCTCGGTGAGGTTCCGTTAGTCGAGGGAACTGTAAGTATCATTTTTTTTTTTTTGCATATTTACTTGATTATTTGAGTATTTTAATACTAATCTTTTTTTCGTTTGCGTGAACTAATTTGTCAGCTTCAAGCGTATGGTTGATATGGTTTAAAATATACATGTTATTATATAAATATTTTATACACTTTCAAGTATATTAGAGCCAAGTTTTTATTGAATATTATTCTAAATTGGTTCAAATATGGGTTTTTAAGGTTTTATGAGACAACGATCTAAAATTTGAGTACTTTTATTAAATTTGAAACTAACAAGTAAAGGTCGAACCTACTTTATATATTATTAGACATTATACATTATATACTATTATTAGTATTGTAATATATATTTGTTTGTTATGAATTTGGATCACACCTGACGTAAAAAAAATAATAATCAGTTGGGTCAAAGTTCTAACTTTAAGATTTTGTGGACTTTTGATCATGTGGGCCCCATACTCACAAGAGAAAAGAAATTTCATTAGGTTTTTGGAGTGGGCCTCGTGAACGAAATAAATAAAAAGGCAGAAGAAGGTCGGCAAATTAAAAATATATAAAAGGACCCCATGGCTGAAGTTTTTAGGAGAATTGGACAGCCGCATAGAGAGGCTACGGTGCAATTATTGGAGGTTATTGTCAAGGTCTTGAACTCTGCTATTAAACTCAAAGGCCGAGCAGATCGTGGTATTAGGCTTACAAAATTAATTTTATTTCTTTTACGATGAACTTTAATCTCTATTTTATTTTTGTTTCGTACTTGATTATGAGTGGCTAAACTTTTATACTACCAAGGTTTTGGTTGAGTACTAGTTCATATTAATGGTTTGACAAACTATTTATTTGGCGTTGGTTTATTTAATATTATGGTAAAGGTTTTTAATTGATTTGGTCATAATATTGTTGAGTAATAAATCTAGTCTCTTACTTTAATATTTATTCCACTTGTGTTTAATAGTTTTTTTTGAGATTGTTAGGCGCTTGATTAGGTTGTCTACTTTGTGTTTTCAACTTGTTTGCGGTTTATGGTCGAAAAAATCGTAGGAATAAGTATTAAAAGTGATTTAGATTCTATTGTTCTATCTCTAGAGAGGCCAGGAGGCAATTTAGTGTTGTGTCATCTTTGTCTTTTGCGGGTTTGGGTAATAATTGCACGGGAGTGGGTTATCCTAGGTCCCTTAGATTATTGTGATACAAGTTTTGTTCAAGTTAATTAAAAATACCCCCTTTATATTAATATATATTGTATCCGAAGAGACCGGGAGGTGATTTGGGTTGTGGGGTACCATAGTATTATTAGGTAAGGTGAGACTGGGAGGTGATCCAACCCTTTAACAATTGAGCTCCACATGTCATTAGAGTTCTAGGGTGTCGTTGGTGAGGCCGGGAGGCGATCTAGCATATTTTAGTGGTCTCTAGTGTCATATTTTTTTTAAGATATTGTTTTTCAACCAAGTCAAGTTCGTTAGCTATTAAGTTTAACTAGTAGGATTCCATTACCTAGGTAGTCGTTTCTCATATCTGTTTTAAACCCAATTTTTATAAAGTTTTATTTTTAGTTTAAATTTTAATTAGTTAAGTATTATTAGTTTAATTAATATAAAAAATTCTAAAAAAATCAAAAGAAAGTCTATGTTAGTAATCTTTTAGGTTTAATAATTAGAGTTTACCTATAGTGTCCTAGGTTCGATATTCGTTCTTACTTGCTAACTACATTGCGACCGGTACACTTGCCGATTGTGTGTTTTTTTAGGTGAATTCGGTAAAACTTGGTTTTTAATATTATATACGTTTTTCACATATCAATGGGAGCATTGCATACGTTTCTCAGTCGGCTTGGATTCAAATAGGGAGTATACGTGATAATATTTTGTTCGGGTCTGAAATGGATAAGGAAAGGTACCAAGAAGCACTTGAGAAGTGTTATTTGGTTAAGGATTTTGAGCTGCTACCGCATCGTGATCGTACTGAAATAGGAGAAAGAGGTGTTAACCTCAGCGGTGGACAAAAGCAAAGAATTCAACTTGCCCGTGCTTTATATCAAAATGCTGATATCTATTTGTTGGATGATCCGTTTAGTGCTGTCGATGCACATACTGCTTCCAGCTTATTTAACGTAAATTAATTTATAAAATAAAAGGTTTTAGAATTTTATGTCATTAGTGTTTTTATGTCTAAATGGTGTACATATTCTTGGAAATTTTGTAGGAATATGTTATGGAAGCGCTTTCCAGGAAGACGGTTTTGCTTGTTACTCACCAAGTTGATTTCCTTCCCGCATTTGATTCTATTCTGGTGAGTTAGTTTGTGCAAGTATAAACTATAAGCATCTATAGGTTAAAGTTAAAATACAAAGGGAGATAAAAACGAGAAGTGTGAGAAAAATTTATGACCAGACAAAAACTCCTTAAAAATCAATTCAAGAAAAATAATAAAAAAAATCATAACTCAAAATATAAATAAAAAATGAAAAAAAAATGTTTCTGCCATCATTCCCGTTCAAAAAAAAATAAATACAAAAAAATACAAAAATTTTGACAAAAAGACACAATGCCGAGATCAAAGACACAATGACGAAAATGAACAAAAGACACAATTATAACTAAAAAAAGACACAATAGATCGCAAAATATAACACAATGGCGAATAAAAGATAGCACAATGTTGAGTAATATAACACAATATAAAGAAAAAAAGACACAATGTCAAGGAAAAAATGAATGACGAAAACAAACACAAAACACAATGATAAACAAAGACACGGCGACTTTTTCACTTACCGTTGTGTTTTTTTTATGAGAACGAGAAAGACGGTGGAAACATTTTTGTATTTTTACTTTTTTCGTTTTTTATTAAATTTTGAGTTATGATTTTTTTATTTATTTGTTTAAAAAAAAACTATAAGCATCTATATATTAACGTTTTGTCGTGTATTTTACAGTTTCCTAGCAGCTGCACCTTACAATCAACTTATGGAAACAAGTCAAGAGTTTCAAGATTTAGTGAACGCACACAAAGAAACCGCAGGCTCCGAAAGGCTTGCAGAGGTTACTTCTTCGACAAGGCAAGACCTAGATTAAACGGAGATCGGAGATCGGGTTTAACGAGCAAGACCTAGATTAAACGGGTCTTAAGTTAGTAGGTAGTCTTGGAAGGGTTTAAAATAAAATATGACAAGTAAAGTAAATAAATGAAGTTTATGGTTTAAAAATGTAAATACTTGGGAAATTAAAGACATGTTCTAAAAAGTAAGTTTACTCGAAACCGGGTCTTGGTATTTCATTCATAATTATTCATCAACCTATGTTAAATAACTTATGTGGGTTATAATGCACTAATGCAAGAGCCTTTGGGTATATGAACACCAAAACAAGGTTTTAATCGAGTGTTCGGATTTGTTAACTTGGGTCTAGATAATTAACTAAACTCAAAGTTAACTTTCCAAAATGTTTTGAGATAACTCAATAAAATTGAAAGACTTAACCAAGTATATAGTTCTATTATGAAGAACCTTAACGTCCGTTAAGTGTGTATTTGGTATCACCGGTCCAAGCTTGTTATAAGATCAAGTTGGATACCGACACACCAAGTAAGTTGATAAAATACTTAAAATTAGTTTAAAATACATTCTTGAAGAAAAGATGAGTTCCGATGGCCAAAAACACACTTGTGTGTCTTAGGCAAGTGAACTCGGTTTAGTTCGGTTTTGGTTCGGTCCTTGACTCGGAATGATACCGAGGATGGTTGCCACATACCCAAATACCATAGAACTATCAAAATGGTTTTAGAAGTTACAAGGTTCAAATCTTTCATAAACATGTTAATTTAACTATTTTAAACAAAACTAGTAAACAAAACTATTTAAAACAAAAGCTAGTAAACAAGAGTTCGGTCTTGGTTCGGTCTTGATTCGGGTCTAATCTCGGGATGAAACCGAGACTAGTGACTTCATAACCAATACCATGAAACTCTTTAAACATGAATTAAAACTAAACTACTTACAATATAAACAAAAGCATTAAAGGAAAATAGTATAAACAAGACTAGTAAACAAGAGTTTGGTCTTGGTTCGGTCTTGATTCGGGTCTAATCTCGGGATAAAACCGAGACTGGTGACTTCATAACCAATACCATGAAACTCTTTAAACGTGAAATAAAAGCTAAACTACTTACAATATGAACAAGACTAGGAAAACATTAAAGGAAAATAGTATAAACAAGAACTACAAAAAGTTCTCCATGTAGCCTTGCCTTGTAGCATATCAACTCTCGAAGAAGATGAAAGCCGAAGGAAACAAGGGGTGCATATTATATATATGTTGTGCCACAAGATATGAATTAATAAGTAACAAACAAGAATTAAAGAAGGTTATTGCTTGATTATTAAGAACCTTAGAGGTTAGAGATATGAACTTTATTTGGGAGAGAAAGAAGATGAATGAGCAAAGAATAATGAAGAGGATGGGGTTGTTTATATAGGGAATGAGTCAAACTTGTTTTCCTTGTTTTATATCAATACTTGCATGTGTTTTTTAAAAAAAAAAAGGTTTAAATAATACAATCTAGTAACAAATCCAAAAGGTAAGAGATGATTATGAAACATAAAAATCCAACATTTTATGTTAGTGAAAGATTTGGTTTACAAATCGGGTCGGGTTTTGATACAAAATCAAATACAAAAAAGATCGAAAATGACGAATGTTACACGCCTCTTGTTCTGCGTGGAGTCACTTGTACATTTCTAGGAGGGCACAAGATTGGTATTGTTGGGAGGACGGGTAGTGGAAAGACGACACTCATTGGTGCTCTATTTAGATTGGGAAAATTGTTGTTGACGGGATAGACATTTCTAAGATTGGACTTGATGATTTAAGATCACGGTTTGGCGTTATACCTCAAGATCCTACACTTTTTAACGGAACGGTTAGATACAATTTATGTCAACACACAGATCAAGAAATATGGGAGGTAGATAACTAAATACGAGTGCTTTTTAGTAACCGAATTTTGTTTAGTGCATAATTTCACATGTGAAACTTTATATTCTATTATTGAAGGTTCTTGGGAAGTGTCAGCTTAGAGAGGCTGTTCAGGACAAAGCAGGCGGGCTGGATTCGATAGGTAATGTTACAAAAGGTGTTTGCAAATTACCGTTTTACCCTTGTTACAGTAATGGTGTGTGAAATTATAATTTTGCAAGTGCAGTGATGGAAGATGGATCGAACTGGAGCATGGGGCAACGCCAGTTGTTTTGCTTGGGGCGTGCATTGTTAAGACGAAGCAAGATTTTGGTGCTGGATGAAGCAACCGCATCGGTTGACAATGCAACAGACACAATGTTACAAGAAACCATCAGATCCGAGTTTGCTGATTGCACCGTCATCACAGTGGCTCACCGTATACCAACCGTCATGGATTGCACCATGGTTCTAACCATGAGTGATGGTAAGTTCCCAAATTATTACATTTTCACTTGTTCCAATATATTCTTGCCTTTTAACTGTTTAACTGTAAAAATTTCAAACAGGTAAAATTACAGAATATGATGAGCCAATGAAGCTGATGAAAAGAGACGATTCGTTGTTTGGACAGCTTGTGAAGGAATACTGGTCACACTCTCAATCTACAGACATTTTTTAAAGTTCGGTTCAAGATTTCCTTATTCATCGTCCACCATTTAACTACGTATAATCTTACGCTGGACGGGAATGAAACTTGAGGGAGGCGTATGTGTATATATTCATTTTATGGGTTATGGGCGGTGTTTAGATTGTTACAAATTCTGTATTTCCTTTTCTCTAGGGAAAAGAACATGAAAATGTAAAGCGTGATGTTCGTTTGAGATCAAAGAGCAACTAGTCGCATTGAGGTTTCAAGGTGTGCAGTAAAGATGTTCAACAAAAATATAATAGGTTGAATATGAATTTGGTTAAAAATTTGGCATGTGGTTTGGCAGCATATGATGGAAAATAACAAGTAAAATATGAGTTTGGATAAAAATTAAAATCTATATATTTACTTTTTTTATACTATATCACTGTTAAACAAAAGCTAGCTAGCTATTGAGCCAGTCTTGTAAAAGTTAAGTCATGTGTCATTAAGTTATGAATATGGATAAATAAGTTAGGTTCTGATCAATATAGATTTTTAAGAAATAATTTGTGACATTATATTCCTTATGGTTAGACAACAATTTTTGTTTGGCTTCCAGGTTAATCTGTATCTTTCATCTCTTTCCTTTTGAATGGTAATAATAATAATAATTTAAAATCATTAAGAAACTTTACATTAAATTCAAAATAATATTATAATAACCATATTTTTAAACAAGCCAGTTTAGTAATTAACCTTTTTAGGATAAAATTATTGAAGTAGTGTACTTTTTAAATTTGGTTAAACTTTCAAACATCTAAAACTCGAATAACCCCAGTACCCATCCGATCAGTACCCTTAATTTATATAAAGTTAAAACACCGTATACTGATACTGATATACGTTCTCTCAAGTTTCAAACTTTATCATGTTCTTTTTATCGTTTAGCTTAAAACCGACATGGTTTAGTAACAAATTTTATTATTATACATGTTTATAATGACTCATTGTCATAAACTATTCACATCATTATAAACATATTAACTTTACATTATACAATGTTGAAGAGAAATCTTGTTTTTGTTGTCCAATTTCTAAGATACGAGTAACGCTGCGAACAAGCAGTGTAAGATAGAAATGATGTCTACTGTTTGTAGGTTTCGTACGTCGTTTAATATACGAATCCCAACCGAACAAACCCAATACTCGAAAACCGACTGTTATTACGGTCAGGTTTCGGTTAGGTTTTCAAACATCAAAGACCCTAATAACAAATACAAATGTAAATGTAGACTTTTCAAAATGACTTGAAATTTGAAAACAACAGAAACACCATCAACCTTTTTCCAAAACATTTATCAGCCAAACATGCAACTCGAGTACTCGACACACCTATAAATACCCGGTCTCCATGACCAACACTACAAATCATAAAACATGGCATCCACTAGTTCAGCATTCCTCATACTCTTCATCACTGTTTTCTATTTCTTGAACCCTTCAGAAGCGGCTGGCATCTCGACTTACTGGGGCCAGCGCAACGACGAAGGAACCCTTGAAGATGTGCCACCAACAACTACCAGTTTGTAAACATAGCTTTCTTGACCACCTTTGGCAACGGTCAAACACCCGTTCTAAACATAGCAAGCTGTGATCCGGCTTCCACTTGCTCCGCTTTAAGCTCCCAAATAAAATCTTGCCAGACCCGAGGCATTAAAGTACTTCTTTCTATAGGAGGTCAGGAAGGAAGCTACTCGTTATCCTCACCGCAAGACGCACAACAAGTGGCTGATTATTTATGGAACAACTACCTCGGTGGCCAGTCGAGTACTCGTCCGTTAGGAGACGCTGTTTTGGATGGATCGATTTTGATATCGAGCAAGGGACAGATCAGTTCTGGTCTGATCTAGCTAAGGCGCTTTCTGCACACAACTCGCAGAAAAAGGTTTACTTATCTGCAGCCCCGCAGTGCCCGTTCCCAAACGCGGAGTTGAATATTAGAAACCAGCTGCTTCCAGCGGTTAGAGACGGGGTGTTTGATTATGTTTGGGTGCAGTTTTACAACAATGAGCAGTGTCAGTACGGAGGCGGGAATGCTGATGCTTTATTAACTAGATGGAACGAGTGGGCGCAGTTAAATGTCAACCAGCTTTTCTTGGGTCTGCCGGCTGCTACCGGAGCTGCAGGCAGCGGGTACATTCCGCCAGATGCTCTTATCTCTCAGGTTCTTCCGTCGATCAAGAGTTCTCCGAAGTACGGTGGTGTCATGTTGTGGAACAGGTACTTTGATCAACAGAATGAATACAGCAATGCCATCAAAGGCAGTATCAACTAAGATAGACTTCTGTCACACGGAGCGATTTCTTTGTATACTTATTATGTTTATGCAGTCGAATAAGATCATATCGATGCGATGATCAGGTTGTTTATGTAACAGATGTGTCTATGAACATGGTGCAAATCAATAAAACAATTATAGATATAATTAATATCTGATATATAACATAGTGTCTACAGATAAGTAAACCTTTTGAATGATAATCATATGTGGAATTGTGGAAGTAGAACGTGCCTTTTCATACTAAAATCATTTAAGAAACTCTATGTTCATATTTATATTTTAATAACTATACTTTTTTAAGAGAGAAAGTTTAGTAATTATACTTTCTAATATTGATGATCAAATTATAAAAGTAGTGAAACTATCCCTTTAATTTAACATATTTGGATGTTATTATTATTTTTTAATTCAAAATCAGTTTTGATTAGTTGATTTTAATTTTAAAAAAAAGTTTTATTAAAAAAAAACAATAAAATAAAAAAAAATTAGTTGATAGTTAGACTATACAAAACCTACCATTTTACTACTTTATCTATAAGGTAACTTAACAAAAGGTAGCCGATCATTTGTTTTTATTTTTACAAATTAAAATAAAAAAAATAAAAAATCAAAATTTGAACGCCCACTGTACTCCTCAAATCATATTTAAAATGAGAACAAATATATACATTAAAAGATATAGTTAATGTTTGATATATAGATTGTTATTTGCATTGATCATTTCCTATAAGTTTTTGACTCAGATTTGAACGAATAACGTGTCAAAACAAATACAAATCTGAATGGCTACTAAACACAAAATTCTACTAGTGAGTTATAACAAGTTAACAACTATGGACTTTTCAATAATAGTTGATCAAGTTTTTTCCACAGCATTTACTTGCCAAACACGCAACTTGACCTGACACACGTCCGTTAGGAGATGCGGTTTTGGATGGAATCGACTTTAATATCGAGCAAGGGACGGACCAGTACTGGTCTGACCTGGCTAACGCCAAATTTAAGAACAGACGTGTCTAAGAACATAGTGCAATCAATAAAACAATTATAGATAATTAATATCCGATACATAATATAGCGTCTACAGATTCAAAACCTGAGTTGCAAGAGATGATGGGATTGATATTAAAAAAACATAACACCGAGACTAGAAAACAGAGATAAAAAGATAAACAAAACCGGATAATGAAAAAAATCAACTTAGCAAGGTAACATGAGTTTTTAATCTCTTTTTGTTTCGGCTACACCTTTCTGACCTGGATATTATGGGTAGACTGGAACCGCCAGATGGGTTGTCTGCCGCTTTGAAGAAGAGCTACATGCTCGCCTTCCTTCATCATCCCTTGATTCTGTACACGCACAAACGCCATTTCATATTCAGAAATGGCATATATAAATATGCTAATGATTTACGGGGCGAGTAAAATGTTACCTTCAACACATCGAGAGCCTTTGCAAAGGTGTCTTCCACATCATCTGAGAACTCCATGTAAATCGGGCATACTCCTTGATACAAAGCCAGTTTCTGTTGTACTCTTTTACTGTTTATATAAAAATGGTAAGAAAACCAACCGATAAAAGGAAATCTTCAGAAAAAAAATTTTATAATTTATGGGACTTACTCGTCTGTGAAGGCAAATATAGTGCCATTGGGTCGATAATGGCTGAGTAGAACGCCATGGAACTAGTTCTTGTGAAAACCACAATAGAAGTTCCAAGAGTGTTGGACATTGATGTCGCATGGTATGCAAACATTTCACTCACATGGTTCTGTTCATGATTTTAAATGACTTTAAAGTAAAATTTTATAAATAATAAATACATAAATGTCTGTACGATAATCCACCTTGAAGGCTTGATTAAGAGTAGATACTGCGCCACCACTCATTATGCTTGACTCGGTTCTTAACGACACTGTGTGCATTACGTTAACAGCTTTTAATGGAAATCTACGTAGCACGAGATAACAAGACGATATGAGACGAATAAGGTTTGATAATATTTTCAAAATTAACAATCTTGATAAATAAAGTTGCTGAAAAATGTTTTGAAAAAAGAGTCTTACTTTCCATGAGCGGTTTCACCAGAAAGCATGACTGCGTCAGCACCCTCTCTAACAGCAATAGCAATGTCGGATACCTCTGCACGTGTAGGCGTAGGATGAACAATCATGCTTTCAAGCATGTTTGTTGCAACAATAACAGCTTTTCCCATGCTACGGCATGTCCTGATTATCTCTTCCTAATAAAATAAATATAATTAATCACGGTTAGTAATTACATGTATGAAGTGACAGTATCAACATATTACCTATAAATGGGTCAATTTCGGTTTTGTTATCTTAAAATTTGAAAACTTAACTAAAATATAAAATGTGAATAAAAATTTAAAACCAAATCACTTTACTTAAAAACAGATATATTATCTTAATAGTATAGTTTTTAATTTTTTATAAGCATATTTAATGCATTAGTTATTAATATAATTATATTTTAAAAAAATTTAGAGAAATAATGCTTTCATGAAACGTCTTCTAAACAATAAGGTGTTTATGGGTCAAACCGACCCATTACCCAAGCTGCCCATTTTGGCAACTCTACCGTCTACTGTCAAAAAGTCTTTACCTGCAACAATGGAACCTCTTCAATAGGCAGCTCTGCGCCAAGGTCACCTCTAGCAACCATCGCCTGCATAAAACCAAAACACAATATTAACAAATGAATTCTTATTGATGAAAACTGTGATTAAATATAAACGGCAACCAATATATTTATTTTCATTCATCACCAACAAAGTTTCAAATGTTCAGTGAAAGCAAAACATAACAAGAATGAAGGATAAGCAATAAATTTACCCCGTCAGAAACAGTGATAATTGAATGCAAATTTGGGATGGAGTCCGCACTTTCAATTTTTGGGATAACTTGGATATCTGCACCACAGCCTGCCAAGACAGAACCAGAAGTTATAATTCATATAACCTCAAGTACACAGATATTTACGATTACGAACACCTGTTATATGCTTATATTCGCTTACTTTTTAAATAATTCTTCAACTCATGGATAACTTCTGCGTCTTTAACAAAAGAAACTGCATAGAAGTCAACTTGATTGTCCACGCCAAATTTGATATCATCCCAGTCCTTTTCTGTTTCATTACAATAAAAATGATCAAATTCCAGCAAAAAATCACAAATAAATGTTGTCATCATGAAGTTTTAAGTTATTAAATCTAACCAGTGATGGATGGTAAAGTTGCACTTTTTCCTCTAACGTTTAAATGACGCTAGACTTGAGCTCTCCACCGTCTACAACTTCACATTTCACTGAATCTTCTGTCTTAGATTTCACCAATAATGACATCATACCACCTAAAGGTAAGCAATAGTTAGAAATCAAGAAATCATGCCTTTTATTGCACATCGGGTATGAAGAGAAAATTGATTTTAAAATTTTTAACATACCATCAACCAGAAGCATGTCACCGGCTTCCACGTCATTCACAAAATCATCATAATTAACACTAACACAGTCCGCAGTGCCAACGCCTCTTTTTATGGTGAAAGTGAATTCTTGACCACTTGCTAAAGTTACCGGTTGAGGCAAATCCCCACTCCTCACCTCCGGCCCCTGCCACAAAAGTAAAACTCCATATCATAATAATATTATTTAACCCATTACTTATATTTTACGCGACGAACAAACCTACCTTTGTGTCAAGCATGATCGCAATAACATTATCCTTGGATTGAGCATCATACTCTTTGACAAGATCGATAACCTTTTGATGAGAAGCATGATCTCCATGAGACATGTTTAATCTCGCAACATTCATCCCGGCCTCAGCTAGCTTCCATATCATTTCCTTAGTGTCGGTAGATGGCCCGATTGTACAAACAATCTTTGTCTTTCGCTTAACTATGGGCATCGACCACACGCCCGCTGAACTGTCCCTTTTCGTAAAACTTCATGTAAATCATAAATTTGCACTCCTATCTGGTTATTCAAATATTCAATTGTCAGTTAATAAGTCATAACAAATAGTAAAGGGTACATAAGTAATTTTACAATATCATCTTATAATTAGGATTGTCATAACTAGGAGTGCAAACGTTCAAGCCCGAGCCTCAAATAAAGCTCGTTTAATTATAGAGCCCAAGCTCAAGCCTTGTATAGGAAGCTCATCGAGCCTTAACGAACCTTGTGTATTTTTAAGTTTTACTTCTTTTGAACCTCTATGAATTAATTTCTCACTGCACAGTGCACACCCAAGCTCGAGTCATGCTTTAGCTCGCTTAAGGTACTACATGAGCTAGATCCGACCTTAGACGCTTTTAAGGGTTTTCTCAAAATATATAAAAATAATTAAAAACGTATAAAAATTAATTAAAAAATAATAAACGAGCCAAGACCGAGTTTGAACAAACGACTCATGATCCATTCTCTAGCTTTAGAAAAAGAGCTCGAAACAAGCCGTGCTTGAGCTCGAGCTCACCCCTAGTCAAACTAGTATCAACCTATGATGTGAAGTTGGTTGTTTTGAGTCTTGAATAGTAAGATAATCAACCATAACTAAAATTAGGTTTACTCAAACACTAGAAAGTGATCTTTGATAATTAATTCATAAAAACAGATTCAAACACCCCTAATAAAAAATACAAAATAAATTTTTTTTTTTAAATATATATTTTTATTAAGCTGCTTTCTACATGTGTTTATATGCACAAAAGCTGTGGAAAAAATTAGGCATAAATGAGTTAGGTTTGTCATAATAACTAGTATCAACCTAACTACCTGAAATTGATTATTCTGAGTCTTGAACAATAATAATCATAACTAAAAGTAGGCTTACTCAAATACTAGAAAGAAAATATTTTTTTAACTATTAATTCAAACATACACATCCAAACACCCTTAAATTTGTATAACACAAAATACCCATTAAGCAATAGGTTTAATAAAATTTGTATAACCTTAATATCTTGAGGTGTAACGGGGACAACTTGTGTGGCAGCCCTCCTAGCAGTAACAGTAAGAACACGGGTGCCATTGGAAGCTATGACAGAAGAAGAAGAAGAATGCTTAGTCTTGTTAAGAGATCCATTGGTGCCTAGAAATGAATTGTGAAGCAATTTGGTAGCAACAACTTGAGCCATTAAAGTTGCTGCTGCTGCTTGAGAAATGAGAATAATAATAATAATAATAAGGAGATAAAATCGAGTAAGAGTTATATATTATAAAGAAAGATGAGGCGATGTTTTCAGAGGGTGGATATTAACATTAATCGATGATTGAGAGAAGAATAACAATGGAGGCTAGATGGCTTAGTATTATTATTAGGGTGTATCGAAGAAACTAAAACTCAAGAGCTTGGCTGTCAGATCAGATGCGTGTATGTATGTGTCTTTATGTTTAGTTGAACAAACGGAAGGAACACAGACAACCCAAGTAGGTGTAGTTTGGTCCAACTCTCATTAATGGGCCGTACTTTTCACATACCATATGCCGATTGCCAATCATACTATACTACTAGCCTTTTATGAGCTTTTCTAATCACACCGTCTATGTGGCTAGAAAACCGTCATTTTGTATTTTATACGAAACTCGTTGAAATGGTATTCTTTATTTTTTTTAATAATGCGATTCGTGACGTATAAGTGTATTGTTACCGTCATTGCTAAAAGTTTTTTTTTCTTTTAGTAGAATGTATGTGTGTGTATATTTTATTTTATTAGTTAATTTTTTTTGTTAAAAATAGATTTTTTAATTGATTTTGCATTATTTGTTAGCGCGATTTAATCATTATAACGTGACAATATAAAAAAAAACAGAATATCATTTCAACGAGTTTCGTACAAAATACAAAATGAAAATGTGCATACACATCTAAACAACTGCATCTTTGTCGCCGGCGTCAGCCCTCTGTCAGCTGCTCGATCTATCATCGCCATCGCCATCACCCTCGCTTCCGATGTGCTCGTCTCGTGGTCAAAACATAATTTCCATGGATATTCAGTCGTTTAGTTTTCAAATTTATTAAAATATGGTTTTGTTCACACTTTAGTAACATCTAATTGTTAGTCAATTGTAGTTCAATCATCTCAAATCTATCATAGTCTTACTCGTTCTCTTGGCATGGATCTTGCTCATATACATATCAATACATATATTGATAAATGTTTAGTAATCACTCATGATATGGTTGATACAATAGAAAGACAATTAAATGCTAACTTTAAAGAAAACAAAAGATTCTAATTAAAATTAAATGTGATCTTTTAATGACGTTTTGCCACACATTTTACAATCACTATTAGGGACAAAAATAAAATCAAGTTAGTCTTTTGATTCATCATCACCTCGGTGACATTGTAGAGTAACTACATGTTGCACGCGATGACGATGGTTGACTTGTCATGTTGGTGATAGTGAAAGAGCTAAACTGGTTAAACTCTCGTTTCATTGCTTTGTAAACATGGTCTAACCCTTCCTCGATGAGCTCTAACACTGACTGAGGCATTGGTGGGTCGTTCACCTCTACCGAACCTTCCAACATCATCACCACCTCACTCATTGAAGGGCGCATGTTCACCTCGTCTTGAATGCACCAAAACCCTACTTTTAACGCTCTCAAGAGCTCGTCTTCTTCCACCAACCCTTCTAGCCGCTTATCCGCCACTTTCAACGCGTTCCCGTTGTTCATTTCCTGTTAATATTTTAGATAATTGTGTATGTTAATATGATATCTCAATCTTCTAAAAAAACACATAAAAATCCTACTTAGTTTAAAGCTTGAGACCCATTCATGTTAAAATCTTACTTATATATTGAACATGTGTTAAGGGTTAATGTAAATCAAACATGAGTATTGTACATAGCCATATATAACATGTATCTATAGTTGTATACCTTATAAGCCCATCCAGGAAAGAAGAAATTATCAGCATCAAAACTCATATCAAGGTTTCTTCGGCCACCGACTATTTCCAACAAGAGCATTCCATAACTATAAACATCAGCTTTTACTGTTACGGGACGATTACTAATCCACTCTGGAGCCAAGTAACCACGTGTTCCTCGAACCATGGTCACCACTTGCGAGTGCTCCCTTCCCATCAGCTTAGCCAAACCAAAGTCCGAAACTTTAGGACAAAAGTTTTCATCCAATAGAATATTCTCCGGCTTTATATCACAATGTATTATCCTATCTCGACATTGCTCGTGAAAGTATGCAATCCCTTGCGCGGTTCCAACGGCTATGTAAAATCTAGTTGGCCATTCCAAGAGCTTCTCTCGAGTTTTATGTGGAACAAATAACCATTTGTCTAAAGATCCATTTTTCATAAACTCATACACCAAAAGCCTACATTATGTTAAAAACTTAAAATAGTTACAATTTATCTCAACATAATTCACTTATTCACCATTCTAATAAGACTACAACTTATAGTTATAACATACCTTTGTGGACCTTCTGAGCAATACCCGCACAAGCGGACCAAGTTCATATGATGCATTGAACCGATTGTGTTTACTTCGGTTACAAATTCCCTTTCTCCATGTGGTAAAATCCGGTCGAGTTTTTTTACTGCGATTAATCTACCATCTCCTAAACTTCCTTTGTAAACACTACCAAATCCACCTAAAAGTGCACACATTAGAGAAATTTTAGCATTAAGGGGGTGTTTGGGTAAACTTTTAAAAACTGCTTATTTGCTTTATGAAAAGTAAAACTGTTTGGTAAAACATCATTTTAAAGCTTCAAAATGAAGCTTTTCAAAATTGCTTTTGTTCTTCAAAAATCAAATAAAGCAGCGGTTTTTAAAAAACTCACCCAAACACCGGCTAAGAATTATTTGATAATCCAACTTAGAAGTAAAAAATACCTGTTCCGAGTAGCTCCGAAAAATGATTTGTCTTGTTTTGTAAGTCACGAAAGTTAAAACTAATAGGGGCTCCCGAGACAAGCAAGGAACTATTAAGGGCTCTTTTTAACCCTCTCCTTTTATGAACATGAATGTATAATAGACAACATAGGAGTCCAACAAGAACAAGCATGCCAAGTACAACCGGAGGAACCAAAACCTTTGTGCGGGTGCTGCTGCTCATCCCTGTGTCTTTGGGTTCACGCCTCGAAGACCAATTTGATTGAACCTTAACAAACATAGTAGAACCCGAATCCTCAAACCCACCAAACTCCAAACTCTTTAATAACCAACAATAAGGCATCTCTTGGTCTAACCCGTAAACAGAAGCAACACATTCACAATCAGATAAACAAGCATCACCACACTTCGAAACAGTTGCGTTATCACTATAGTTTGCGATCACCGCTGAATCTAAGTAATAATAATTTGTTTGGTTAACCGTTTCCATCTTGAGTTGGGAATCAGTCGAGTTCCTGTTAGGAACTCTGCAATTTCCAGTAAAGGACGAATTTGTCCTGCACTGGAAATCACCTTTATTGGTATCAGAACAGGCAAACACTCACAAGAAGCGTTTGTTTTGGTTTTGTCCAAATTACATATCCCATTTCCACAAATTCCCGCAATGTCACACGGGTTTGAAACGGGCGCCATTCGGCTACCCATTTTCGAGACCCATTAACGTCGTTGTCCCAACGATATAACCGAAGATTACCATTAGTTTCCAAAACTAGCCTCCGAAGAACTAATGGCCTGCTAGTTTGGTTACTTGCAAATGATAATTCACCTTTGTCATTATCATTCTTGTACACGTATACCGCTCCGGTGGAATCTCCGCTATAAACCACCCCAAAACTCCCGGCTTGGTCAAGGACCGCCACGACATCTCCGGTAACATTAGAGAAATCAGGTGTTTCCCAATATGAATAGTTAGATTGAGCTTCCATTGATAGATTATAAGGATCTGAAGGTAAGTTATATGTTAAAGCTAAGCTTAAGGAAGTGGGTTCTTGTAGGATTTTCAAAGTGTAATAACCGCCTCCTCGTGTGGGCACCCGTGAAGAAGTCAACTCAACGTTGATGGTCAAAGGTTGACCAGGCAAAAGTGTGTCTGATGGGTGTGAGAAGCTTTGCCATGCTATGTTTTGTTGACTGGTATATAATACAAGGTTTCCGTTTTCTAGTAACTCCGCGGACTGAACGCCGTCGCCGCTAGAGTTTGAGGTCCATGCGGTGGTGCGACCGTCGTTGAGGACGAGGTTTCCGGTCGTGTCGAGCTCCAAGATTGCGTTTTTAGTGACCGGAGAGGTTCTATATATTAAGAGAAAATGCATGGTTTTTAGTTACCTGCAAAAGTTGTAGTAAATACTATTGTATGCTAGGTTTAATTTCCTTACATACATACAACAAATATTTATAACAAATGTTTGAATTGTGTTACTAAATATCACATAGTTTTCATCAAGAAAGTCATTAAATGGTCATGTTGACAAAACTATTGATTGAACATAACATTGTTTTATGAAATATTGAATAAGAAATTAACACGTATCAACTCTTACTTGATTTAATAATGGATTAGGTAGTTTGAGTATACTATATAACATATATATAAATATAAAGTTGACATGTGTACCGATTTGAGGTTGTTTGACAATCTTTTACTTTACTAAAATATTAAGTGGAGTATCTGAATTATTCAATATGTTTTTAACACTTACCAATTAAAAGACTTAAGAAACATCTTTTTAGTAAACCAAGCATACGTTACGTCTTACTGATTTATAATTTTATATATAGTCTCATAATATAATTCATTAATAGGCTACCAAACAATCTATAATTCTGGTTTCTTTTAGGTGGCTTACCATGTTCCAAACACAACAAATAAAAACCTACTTTTACACTTAACATATTGCCTAATAATACATACACATGTTGGAAATTTTTATTAAGTTGTTAAAATCACGTAAAGTAAAAGAAAACGTGTATATGCGTTGAAGTTGTATTTATTCATTTCCTAAGTACATTCTAACATTAGTAACCTGAAACAATATTACC